>NW_019154176.1:3338844-3515650 GCF_002288905.1 Enhydra lutris kenyoni
CCCTCCATTTTGATGGTCTGCACTGCTCATCCACACTGATCTTTGGTGGTTCATACTGTCCACAGTGACCTTCCATCTTGATAGGCCAAACTGACCCTCTATCTTGCTAGTCTACCCTGACCTTCCACACTGATTCTGACCACTGACTGTTCATATTTACTGTGCTCTAACCCCTTCGTTATCCCTTGTCACCCCTCCTCTCTCCTGACCATCCCCATAATCACATCCCTTGTAGTTCCCACTTGAAATCTGAGTAATTTCCCATTTGACTCTCCCCTAATCACCCACATGAACCTTGAGATTTCATGTTTGAGACTCACTAACTGAGCCTCACCCTCCTTCCAGGGGCCCTCTGGTCTTCCAGGATTGAAGGGAGATGCTGGCCTCAAGGGGGAAAAGGTAAGGATATGACCTTCCATTATTCTCCCCCAATTACCTCCATCTCCTCCACCTTTACCTGCCTCCCTGGCCAGAGGGCTGGCAGGTTGGGGTCTCCTCTGCTCCCACACTCACAACCCCAAGGCTCTAGAAGTATCCCTCCCCACCATATTTCTTTCCCCATATATGCCTCTTTTGTCTTACAGGGCCACATTGGATTAATTGGGCTCATCGGCCCCCCCCGGGGAAGCTGGTGAGAAAGGGGATCAGGGGTTGCCAGGCGTGCAGGGCCCCCCTGGCCCCCAGGGAGAACCTGTGAGTTCTATCCCAAGCGGGAAGAGTGTGTTCAGAGGACGGGTGGGTGGGGAGGCAGAACTGGGGCTCATTTGGAGAGCGCACATTTGGGAAGCTGGGGTCTAGAATGAAAGGGGTTGTGTCTGGGGAAAATGGGGGCCTCTATCTGGGGATTTACAAGTCAGAGGCTGTGTCTGTGGCTTGTTCTCTTGAGGGGACTAGAGGCTTGTCTGGGGGATATGCCTGGATCATAGGGGTGAACCCCATCCATGATAACCTCGATGTTCCTTTCTTCAGGGTCCCCCTGGTCCCATCGGCTCTCTGGGCCACCCTGGGCCCCCAGGCGTGGCGGTGAGTAAGAGGGGTTTGTGGGGTGGGGTCACCATGGTGGGCCAGCTGGGACTCCAGCCTTCCCTGTCTCTACCCCATAGGGTCCTCTGGGACAGAAAGGCTCCAAGGGGTCCCCGGTGAGTATATGCTGTCCCTTGGGCCCCTACATCCTGACTTCCCGCCCCCTTTCAACATCACCACACCTCAGTGCCTTTGCATTTGTTTGTTTGTTCATTCAATCACACATTCACTGAATATTTATTCAACATCTACCGTTGTATTTTATCAAGTCTAAGATGCCATCAATTTTAACAGGAGCCATTATTTTAGAAACCACTATGAGCGAAAGCAGTTTTGACAAGGAAACTGATTTGCCAAAGACGTTAAGATGTTGCTTTCAGAGATGTTAAGCTATGGAAAGAAAATGTGCATTTTATCCTTGGTGCGAAGCAGTGCATGTCCCTCCCCTGGTACTGCACGTGTGAGTGTGAGACTGAGTGCGTGTGAGAGCGTGTATGTGTGTTGGCAGGAAGGGGTCTCCATAGACAGAGTTCACTCCCAAGTGACTTCTCCCTACAGGGATCCTTTGGTCCCCGTGGTGACACCGGCCCCCCAGGTCCCCCTGGGCCCCCGGTAAGTTCCCCAGGGAGTATGATAGAGGGTTCCCCTGGGTCCCCCAGTGCCCAGAACTGGGTGGAGTCCACAGCAGGTGTTTGTGGCATGCAGGCGGGGAGGAAGGTGCCTTGAAAGCCAGAGGGGGTCTGGGCTGTGTTGGGGGTTTAGGGGGGTACCCATAGGGGCTCTGATGGGTCTCGTCTTGCTTGGCTCTGTCATCCCGTCCATCTCTCTCTCCCTGTCTCTCCTGGGATCCGTCTCCTGGACTTTTACTGTCTCTATTCCAAATACTTGTTCCCCTGTTTTGTCTCTGTTTCTCTCTTCTTCCCGTTCCCTCTTTCTCTCTCCGCTTTCCTTACCTCACTTGTGAATCTCTCTTTCATTGTGTTATTACTTCTGCTTTTCCCCAACTCTGGGTCTTTCTATCTCTTCCTCCCGTTTATCTCTCTCTGTCTCTGTCGGCCTCTCTATCTCCTCTGCCCCTTCTCCCCTTTCTTATCGCTTATTCGCTTATCGCCCTCTTTCTCCCCTTTCTTATCGCTCCCCCCCAACCCTTGTCTCTTTACCTCCCATGTCTCTCTCATCTTTGCTTGTCTCTCTTCCTGTCTCTCCTCCTGCATCTCCGCTCACCTCTCCTCCATACCTCCCCGCCCCGCCCCTGCTCAGGGTCCCCCAGCTGAGCTGCACGGGCTGCGCAGGCGCCGGCGCTCTCTCCCAGGCCCAGGGGCGCTCGAGAGCGGCCTGGAGGAGGTGTTGGCCTCACTCACGTCGCTGAGCTTAGAGCTGGAGCAGATGCGGCGCCCTCCGGGCACGGCTGAGCGCCCGGGCCTCGTGTGCAGTGAGCTACACCGCAACCACCCGCACCTGCCTGATGGTGAGGTCCCTCCCTGGCGGGGCGGGCGGTAAGCCTATGGGGTCCTGCCCCTGCACACTCACCGGCGTGGCTCTGCGGCAGGGGAATACTGGATTGACCCCAACCAGGGCTGTGCGAGGGACTCGCTCAGGGTTTTCTGCAACTTCACGGCAGGAGGAGAGACCTGCCTCTATCCCGATAAGAAGTTTGAGATGGTGAGTGCCTGGAGGAGGAGGGTTGGGGGGGAGAAAGGGGGCTTTGGAAACCACCTCAACCCCTCCCCCACCACCAAAGCTATATCCCCTATCTCCCCTCCCTGCCCAATGCACACACCAGACTTTGGATCCTTACCCTTCCTTCAGCCAACATTTATTGAGCACCCGCTGTATGCCAAGTCCTGTGAAGGGCTGGGACTACAGCAGAGAATAAAAAACCAAACAAAACTCTGCTTTTATGGGGCTCACCATCTGTGAGAAAAGATAGACCAAAAAACCTAATTAAGAAAACGGAAATGGTGGAAGCCTTTAAATAGGGGATAAATGTGCCAGACTGTTCTGAGCACTTAGCTGCATTTGCACTGAGTCCCAGCCACCTGGTGTGGGGTGCAGGAGCCATCATCCCCAGAGAGGGAAACTAAGGCAGAGAAGTGATGGGATTACCCCAAGGCAGGCTGGCTCCAGAGACCCAGCCCTTAACCACCATCTCTCGACCTGCTACCTCATAGGCCCGCAGACTCATTGCCCTCTAGGCTGTGGGTTGGGAGGTGAGACCACCTGGTTCCCCAGAAATACTGGGGTGCTCCATCAGGGAGCCCTCAGCCTCCCAGCCCCAGCACTGGGCTGAGCAGCGGAGGGCAGCGGGCCAGCTGCCCCTTCTCTAGAACGCTGGGTTGGGAGAGAGGTGTCACCTCAGTTGTTTTTATCTGTAAAATGGGACTCGAGACAGGATCTGCCTCAGGATGGTTGTACCATCGAGGTACTGACGCACGTGTCAGGCTCAGTGATAAGATACAGGCAGCCCGTGGGTCTGTGCTAATGCCTCCTCCACGGCTGGTAAGATCTGCAGCCAGCACAGAGCCTGCAGAAAGGCATGGCGATGTCCTTCTTGTTGCTTATTTTTGACTAGTCAGAGCCCTGGTTTAGTAGGAGCTCAACCCCCCCCCATCCCGATGGGAATTTAGACAAGCTCAGGACCCCCAAGTCATGTAGAACTTGACTTCTAAATGGTTGCTGGTCCCTGAGACCTGAGCCATTCCCACGAGCTCACCTTCCTCCTGCCCAAAGGGGCTGGGGAGGGGACTGAGGAATGATCCAGAGTTGGTTCCCCAGACACAGACCCTGAGACAAGGATTTGAGGGCAGGTCATTGATTTAGAAGGACATCTCAGGAGGCACCAGGAGAGAAGGGTGGGGAGTGGGAGGGTCTGGGGGAGGCGGCCAATGAGGATTAAAATGTCACCATTGGGCACTAAAGGCTCAGTTCTACTGGGGGACATCGGGGAGACTGCATTGTCCCACCCAGCGGGAGAGGGAGCAGGCATTTATCCACCAATCTTGTCAGTCATGGGTTGTGGTCTGCTTCAGAGGGCGTTCAGAGGGCGGGGACCCCTGGTCCCTTGGGCTGCCCTATGCACCAGCCAAGCTCACCTCCATGGCGAGAGAATAGCCCAAGAGTCCTGGCTATACAGGCTGCAACTTTCAGTGTGGGGTAAATGCAGGAAAGACCTCGCAGGCACCCAGGGCATCTTTTACGCTCACTACAACCCTCTCGTCCCCAGGTAAAAATGGCCTCTTGGTCCAAGGAAAAGCCAGGAAACTGGTATAGCACATTTCGTCGAGGGAAGAAGGTGAGTTGCTGGAGGCCAAGGCGGGGATAGTATGAAAACTGGTGGGAACTGGTGCAGGGAGAGTTGGAGGAGGGGCTCTGAGAACTGAAAGGAACAGGGAAGACTCACCCCTGCCTTCATGGTGATTGCAGGCTTGGTGGGGGTGGCAGATTGGGGGGGACAGCATTAGATATGTGATGGAGGGGATACAGAGTATGGTGGAGATCCAGACGCAGTGCTGGAAGTACCAGAGGCTTCCTGGGAGCAGTCACAGATCAGTGGAAGCCTAAACAATGAGTTGGGTCAGCAAGTTAGGGAGGACAAGGAAAAGTGTTGCAGGCAGAGGGAACAGCATACATGAAGGCCCAGAGTTTAAAAAAAGAGGGTCTGGTGAATTTCAAGAGAAAGCCACTTGCTCTGCTCTAGAAAGTATGAAGAAGGGATTAAGAAAGGAGGTGGAGTAGGAAGGTGAGGGTTAGGCTTACCACCCCCCAGAAAGACCTGTGAGGCACAGGGAGCCATGGAATGTGTTTAAATGAGGGAAGGACCCAAATCTAATCTCTGTTAGAAGAGTGCCTCTGGGACTGGTGAGGGTAGAGTGGGTGGAGGAGACTGGTATGTTGGTCTGGGAGAGAGAAGAGGTGGTCCAGGCTGGAGCTTCTGCTATTGGGGGTGGGGAGGAGGGCATGGCCTGGAACTTCTGGGAGGGAAGTCAATAGGACCTAGTCATTGCTGAGATGGAGGGCAGGTAGGAGAGTGTTGGTGGGCTGGTGCCCGGGAGGGATTCTGAGATATGTAAACGAGAGGAAGAACAGCCTTGATGGGTGGGGGGAACTTGGGTTCAGTTTGGGATTTGTTTATGTAACATACACGTATGTGCTAAGCACCGGAAATGTGGCGACAAATAAAACATGGCTCCTGACTTCATGAAGCTGATACTCTACCAGGACCATAACCAAAGAAACAGGCAGACAATAACCAAAGAAACAAAGCTCTAATATAGTGTGGGGATATCTTGGTTTGGGTTCCCCTAAAAGAGACCCTTTGACAAAGACTCAGTTGCAAGTACTTTATTTGGGATGGGATTCCAGAAAACATCAGTCGGGGAATGTGGAGATGCTACAGAGAAGAGAAGGAAGCCAGAAGGAACGGATTGACCAGCCAGTTATCTCAAGCCCATGACACGTTAATGATATATTTTATTTGACCCAGTGCATCTAAAAGAGTGTCATATCAATATAAAGGTTACTGAGGCATTTTAAATTCCTTCCCTCCGAGTTCTGCAGAGTCTGATGCGTATTTTACATTTATAGCACGTCGTAATTTGGATACTAAATTTCATTGGAAGCTCTTGATCCGTACTTAGATTTCATAAAAGCTGCAGTTGAAAAGGTAGATTCGTATATACTCAAGTTGTTCCACACCCAAGTTTTCTGATAACTGGATTGAGCCTCAGTTATTAGCCATGAATCAAATACAGTAAAACAAAATAATTACTTTAAAATCCAACAATTAATTAACGTTTTAAGCAGTTTCCTCCTCATCGGGTACATTTCAAGTGCTCAGCAGACACGTGTGAGTGCCTAGGGGCTTGCCAGGCACCTGTGGGTGCTGGATGGCTGGTGGGCCCACCCAGAGAAGGGGACGAGGCAGAGGGGGCAGGTCGGTCGGGGGATGGAGAGCCTGAGAAGTAGGTTCCTTAGAAAGAAAGTAGGGGTCAATGGGGCACTCTCACCTCCTGCTTTGTCCCACCCCCAGTTCTCCTATGTGGACGCTGATGGGTCCCCTGTGAGCGTGGTTCAGATGACCTTTCTAAAGTTGCTGAGTGCCACAGCCCGCCAGAGTTTCACCTACTCCTGCCAGAATTCTGCCGCCTGGCTGGACGAAGCTGTAGGCGATCACAGCCGCTCCGTCCGCTTCCTCGGAGCCAACGGGGAGGAGCTGTCTTTCAACCAGATGGCAGCAGCCACCATCACTGTCCCCTATGATGGCTGCCGGGTAAGGGGAGGGGCAGGGGCTGGCCGCAGTGGGGAGGGACCTTGGTTGCCCTCCTGCTCACCCGCCATTCTGTCTTCCCTGTGGTCAGCTCCGGAAGGGACAGACGAAGACCCTCTTGGAGTTGAGCTCTTCCCGAGTGGGCTTTCTGCCTCTGTTGGACATGGCGGCTACTGACTTTGGCCAGACGAACCAGAAGTTTGGGTTTGAACTGGGCCCTGTCTGCTTTAGCAGCTGAGAGTTCTTGGGGTGGGAGGGACAATGAGGGAGCCCCCGATGGGGTACTTTTGGTGCTGAGGCCTTGAAGCCATCATATTTATCATCTCCTGTGACTGCGGAGCCTGGGGAGAGTCTGCTCCTCACGGTCAAGCAATATCCCTTCTCCATTCCAGGCGGCTGGGGGCTGCACACCCCTGGCCCAAGGGTCCGGCTTCCTCCTCACTGCACCGTAGCTGACATACTGTAGTCTGGCTCTTTCTCCCTTCTGTGCCCGCCCATCCCTCAACTCCCCACCCCTGATGCCCCATGCAAGGAACTTCCAACTCACAGCTGACGAATGCCCCCCACACCTGCCTCCCCATTCCCTGGGCAGTGCTCTCAACACCCTGTGGTGCTACCCTTTCCCATAGTTAAGCACTGGATGTCTCCTGATCCCAGGCTGGGACCCCTTCACTCATTCCTATTTTCAGGTGGGTTCACAGTGAAGGAACTAAAGTCAGACCACAGAGGGAAGTGAGACTTCCCTGGACTGAGCTGGGTGCTCCTTCTGCTGCCTCCGCCCAGCTCTGAATACCGCCCCCCACCCATATCTCCCCAAATGCACCTTGCCATGCCAGGTGGGATGGGAGCCAAGATGGTGGGGGTGAATCAGGATCCTAATGGTGCTGCCCTATTTATACCTGGGTCTGGATTAAAAGGGAAAATCCCCTCTGTTGTATATTTAATCTGCTTCCTCCTTAGGGAGGGCTGGGATATGATGAGACGGATTCTAGCATGTTCCCCTCCCCTCCAGGGCCATAGGGCATATTTGGCATCTCAAGCCTGAGAATAAACCAGTGAACTGTGTCCCTGTGTCTTTCATCTAGTGCTGGCTACATCCTTCTTAAGGTCAGCCTCTTGGGTCACCTGCGGTATCTGCCCCCACCTTCTTAATTGGGTCTTTGGGTACAGGTGGCTTTGGGAACTGGGGAGCATCTGATTATAATGGCACTCCCTGGAGATGTTGGATCTGTTTACCAATTCAGGTCCCTAGAAGAAAAGTTGGAAATGGCCAGATCTCTAAGAGAGATCTTAAATGTTTTCGCCATAAAAAAGAAATGCTAATTATGTGATGTGACACAGGTGTTAGCTAATGCTATCATGGTAATCATTTTGCAATATACAAGTGTATCAAATCAACAGGTTGTATGTCGTAGACTTACACAATATCATATGTCGTCAATTCTGTGTCCATAAAGCTGGAAAAAATGGTGAACTTATTAGGAAGACCTCAAACTTTGAAGAAGAAAGAGGAGAGGAAGGAGGGAGAAGAAAGAGGGAGAGAGGATAGCTAGATCTCCACGTTGACCTTGATTAGTCCTGGAGTCGCTGGCTGAACTGAGGGTGTGGGAATGGATCAAGAGGTGACGTGGGATGTGGTTTGGGTTTGAGATAAAATGACTAGAGGTGAAACATCTGGGTGGCCATTCAGGAGCTGAGTTGAGGGTAGAGAGGATTGAATTAGAAGTGGAGCTTTGAGGTGTGCTGGATATTGGGGGGTAGGGGTTGGGTGAAATATGTTGAAAATGGTTTGAAGATCAGTCTAATAGGAGGCTGGTTTGGAGTGAGTTGAATGAGTCTGAGGTTGTGGATTGAAGATGGGATCCGCTGAGTTGGAGGTAGGGCAATCAGTGGATTGAAGTTAGGGTTTGAAATTAGATGTTGGGTTGACATGAATGAGGGTCAATTTGGGAAGTAGGATGAACGGAGTAGAGGTAAGTAGGGATTGCTGTGAATGGGGAGTGGGGATTGGCAGTTTGGTAAGTCAAGATGGCGTCAGTTAAGATGAGAGTTGGGTTTGAGGTAGCTTGAATTGGGGGTTAGATGTTGGGTTGAGGTTTTCTTTTAAATAGATTTATTGAGATGTAATTCACTTACCATATAATTCACCCATTTAAAGTATACAATTAAATGGTTTTCAGTATATTCACAGACTTGTGCAACCATCACCACAATCAATTTTAGAACATTTTCATCACCTCAAAAAGAAAGCGCATATCCATTAGCAGTCACTTTCCAATTCCCCCAGACATCTCAGTGGTAGGCAACCGCTAATCTTTCTGTCTTTATGGATTTGCCTGTTCTGGACATTTCATATAAATGGAATCATATAGTATGTGGCCCTTTGGATCTGTCTGCTCTCATTGAGCACAATGGTTCAAGGTTCATGTTGCAGTGTGTATCGGTACTCCATTCCTGTTTATTGTTGAATCATATTCCGTTGTCTGGTTATATCACATTTTGTTTATCCATTCATCAGTTGATGGACCTTGCCGAATTGAGTTGAGTTAGGAGTGATGGAGGGCTGGTGTGAGTTGAGTTGGGTCAGGTGGGCTTGTGTAGTTATGGGTTTTAGGTTGGGGTGAATTGTCTCTCCAAAAGCCAGGGTAAGCCCTGCCACCTAGGTCCCATAAAGCCATCTGAACGCGTGTCCTGGATTCCCTCAGGCATTCAATAAACATTACTGATGCTATGAAGAATATTGGGGTTCAGGAGTTGACTGATGAGTTTATTTTCCATTCACTTACTCATTCACTTGTTTCATTCTCTTGATGGTTTACTCGGTGCCACACACTGTTCCAAATGCTGGGGTAGAAGAAAGGTGTGGTGTCTGAGGGATCTTATTGCTGAGGGAGACAGAATAGACAAACATATAGCTATGTAGTGTGATTTCAGGAAAATCAAACAAGATGCAGAGTGATGGAGTGGTGGATATTTAAAAGAAGGTGGTCAGGAGAGATCTCACTGAAGAGGTAATATTTGAGCAGAGAGACCTGAAGGGTGAGAGGAAAAGTCATGTGAAATTTGAGGAAGTATACTCTACACAGTGAAGAGTCCAGAAACCCTAAAATACCGATGCTGACTCTTGAGGGGATGGTGTTCCCTTGGTTACCTCTTCTCCCGACTTGTTGCTTTTGCTGATTTTTTCATACTGTTCTATCAACCCAAATGTACACTCAGGCCTGCTTCCCATTTAGTTCCTCTCCCAAACATTCTTAACTCAGTGCACATAGTGCCAAGGCTGTGTGTTGTTTTCCTCTTCCTGAGCACTCCTAATTGGGAACACATTTCCCAGCTTTCCTTGCAGTTAGGTTGGGGCACACGCCTGGGTCTTGGCCAGTGGGGATGTGGGTAACCATAAAACCTCCCGCTGGATCCTCTGAGCGCTTTCCGTCTGTGATGACCTTGGAGATCACAGTAAGTAAGTAAGTAAGATGGGAGTGTCTCCTATGGAACTAGAAAGGGGCCAACTTCTCTGAGCTACTGCTTGGAGGAATGCTGCAGGGGAATTCCATCAAACAAGTAACTTGATTGCATTAAGCCCTTGAGATGTTTAAGAATTGCTTGTTACAGCAGCTATGATTAATTATCCTGACTAATACAGCGAACGAGTCCAATTTTTACTGAAGATCAGCATGTAAGCATGTGTGCAAACCGGGAGGTCCCACTGCAGCAACATTGACAGATTAGAAGTTAATATTGAATATCCTTGTCCTTAAAAGTCCCTGGTGTCACTGGTGGTATCTGGATTTTCCACGATTCTGCTGCCGTCTGCCATCTTTCCCTCCCTGATGCCTCTTCTTGCCTTCTCTCCTCATTCCCTTCCTCTAAGACTGTGCACACTTAGATCAAATTTATCTCACTTTCTTATGAAGAACCATGCACGACATTTCTTATACACCAAATCTCAAGATTTATTTATTTGACAGAGCTCACAAGTAGGCAGAGAGGCAGGCAGAGAGAGAGGAGGAAGCAGGCCCCCCCATTGAGCAGAGAGCCCGACATGGGGCTTGATCCCAGGAACCTGGAATCATGACCTGAGCCGAAGGCAGAGGCTTTAACCCGCTGAGCCACCCAGGCACCCCCTTATACACCAAATCTTCATCCCCATGCAATCCATGATTAGTTCAACTGACACTGTTAATAATAAAGACTACCGATTGAGCATTTACCTGCCAGGTCTCGTTCATCAAATATTTTCCCTGGATGAGTTAATTTATTCTTTATTACACCATTTGAGGAAGGTTCTGTTACTATCCCCATTTTGCAGGTAAGGGAATTGAGGAACAGAGAGGTAAAGTAACTTGCCCAGAGTCTAGAGCTAGAGATTTTTGCCTAACAAAAAGCCATTATCTCTTTTAGAGGAATTTTTTTCCATCGTTTTTTAAAAAAAAAACTACATTTAGGGGCGCCTGGATGGCTCAGTTGGTGAATCGTCTGACTCTTGTTTTCAGCTCAGATCATGATCTCAGGGTCGTGAGATTGAACCCTACGGGCTTTGCCCGGGGTATAGAGCCTGCTTGGGATTCTCTCGCTCCTTCTCCCTCTGCCCCTCCCCCTCCATCCCACTCGAAGCCTGTGTGCTTGCGTGCTCTCTCTCTCTCTCTCTCTCTCTCTCTCAAATAAATAAATAAATAAAAATCATTACATCTCTACACAGCCCAGGATTTTATAAATGCAGGTCCACTGGGCTCTGCTTTTGCAACTCCAGACCCACCCTGGTGCAGGTATTTTAGAGGGGAGGAACAATAAATTGGGTAATGAGTACTCTTTCATTAACTAAAAGCTGGTTAAAGTATTAGACTCTCAGCCCTACTGAATTAAGGTAATTGACAAAGGTGTAAGAAGGGAGCTCTGGGTCTCACACTCAGTTCTATGTATTTATCCAGCATCATCGCTGGCACCCAGGCGGCTGCTGGGAAAACCCCCAGCTGATTTGCATATCCAGTGGCCATAATTAATCCCACCACTTGTGCTTCCTGAGCAATTACACCTTCTGTGTTCTGAACTGGGGTTGGGGCACGGCAGCCAGTGTGGGAGCCGCCTATGGCTTCATTCAGGGCTGTAGGAGGTGGGTGGAGTAGCGAATTTTGCACACATAGGCAGCATCACTGGGAACAATCAGGTTCAGCAACATACATCGACCAACCGCCCAGAGAATCAGACCCTCATTGTGTCACATCCCAGATCCACAGGCGATCTCAGAGAGGCAGACCCGTGTTACACACACCCATTCACTTCAGCCAGATCCAGACACGCTGACACGCATAGCAGCCCCCACACACAGCAGCACTACACACAGTTGTGCACACCCAGTTGTGCCTGGACACACACCCAAAGCCGCCCTCACACGGCCACATAGCCATGTTCATAAACCCACACTCAGATGCGCAGCCACACCCGAGACCCCCATTGTCACACCCAGAACTGCTGCAACCTGGGGTCTGGTACATGCTATGCAGGCAGAAGGACACACAGCCCCACCCAAACAGACATGCCACCAACATATAACCTACACACACAGGCTCAGGTAAACTGATGTCATCGATGTTTCCGAGATCCCCTCCCCGACTCCGCACATTCAACCATTCATTCAATCAGCAAATATTTATGAAGCACCTACTTGTGCCAGGCACTGTTATAGGGTCTGGGGATCCAGCAGTGAATCAAACAAGGATCTCTGTCCTTGTGGAGTTCACACTCGGGGATGACAGGCAGTAAGCAAGTATGTATATGACGTGTCGCATGGTGCTGTGACGAAAAATAAGACAGAGAGGAGGACAAGAAAGGTGTTCTTTGAGACAGGGTGGTCAGGGAAGCCTGCCTGGAGGAGGCATCCTTGAAGAACAGGCTCATTCAGAGAGAGGGAAGGTGCCATGTGACTTCTCACACAGCCAGATCCAGAGACACAAGACAACAAGGTCGGGGCTCAAACAGGTACAGACCACACAAGCTTACAAAGGCCTGTCCCCACAAAAGCGCATGTGTGCCCTGCGTCTAGAGTGCTCCGCACGCCAGAGTTTCCTTTTAAGAGGGTGGGCCTGTACCCTAAAAGGACAGTGGGGATACTGGGGAGACGAGGGACCCTGAGCAGACAGAGGACCAAACTGATCTTGAGAGGCTGTCCTACCTCTTACTTGATGCTGGTCTTGTCTTTCTACAGGCTTTCCCTGCTCTTGGTAGAACTCTTTTATTTTATTATTTTATTTAATCTTATTTTTGTGGTAAAAAGCATATAACAACATTTACCATCTTAATCATTTTAAGTGTACACTTCATTAGTGTTAAGTAGATACACATTGTGCAACAGATCTCTAGAACTTAAAAAAAAGATTTATTTATTAATAATAAATTAATAATTTATTTATTAATCCCAAGCAGACTCCCCGCTGAGCGAGGAGCCTGACACGGGGCTCCATCCCACAACCCTGAGCTCATGACCTGAGCCGAAATCAAGAGTCCCATGCTTAACCAACTGAACCATCCAGGCGCTGCTCTCTAGAACTTTTTTACATTGCAAACCTGTATCTCTGTCCTCCGTGAACAATTCCCCATTCCCCCTCCCCCAGCCCCTGGCACCCACCATCTACTTTCTGTCTCTGTGAATTTGACTCTTCTAGGGACCTCATATAAGTAGAATTGCACGGTGTTTGTCTTTTGTGATTGGCTTATTTCACTGAGCATAATATCCTCAAGGGTCATCCATTGTGTGGTGTCAGAGCTCCTCTCCCTCTTAAGGCTGAATGCTATCCCTGCCTAGCCTGTACCCCACATCTTGTTTATCCTTTCACCCCGTCAACAGACCTGAGTTGCTCCCAACTCTTGGCCGCCGTGAAAAATGCTGCTGTGAACGCGGGTGTGCAAATATCTCTTACAGACCCTACTTTCCGTTCTTTTGGACCTATACTCGGAAGTGGGATTGCTGGATCCGGTATATTTCTTTTTAAACATTTGTTTGCACAGATCTTCAGGGTTCCGTTTGATGAGTTTTGACAAATGTCTACATATCCTAAACAAGATGCAGACTTGTTTCCAGCACCCCAGAAATTCCTCATGTCCCTTCCCACGCCCCCTCCAAGACACCACCTCTTCTTGGATCCATTTCTAGTGTTACAAAGCCGATGAATGAAATATGGAAGGTGTATGGAGGCGGTGTGCTATCCCGGCTAGAGCCAAGCCATCTGGTCCAGTACCAGCTCCTCTGCGGGGGCAAGTGTGACTTTCACTGTTGTGAACCATGGTCTCCACCATGAATAACAGCACCTAAGCATTGGGTTGTGTGAGGGTTAAATTCCTTAAAATAGGTCACTTAGAACAATGTCTGCCATGTGGTAAAATGCTAAAAGACTGTTATTATAAAAAATACATACAATGTGGG
Source organism: Enhydra lutris kenyoni (assembly GCF_002288905.1). Lineage (NCBI taxonomy): Eukaryota > Metazoa > Chordata > Mammalia > Carnivora > Mustelidae > Enhydra > Enhydra lutris. Next base: position 3,352,551 of record NW_019154176.1, read on the forward strand.
GGCACCTGGGTGGCTCAGTCGGTCAGACGCTAAAAAGCATCAGACTCTTGATTTCAGCTCTGGTCACGATCTCAGGATCATGAGATCGAGCCCCGCCTTGGGCTCCACTGGGCGTGGAGCCTGCTTAAGAGTTTCTCTATCTGTCTCCCTCTGCCCCACCAACTCGTGTGTGTGTGTGTGTGTGTGTGTATACGTGTGAGTACACACTCTCAAAACAAAAGAAAAAAAGAAAAAATACATATAGCAAGAACTTTATAATAAACATGTGCCCACCACCCCGCCTAAAAAACAAAGCATCATACACACATTTATGCCCCTGTATACATTTCTGCCATAGACTGCCTTTCCTTTCCCCACTATGGGTAAAAGAGTATGAACTCAAATTTTTTAAAATTTATTTTTTAAAAGATTTTATTTATTTATTTGACAGAGAGATCACAAGTAGGCAGAGAGGCAGACAGAGAGAGAGGGGGAAGTAGGCTCCCCGCCGAACAGAGAGGCCGATGCAGGGCTCGATCCTAGGGCCCTGAGATCATGATCTGAACTGAAGGCAGGGGCTTTAACCCACTGAGCCATCCAGGTGCCTCTCAAATTTTTTTTGAAATTGAGATAAAATATACCTCACATAAAACTTACCATGTAGCCATTTTTAAGTGTCTAGTTTGGTGGCCTTGGGTACATTCACATTTTTGTGCATTCATGACCACCGTCTGTCTCTGGGACTGTGTCATTTTCCCAAACTGAAACTCCATACCCATTAAACACGATTCCTGTTTTCTCTCTTCCCTTGAACATGGGAACTTCTGTCCTTGGAGTATTTCTCCATGTTTACTGCATCCCGGGGGCCCGTATCCATGGGTGACGCACATAGTTTGGCAAGTTCTTGAACTGTCTCTAACTGGTACAACATTGAACATGTCTTTGGCAACTTGCCTTGCTAGCTAATCCTGTCATTAAATGCTTACCTCAGCATAGCTGTCTGTTGTACTCATGAACTTTTAGGTGCTTTCCATTTTGTTCCATTCACACATGCTGGCATGTGTCTTTGTGCACATGGATACATGTCTCTGGGGTGTATCAATATAGGCGAATGGAAATTCAGGGTTATGGGGAAGACACATCTTTAGCTGTCCTGGGTGCAGTCTTCATACTAGTTGGCCAAACTACACCATTCCCCTTCCCACTCACCACTCTCCCAAGCTTCCAGGACTCCCTGTCAGGCCCCAAGTCTTTCTGTCTGGCAGCTCTGGTCTCACTTGTCATCATCCCTCAACAGGTGAGCAAACCTCCTGCACTCCGCAGCCTCAGGGCCTTTGCATCTGCTCTTCTCTCTACCCACTGAGCCCTGCCAACTCTTACTCAATTTTCGGCCCTGACTTGCCCTGTCCCCAGGCTAGTCAGGACTCTCCAAACATGCGCAGGGCTCAGAGAGAACTCTGTCCATCTGTGTATACACTGAACTCTCAATTACTTGAGGGCAGAGGCTTTCTTACTCATAGTCACAAATCTAGGGCAGGCTGGACCTGGAGTGAGTGTCTTGTCTCTACTTGTGGATGAACGGAGGAGTCTTGTGTCTACTATGGGGCTTGAGTCAGGGACGCCCAGAGACCTGAACTCCAATCCTAGTTCCACCACGTCCTAGCTGTGTGACCTCAGGCAAGTGGCTTAACCTCTCTGGGTCCCTCACTTTCCTCTCCTATGAAACCCTTCCCCAGACTGCTGCAGGGGTTGAAGGGAATCCCAGCCAGGTCTGGCTCAGGCTCGACCCTTCTTGGTAGGAGCTGCTGTGATTCCGAGCCAAGTTCCGGGCCTGTAACCTCGATTAGGGCCTCGCTCCTTCCTGGCTTGGCAGGGCTGGGAAGCAATGCTGGGTCTCCTTGTCCCGCCAACTCATCCCTCAATTCCCAGGCCAGTAATGGGAACCACATGTGCTGGATACAAGCCTACCCTCCCTCCTTCTCCCCTCTTCCCCCAGAGAGGCCTCCTTAGTCATTCTGTCCACCTCCCCCTTCCCACAACCTCATTCCCACGCTGCCCTGGCCTGGGCTTTGCGTGTCAGAGGGTGTCTGTGGATCCCCTATGGGTCCGTGTGTGTGTGTGTGTGTGTGTGTGTGTGTGTGTGTGTGTGTGTGTGTGAACTGTGTGCCTCGTACCATGCATCTGAGCGTGTGACTGGGTCTGAATCGCAGGTCACTGGGTGTTTCGGGTGCCAGCCATGTTTCTCTTTTGTGTGCTTGTGTAGGAAGTGCCTGCCTTTCGTGTATGACTGTCCTGGAGCCTGGTGTATGTGTTTGAGTAGGAGCTATGTGCTGTTCTACAGATGTCCATATGGGATGACGTGTTCATGTGGGGTTTCTCTGTACGGTGTGAACTCTGTGTCCACACTGGGGATCTCTGTGCATGTGCGCTGTGTGGCCAGATTGTGGGTTTGTGCATTTTTTTGTGTTGGGTGGGTCTGTGTGTGTTGGACCCACTGTATTCACGAGTGCCAGGTCTTGGGTAATTATGGCTGTTTTGCCTCTGATGTTCTTCTACTATCGGATCGTGCGTGTGCATTTCTGTGCGCCCTCGGGCCTGGGAGGTGTGTATTGGGTTGTGAGTTGCATGTGCTTTTGTGTGCCAGTTCCGAACAACACCATTTTATCCTGGTGTGGTGTGGTGCCCCTGGGTGACTGTGTGTCCATGGTGTGTGTGTGTGTGTGTGTGTGTGTGTGTGTGTGTGTGTGAGAAACCTGGAAGGGAGGGAGTCCCAGGGGTGGCTGCAGTTCCACAGTGAGTAATGGCCCAGAGAAGGAGAGAATGGGGCTGAACAATGGAGACAGACTGCAGGGAGCCCCCAGGGTTGAGCGCGGAGCTTGGGAACCTTCTGGGACATGGAAGGAGGGCTGAGCTCCCATTCTGTGGGAGCACTTGGGGGTGCGGAGTTGGGAGCCCTGGACCTGGAGCACACTGGAACGATGCCCGTGGAGATGCATGGGCTTGGGAGGCATAGAGGTGATGCTCGGTAAGCTGGGCAACCAGGCCTTCCTGGTGCCGTGAACACCACGGGATCTGGCCCAGCTATTCCCCTGCAAACACAGCATTAAAATTCTCATGTCTGGACTCAGACATGAACCAAATTACAGTCTCAGCCGTGCTGTATATCCTCTCTATGGCCTTCAGGCGGTGTCTTAAGCTCTCTGAACCTCAATGTCTCCAACTGAAAAATGGGACAAAGGCAGATGAGGTCAGTGCCTTGTCCACATCCCCTTGGCCTTGACACATTCCTGTGCATACTTCTTCCCACCTCAGGGCTATCTCAGTTCACACACTGGATAGGCTAGAAAGGCTAAAGAGTGGGCGCCCCAGGGAAGGGCCCTCCCTCAATGACATGTATGACCTGGAGAAGAAGCACCCACCTCCCTCACCCTCAGGTGGTACAACGGGAAGGAGCAGGTTCTACCCTCTCTCGAGACCAAGGGTCCTTGGCAGGACTGACCCTCAGTTGCCCATGTGGATTTGACAAGAAAGGAAAGACGTGCAACACATAACCCAGTATAATGCTTTGGAGACAAGAAATGGAGAAAGACAGAATCTTGATGCTATAATAGGAGCCCTGGATCCAACCATGCCTGAATTCCATTACCCCTGAATTTTTTTTTTCAGTTACGTGAGCTGATATTATTATTATTAATTTTTGTTAAGACAGTTCTAGTTGCCTTTCTGCCACTTGCTACCAAAGGCCCTCTGAATGATACACAGAGGGACCCACAAGAGCAAAAGCATGAGTAGGCATGTGTGGCATTGATTCATTCACTCATTAAACTCCTTTTGGTCATCTCTGTGTGGGCCCTATTCAGAGTATGGGAAAACAAAGGCCTGGATGTATCTCCCTCTGGCTAGACCCAGGAAGAGGTCACAGGAGAGTAAAGTCAATGGCTGTCCAAGCACCAATTAGGAAAAGCCAATGGTGAGCTGGTGAGAGTTGGCGGGGACCCAATGATCCTCTGTCCTGCCTTTACACATTGTGGAGAGCAGACTGTCCAGTGCCAGCCCCTGAGTCACCTGGTTCATCAGTTTCGCTGCATGAGGTCCTCGAGAAGCTGATCTCTCTTCAGTGATGGTTCGGAATTCTAACCACTACACTAACCATGGAGGAAGGGAGACCTGTGCTCATCATAGCACTGGTGATAGTGCTGACCTTGAGGCTGACAACAGCACAACCAGGACTCTGGGTATGACCCTGATCACGGTGTGACCTGACCGTAATTTTGACCATACCATGGCCAGGTCACCGTGCAAAGCAAGGTCAGAACAATGACCACGGCATGACAGGACAGTGATTGTGGCTCTGAGCACATCACAGCCAGGAAACTGACCAGCACGCTGATCCCAACACCACCAAGAATGACCCATGGAGACCACAAAACTGACCACTCTGCTGACCCCAGTAGAACCAGGATGCTGATGGTTAGCACAGATCACACATCCACAGGACACTGACCACAGCGTGACTGGGACACAAATTATTACTGACCATGGCTGTGGTCATGACCACAGCACAGAATGTATTGGCCAGGATCCAGTCAGGAAAACAAAACTCACACAGGGTGGTTCCATAGCAAAATCTCCTATGGGGATTTAGCCATAGAGATGTTAGTTGAGCTTTAAGAATAAATGGGAGAGGGCGCCTGGGTGGCTCAGATGGTTAAGCATCTGCCTTCGGCTCAGATCATGATCCCAGGGTCCTGGGATCGAGCCCCCGCATATGGCTCCCTGCTCAGCAAGGAGTCCGCTTCTCCCTCTCCCTCTGCCTGCCACTCCCCCTGCTTGTGCTCTCTCTGTCAAATAAAAAATAAAATCTTAAGAAAAAAAAAAAGAATATATGGGAGAAGGTGAATTGACTCTAGAGTGAGTAGCCAACCACCATCTTCCCGAGAGCTGGTGAAGCTGAAGAGAGGAAGTACTTACCAGAGTCCAGAGCCTGCCACCCCTTGTCAGGACCTGAACCACAGTGGGGACTCCCATCCCAGGGTGCTGAGACTACAGAGGATCCTCAACTGCCACTGTCAAAGTGGAAGGAGAGGGAGAAACACTTGGGCTTCTCCCCACTCCCCACCCCAACCTCTCTTCAGGCCTCCCTCCGGCTCATTCTAACTGGATGCAAGGGAGCCTGGGAAATGTAGTTTGCAGGGGCCCCACCCCTGAAACAGAGCCGAGCTGGGGAAGGATGCGGCATGGACCTAAGGGCACACTGACCACTGTCAACCACGTAACACAGGCCATGTTGGACCATGACAATGACCATCTCAGGGCGCAGAGGGTATTGTTCATGGTCCTGAGACACAGCTGTAACAAGAGTGCCGCTCTGTGATAAACAGACATGATGAGAGTTGGCAGAGACTCCCCCTGCTCACCCCCCCCAGTGTTGACCACAGCCCATACTTGGCCAAAAGCTTCTGGTTCATACCAACCAACATAATGTCCCTTCCTAACTCTACACCTACTTGGGGCTGGGTCTGAGGAGTCAGCAAAGGACCATCTTCCATCTGGGGAGAGGACATAGAGGGATGGAGATGCCTTCCCGGGCTCAGATTCTGTTCTATGTCCCACTTCCCATGGCAAGTCTCAGCTCCATGCCTCACTGCGGTGACTGAGCGCTGGTTGGGTGCCCTATTTGCTCAAGACTCACACATGTCTCCCGACACCTCCATAAGGAAACTGGTCTCCTGAGAGGAGGAAAGCTCTTTGCCTAAGGTTACATGGCCAAGAAGTGACAGAACCAGGGTCAAACCCAATTCTGTTGGACAAGCTCATTTCTTGCGTGGACAAAACTCTCCATAACCTGTTATCTGCCTGGCATACAGTAGGGTCAGAAAAATACCTGTCCTCCACCCCAATCCCCTCCGGGTAGGTTTTGGCTGATTCCTCTCTCTCCCCATCAAAAAAGAGCCACTGAGGGGTTCTGGGCGGGGAAGATGACTGCAGAGAGGAGGGAGAAGTACAGGGAGGCTGTAGGCAGAACAAGGACGCCCTTCATACGCAGACGGTTCTACTTAGAGGCGGTGTTAATATTTTGATCCTCTGGAGGTCTGGTCTCCCAGGTGGTTGAACCGGGAGTGAGAAACTGTCTCAGGTGTGGCGGGGGAGGGCGGATTTTGAGGAAGAGGAGCCTGGAGAACGGGGTGGGAGAGGGAAAACAAGGTAGCCCCGAGCCAGGCCCACCCAGCCCGCCATCCCCCTCGGTCACTGGTCTCTCACTCCTCGTTCCATCTCCGTCCGACCCCCTTGTCCCAGCGCTGACCCCCTTCCCTCAACGTCCCATTTCAGAAGCTCTGCCTCAGTTTCTCAGTTGATTCTTGAGTTCTTTTAGGAGGGGGCCTCTCCATTTCTCTTCTACGTTACCAGGTCTTCCTCCTACTCCCCCTACCCCTTGACCCCCATCCCACCCCCATTTTCAACGTGGGAAAGATCCTGGGAGGGTGAAATTTACAAACACGTGACGGAACCCCCTCCCCCATCTCCGTGACCCGCCCCCATAGGGCCTAGGGGACTGCCGGGCCTTGTCCCCAGCTCTCCTCCCGGGTGCCAGCTCCTCCCCCTTCCCCGCCCCCAGACCCAAGCGGGGTCCGCGCCCGCAGACGAGCTGGGGGCGGGGCGGGGGGCGGAGCCCGTAACAAAGACTGGGAGCGCGCGAGGGGGGCGGGGGTGGGGCGGAATCCCAGCCGCCGGCGAGGCGGGGGAGGCGGCGGCGAGGGTCGCCCTGGCCGGGCGGGCGGGGTCGCGCAAGGTGGCGGTCCCCGCGCCCAGGTGCCGCTAGGGCGGGCGGGGGGACGGGAAGCCGGGCCGGGGGCGCGTCATGTGGCCGCTCACAGTCCCGCCGCTGCTGCTGCTGCTGCTGCTGTGTTCAGGCCTCGCCGGACAGGTAGGGGCCCGGCGGGCAGGTGCAGGCGCAAGGGGCTCCAGGAGGGGAGAGGGTCTTAGGGGGTCCCGACGGAAAGGCGGTTTGGGGCTTCATAAGCGCCCCGGGGCTGAGAGGGGCGGGGGTCGCAACGCGGGAGGGGCTGGGATATCTACCCTGGCTTTGGGGAAAGGAAAGGGGGCTTCACATCCAGCCCCGAGCTGAGATGGTTTGGGTGACAGTCTGACCCCAGCTTCGTGGTTCTCATCCTCTCGGTGACCCGGAGCCCACACCCGCCATCTCACTGAAGCTGAGTGGGGTTGCGGGGGCAACTTCAGGGGGGCCTTGGGGGGTTGCTTACCCTTCACTCCCCCCCATTATGGCAGGAGGTGCCCAAATTTTGCAGCCCCCCTCTCCTCATCTGCACCCCTAGTGTGGGGAAGGGGGCGGGACTCACGTGTGAGTGACTGATGGGAACGTGTGTGAGGTGCTGGAGGGGTGCTGGGTAAATGTGTGTGTGTCTGTGTCACGGCTGGGTGTGACTGAGAGTTTGTGTGTTCGGCTTTGAGTTGGGGTGTGATGGGAGAGGGTGTTTGTGTGTGAGGGAGAGCCTGTGTGTGACAGTGGGAGGCTGTGGCTTGTGAGCCTGCCACCTGGAGTTGTGTGTCTGTGTGGCTGGTGGTGTGACAGCGAGTGAGGATTGTGTTAATCCTGGCCGTGTTTGGGCAACTGAAGCTGTGTATAAAGGTCTGTGTATACAGATCTGTGTGTGTCCCCACGATTCTTTCTGTCTGTCTGGGTGTTGTACAAAATGTGCATGACCAGGTGTGTGGCTGTGTGAGAGTTTGGGGTGACTGTGTGCTATTCTGTGCCTTTGAGTAAATCGCTTTGAAAGGGAGGGGGAAGACCAGGAGCTGTGTGTGCGAGCGGGTACATCCATGCATGTGTGTGTGCGTGTACGTGTGTGTTGGTGCCTCGTACACCCCATTCATGGTTTCCCAGAAACAAGTCTTCCTCCTCATAGTTCCCCCATCTCTTGGGCAGGCTTGCGGGGCCTTGTAGAATGGGAGGGGGTGTCCCAGTTTTCTTCAGCTGTTGGGAAACCTCTTTCCTCCTCCATCTTGGAGGCGGGAGCCCCCTCAATTCCCAGGTCTGTAGGAGCTCAGAGGGAAGCTGGAGTCTAAAATAATAATTATAATACAGCTAACATGTATTAAGTGCTCATTATGTGCTGGGCGCTGTTTGGAGCACACAACGCGAAAGAAGGCCCTCCTGGCACCCCCCCGTGGGCGTGACTGTTCCCTTCATTTTGCAGACGAAGAAACGGAGGCACAGAAAAGTTAAGTCGCTTGTCAAGCTGAGACAGCTTAGGAGTGGCAAGACAGGATTGAACAAAGGCAGTCCCGTGCCTGAGCCCACGCATTTACCTTCTTGTTAAATAATCCACTCCATGGGTGTGGACAGTGCCTGTGTAGAAACTAGAAGAGTGTTTTAGGTAGAAGCTCGGAGGGAAAACAGTCCTGGCACCTTCTCTTTCCTGGTCAAGAGAAGAAATGCCCACCGCAGGGGGCCATGGGAGGGCTGGAGGTCCGACTTTAAATAGACCTCCAGGCCATAGGGAGAGAGGTTGTGGGGCCCCAGCCCTCACTTCTTGGTTTCCCATCTCAGGACCCACATCCTGGCTGGCATGGGGAGTGTGATCAGTGCCTGGCATCAGGCCGCACACAGTAGACGCTCAATTGAGATGCCAGCCAGAGAGAAGAGAGACCAAAAGAGGAAGAAGGTTGAGAGAACGCTGGCACAAAAATGAACCAGGAGGGAAGGTGAATTTGGCTTCCAAGAAGGACCCTTGGGAATCACCACCTCTGGATTCTCCTCCATCCCTGCTAGCCCTGAGACTGGCTAGTGGTGCAGGAGAGTGCAGAGAAAGGTGCTGCGGGGGTGGGGGTGGGGGGTGAGTTTATGGACCCCCTGAGGCCAATGGAGTTGCTTGGGGGCGGGGCTAAACTGGGTTAGGAAGGCGGGGCTAAACAGCGGGTGGGGCGGGGCTAAACTGGGGTAGTCAGTTGGGGGTGGCGGGGTCCTATAACTAGCTGCAGTGCCTCCAGGCGGCCACCACGGGAACTACAGCGTCCTAAACTGGCCTCAGCACCTAGCAGGCCCACCCAGTCTGGCGCTCCAGGGAAGGAAAGGCTCTGAAGAATGAATGCTCTGTCCCTTGTCCACCCCCCATCTGGTCCCAGAGTCCCCTTCTCAGTCCCTGATGGGTCCTGGGCTCCACCAGCGGTGCTTGCTGGAAATCCTTTACTTTTCCATTTGAACAACAGTTGTGGTTAAGCACTGGGGAGATCAAGTTATCAAATCCCCGCCCTCTTCGGGGCGGGGGGAACAGGCAAGACCTGAGTAAATGTGTAATACAGTGTCAGTAACAAAATTAATGTATAATACAGTGCAGGTGGCGTGAAGAATAAAAACCAGGGGATTAAAGAGGGATAGTGGTGGTGTGGGCAGCTATTCTAACAGGTGTGGCCAGAGATGGTGTCTCTAAGGAAGTGGTATTTGAGGTGACCCCTGAAGGAGGTCAGAGAGGATCTGGGGGAAGAGCATTCAAGGCAGAGGGAAGACAAGTGCAAAGGCCCTGAGGTGTGAGCATCTTGGTATTTTTGAGGAACAGATAAGGAGGCTGTTGTGTCTGGAGAGGAGTGAGGGGAGGGGACATGGTGGAGAGATGAGGCCAGGGAAGCCAGCAGGGGCCAGATGCAGTGGGAACTTGTGGGCTATAGATGGGAGTTTGGATTTGACCCTGAGAACAGGGAGTAGCACCTGTCTGAGGAGTCATCCATCCATCTATCCATCCAGGGTTTGTGTCAGATGTTCTGGGTCTGGCCTGTGACTGCCTTGGAGACTACCAGATAGCTTTCCCTGAGTGAAAGAGGCCCACTTCCTGACTACTGGGAAGTCCTCCCTAAGATCTAGCTATAGATCTGGACTGGCCACTCTGTGGATTTGACATCATCTCTTCCCTGGGGTCCCCACAGGATGGGAGGGAAGAATAATTCAGTTCGTATGGCATACCTCGGGGCCTTTGCACTTGCCATTCCTTCTGACTGGGACACTGTTCCCTCCCTCTCCTTCTACGTCAGTGACACCTCCTCCAGGAGACCCACCCTGACTAGCCTAAAATGACCTCCCCACAGCCATTCTCTGAGCTCTCACTCTGTTGTTTTTCTTCATAGCCTGTCACTACTTCTCCACAATTTGTTTATTCACTCATTGTCTGACTCCCCCTAGAGTGGCAGCTCCTCAGGGTCCGGTGGACTTTGAGCCAGGCACCCAGTAGGTGCTCAACAAGCATCTGTTAAAATAAAAACTTCAATGAACGGATGAATCTCCCTCCTCCTCCCATAGAGTTTCTTTCTTTCTCAAACAGTGGGACTCTTGTACCAAAGGAGGAATGAGGGAACAACTGTCCCCTTGGGCTATCCCCTACCCATTTCAACTCAACCTCTGCTCTTGGATGGGAGGCATCAGGAAACCCCACCTTCTTCATCTATGCCTCAAATCCCACTATTATAGGGCTCCACTCTTTGGGGTTAACACCCTCTTCGCTTGGGCTCCTTTAGAAAATGTAAATCTCCCAGGTGGAAGGAAGTAAAAGGAAGTCTTGAGGACACTCAGATAAGTGAATTGGACATTTTCTTCCTAGGGAAGGGGGAGGGGGGCCGGGAGTCAAACCCCGGGCTCAAGATGAAAGAGCTGGGATGACACCTAGTGGTAAAATGAGGTTTGTGCAGAGGTGGTGTGTGTCCGCACGTGGATCTGCTGAAGGTGTGCAGGCAGAAAGTGTGTCAATGCCCCCGGCCAGGGTGAGGTAACTGAGGCACTAGCCTCAGGTGCAAAATTGAAGGGGATGACAAAAAAAAAAAGTCAGAAACTAAGATAAATAATATTTTAAGAAAATCAAAATTAATACAAAAAAATCTGTGATACAAAATATCGAAATTTTAAATAAACCCTGGAACTCTTTCTGCCCTTGAATGACTCATATCACTTGCCTCACGACCCCTGGCCCTACAGGAGCTCATCTGTAGTGTCCACGGGGGTGTGCGTATGTTTCAGAACCCCGTACTTGGCATTGACTGAGCTGGGCACAGGGGCATGTGTGTGCCATAATCACGTACGTGGATAGGTGTCCACAGTGACTATCTTCATATGGTTTGAGCACGTGCATGTGGATGGGTTTCTCACGAGCCTGGCAACTGGTCTGGGCAATGACTTTTGTCCCCAGAACTCAGCATCAGCACCCGGGAGGCAGTAACTTGCTGTTTTCACTTATTTAGAAAGTGCTCATTGGGAATCTTCTGCATTTTGAGCCTCACACCAGACACCAAGGTCTGGGTGACGACGTGAGCCCTCAGGGGGTGGGATGGTAGATTGCACTTCTCCGAAGCTGAGTCTGGCTGTGCTGGGAAGAAGGGGGTTGTGACAGGAGTGGGAGAGCTTGTTACCCAGTTTTCGGGAACTCTCGCCTGAGAACACGGATATGTCTTTGTGCTGTGTGGAAGGCCCGTGCATCTCACAGCGAGCTTCATCCTTCTAGGGCTCAGCCACAAACCAAGGAGAAACCAGGAAGAACAGAGAGGAGTCAGAATAGAGTCTATGAAGTCTGTGTCCATTGCTTCTGGGAGCCCCCATAGGCTTTCTCCGAGCCTGTTTACTCTCACTTACACATAGCTCTGGACATCCTGGACAGCTCGCATCTCAGCCCTGCTTAATAGACGAGAAGACGGGGGCGCCTGGGTGGCTCAGTGGGTTAAGCCTCTGCCTTTGGCTCAGGTCATGATGTCAGGGTCCTGGGATCTAGCCCCACATTGGGCTCTCTGCTCGGCAGGGAGCCTGCTTCCTCCTCCCTCTCTGTCTGCCTCTCTGCCTACTTGTGATCTCTGTCTGTCAAATAAATAAATAAATAAACTCTTTAAAACAAAAAAGAAGATTTTTTAAAATTGTGGCAAAATACATGTAACAAAATCTACCATCTTAGCCATTTTTAAATGTACAATTCGCTGGGGCTCCTGGGTGGCTCAGTCCTTTAAGCGTCTGCCTCCTGTTCCAGGCGTGATCCCAGCGTCCTGGGATCGAGCCCCACATTAGGCTCCTTGCTCAGCGGGGAGCCTGCTTCTCCCCCTGCCTGCCGCTCCCAGTGCTTGTGCCCACTCTCCCCGCCGCACACAATAGCTAAAAGGCGGAAGCAACCCAGATGTCCACTGAAGGATGAAGGGATAAGCAGAATGTGGAGCTATTGTGAATAACGCCGCTGTGGACAGGAGGCGGGAATGGCTCTTCGAGACCTGGCGTCCAGCTCTTTTGGGCCTGTGCCCAGAAGTGGGGTTCCCGCCCGGCTGTTCCCCACAGCGGCCGCACCAGATCACACTCCCACCACCTGTGCCCGTGGGCTCCACTTCTCTGCGTCTTGCTGGCAGTGTTGTTACTCCTTGGCTTTTTGACTTGAGCCCACGGGTGTGACGTCATCTCTCGCTGTGGTTTTGATTTGCGCTTCGCGAAGAGATGGTGATGCGGGGCTTCTTACGTGTTTATTGTTGCTTGTGTGTCTTCTTCCGAAATACGTCAAGTCTCCTGTCCATTTTTAAAGCAGGTTGTTTGTTTCTTTGTTGCTTAAGGAAAAGGCGAGAGAGTGCACGGGTAAGGGCAGAAGGAGAGGGAGAGAGAGAATCTTTTTTTTTTTTTTTAAGATTTTATTTATTTATTTGCAGAGATCACAAGTAGTCAGTCAGTAGGCAGGCAGAGAGAGATGGGGAAGCAGGCTCTCCCCCAAGCAGAGAGCCCATCGCGGGGCTCAATCCCAGGACCCTGAGATCAAGACTTGAGCTGAAGGCAGAGGCCTAACCCACTGAGCCACCCAGGCGCCCGAAAGAATCTTAAGCAGGCTCCACTGTGAGCACGGTCAGGGGGCTTGATCTCACCACCCTGAGATCATGACCTGAGCCAAAATCAAGAGTTGGACGCTTAACCTACTGAGTCACCCAAGTGCCCCTAAGTAAGAGATTTTAAAGCCCAGAATGAGACCTGGTTGGATTTGGGTGAGGGCCAGAGCCTCTGGCTATAACATGGAAAGACATTGCAGTTGGGAGAGTGAAGGCAAAAAGACAGGATTACCACAGGAGCTGGCAGTCCTGGGGCAAATTGGTGGCAGCCAGTGGCCTAGCAGGACTAACATTTGGGGCATGGAAGGAGCGAACGTCTCTGTTCGAACCTCTGCCTGGGATCCTTAACAAGGACAACTGTCTCTTTCCCAGCCTCCCCCTGGAATTCTGAACCAGGCAGGAAAGCAGAGATGATGGGAGGGGTGTGGGGCTCTGAGACTTTCAGGGAGACAAAAGCGAGACAAGTTTCAACACCAGTTCCAAACACTTGCTGTCGTCAAGCAAAACGTGGAAAGCAGACACGGGCCAGGAGGGTAACGCCATTTGTGTTCTGAGGCGCGCGAAGTTGTGTGTGTGTGTATGTGTGTGTGTGTGTGTGTGTGTGTGTGTGTGTGGACATGAATTCATGTCTTCCTTATGTGTGAATAAAGGAGGCCACAGGGCTTCTTGCAGAGGACACTTAGTTTCGCTTGCTTTGTGTTTTGTTTTTGTTTTCTTTTGGGTTTGTGTTTCTTAGCTTTTCTACCGGAAAGTTCCATCGTTTTTACCTGCTGCACATCAAACAGGGAAGGAACTTACACCTGAATTCATATATCGAGTCAATTTTCTTCTTGACGTGAAACCTATCTACCGAGAAGTGTGCAGATCATAAAGGTGCAGCTTGAGAAATTGTCTTGAAGTGACATGGTGTTACCAGTCCCCGGTAAAGAAACAGAATTTTTCAAATATCCAGAAGGCCCCCTCGTGCCCCCTCTAGTTACCACCTGCTCCCCACGAGTTAGCTCTAAGCTAACATCTCTCATCATGCACGGGTTGGGCCAGCTTTGTAACTTCGTGAAGTCAGGAGGTATGTTGTTTTGGGGACCCAGCTGGTCTCACTTAACATGTTTGTAAGATGCCTCCATATTACCGTTTTGTGGTCTTTGCCTGTTGTCACCACTTTATGGCATTCCATTGTGTGACTCTACCGTGATATATTCGTTCTACTCTTTCTGGGCATTTGGGTTGGTAAAGTTTGCGGCTGATACAGACAGTGCTGGTATAAATATTCTGACACTCCGTCTTCAGCAAATGCCTGTTTGCATTTCTGTTGGGTTTTCGTGAGTACCAACTGACGGCGTGGGATCGAAGCAGGGTTAGAGTTCTGTAAACCTCTGGTTGCATTTTTTGTTGACCAAATAGGATGCCACCTAGTTTTATGTATGTTTCTGCTTAAAAAACACCTTATTTAATATGTACTGTTGGTTGATTAACATCAGACTCATGGCCAAAGGCATTATAACTCAAGCCTGAATGAAGCTTATCGACAAGATGTGTTTTCTCCAAAGACATGTCACAGCCTGTGTGCACTTTGTAACACGACAGAGCAGTTAGCACTCTGCTTGGTGGCCACTTAAAAGAGTGAAGTCACTGGGCACCTGGGTGGCCCAGTTGGTTAAGCGACTGCCTTTGGCTCAGGTCATGATTCTGGAGTCCCAGGATCAAGTCCCCATGGGGCTCTCTGCACAGCAGGGAGTCTGCTTCTCCCTTCTACCCTCCCCGCTCTCATGCTCTCTCCCTCTCTCTCTCAAATAAATAAATAAAAATCTTTTTTTTTTTTTTTAAAGATTTTATTTATTTATTTGACAGAGAGAAATCACAAGTAGGCAGAGAGGCAGGCAGAGAGAGAGGAGGAAGCAGGCTCCCCGTCGAGCAGAAAGCCCGATGTGGGGCCTGAATCCAGGACCTGGGATCATGACCTGAGCCGAAGGCAGCGGCCCAACCCACTGAGCCACCCAGGCGCCCCTAAATAAATAAAAATCTTAAAAAAATAGTGAAATCACCAATGATAATGAAAAGTACACCAAAAAAGTGAAAACCTTGGCACCAAATAATCAGTGAAAAAAATGCTTGTTGGGGTGCCTGGGTGGTTCAGTGGGTTAAAGCCTCTGCCTTCGGCTCAGGTCATGATCCCAGGGTTCTGGGATCGAGCCCCACATCAGGC
Organism: Enhydra lutris kenyoni; assembly: GCF_002288905.1. Taxonomy (NCBI): domain Eukaryota; kingdom Metazoa; phylum Chordata; class Mammalia; order Carnivora; family Mustelidae; genus Enhydra; species Enhydra lutris. Next base: position 3,367,576 of record NW_019154176.1, read on the forward strand.
TCTCTGCCTAGTGAGGAGCCTGCTTCCTCCTCTCTCTCTGCCTGCCTCTCTGCCTACTTGTGATCTCTGTCTGTCAAATAAATAAATAAAATCTTTTTTAAAAAATGCTTGTTTGCAGTTTTAAGAGCTGAAGCAAGAAGGCAGAGTATGGCTGTGTTGGACTTTAGTTGGGAGCCTGCAGGTTGGTGACTTTATTTATTTTTTTTTTTTTTGGTGCCCGGGTATGCATGTCCATGAATGACCACAAAATCCCCATGAGTGTTGATTTTGGGGTTACACATAAATCATAGCACGTTGGTGAGTCTGCCAGTAGGGAATCCGCAAATAATGAGACTCCACTGTATACATCAAGGAGCAGAATGCCGAGCTATAGGGAGGAATATATGGAGCTTTAGGAAATGCTGCCATTCCTCCAAAGTCTCAAAGACTCTTCAGTCTTTCCATTTACTCTTAGGATTTGAGCGATCCAGCTGTTTCGCATCGTCCCAAGCACTCGGTGGTGTCTTTCCTTTCTCCTTTAGCTGTTCCGGTGGTTGTGGAGCGGTAACATGTTTTGGATTTGATTTACATTTCCTGATGATTAATATTAAATACCTTTTCACATGTTTATGGACCACTCAGTGTTCCCTTTTGTGAAATGCTCTATTCCGCTGCCTACCTTTTTCTTACTGATTTGTAGGAATCTATGTGTCCCTGTGTATCCAGATTTTAGATATGGATCTGTATTTATCTATACAGACCTCATAGAGATTAAATAAGATATGAGTCTCTGTCGGACGTAAGGATTGCAGACATCTTCTCCCACTCTGTGGCTTGTCTTTTCATTCTCTTAATGGAGTCTTTGATCAATAGGACTTCTTAATTTTAATGTAGTTCAGATAATATTTGTCCCCTTTTAAGGTTAGTGCTTGTTAGTGTCCGGTTTTAGAAATCTTTGCCTATCCTCAGAGTAATGAAGATGTTCTTCTGTATTTTCTTCTAAAAGATTTATTGTTTGACTTTCACTTTTAGATACACAATCCATTTGGAATTGATCTTTGCATAGGATATGAGGTAGGGATCAACATTTTTTCTTTCCCCTGTGAATAGACCTAGTTGACCAAGCGTCATGTAGACTTGGGAGCCTGACCGTCTGGGATCATGTCCTGGGTGGCTTCAGGAAATCTCTTAGCATCTGTGTGCCTCTGTTTCCTCATTTTATTTTATTATTTTTAAGGTTTTATTTTATTTATTTGACATAGAGAGAGAGACAGTGAGAGGGGGAATACAAGCAGGGGGAGCAGGCAGAGGGAGAAACAGGCTTCCCACCGAGCAGGGAGCCTGATGCGGGGTTCAATCTTAGGACCCTGGGACCATGCCCTGAGCCGAAGGCAGCTGGTTAATGACTGAACCACCCAGGCGTCCCTGTTTCCTCATTTTAAAAATAGGAATTGTAGTCCTATGTACCTCTGAGGGCGAAGTGAGTTATTGCGTGTACATTGCTGCCCATGATACCTAGCATGGGATTCGTACTCCGTAAACCTTAGCAACCATGGTTATTATTTCCGACAGTTGTCAACTTGTTCCCTCTGGAGAATTTTCAGGTCAGGGGAGAAACATTTCTTGACGTGGCTCCTGGTCCTGGTGCGTTCAGTTTGCTCTAACAGAATACCATGGATTGAGTGACTCATAAACAACAAAGATGTATTTCCCACAGTTCTGGAGGCTGGGAAGTCCAAGATCAAAGTGCTGGCAGATTGGGTGTTTTCTCTCTGTTTTCTTATATGGTGGAAAGGAGACAGAGCTCTCTGGAGCTCTCTTTCTTAAGGACACTAATCCGTTCAGCCACCGTCATGACCTAATCACCTCCCAAAGGCCTCATCTCCAAATACCATCACATTATGGAGATTAGGTCTCAACATAGGAATTGGGGGGGTGGGCCACAAACATTCAACCTAAGGCACTCCCCACCACAGTGCTTAGAGTGATGGTGGTGATGGGGAAGAAGGGATACATTCTTGGGGTGCCTGTCTGGCTCAGTTGGAGGAGCGTGTGACTCTTGATCTCAGGGTCATGAGTTTGAGCCCCACATTGGGTGTAGAGATGACTTAAATAAATAAATATCAGGGGTGCCTTGGGAGGGCGCAGTCGGTTAAGCATCACATTCGGTTTCGTCTCAGTATGTGATCTCAGGATTGTGAGATCAAGCCCTGTGTCGGGCTCCAAGCTCAGCATGGAGTCTGCTTAAGACTTTCTCACCCTATTCCCCTCCCCACCTCTGTAAAATAAAAAAATAAATCTTATATATAGAGAGAGAGAGAAAGAGAAAAGGAGAGAGAGAGAGAGAGGGAGGAAGGATAGTTTCTGGAGACATTTCTGCATCAAGATCAGTGAGCATTGGTTTGAATGGAGTAGGGAAGGAGAAGGAAGGATATGGGGGCACCGTCCATAGTTTCTAACTGAGGTTACCTCTGGGCCAGGACCATGGGGGAGCAAGCAAGGAAACGGGCACAAAATTTAAGGACTCCTCACATCAGTGCAATTGCAGGGCACATCAGGGGAGGGGGCTCAAAGGGACAATTTAAGAATGCTCCCCCTGAACAGTTTTGTGGAGGTGTAATTTACATGCCATAAAATCTACCTGTTTAAGTGTGCAATTCAGTGACTTTTTAGTAAATTTTCAGAGTTGTTCAAATATCACCCCAGTCCAGTTTTAGGACATTCCATCACTCCCAGAAGATCCCTCATACCCATTTGCAGTCCATCCCCACACCCACCCTTAGTTCCAGGCAATCACTAATCTAATTTCTATCTCTATTGGTTTGCCTTTTCTGGACACTTTGTGTAGATGGAATCATACAAAATGTGGCCTTTTTTTTTTTTAAGATTTTATTTATTTCACAGAGAGAGAGAGAGAGAGAGAGAGAGAGAGAGATCATAAGTAGGCAGAGAGGCAGGCAGAGAAAGAGGGGGAAGCAGGCTCCCTGCTGAGCAGAGAGCCCGACATGGGCTTGATCCCAGGACCCTGGGATCATGACCCAAGCCAAAGCCAGAGGCTTTAACCCACTGACCCACCCAGGTGCCCCAACCTTTTTTTTTTTTTTTTTTTTAATTTTATTTATTTGAGAGAGAGAGAGAGCGTGCAGGAGCCAGAGGAGGGGCAGAGGGTGAGGGAGAGGGAGAAACAGACTCCCCCCTGAGCAGGGAGCCCAATGTGGGGCTTGAACCCAGGACCCTGGGATCATGACCTGAGCTGAAGGTAGATCCTTAACTGACTGAGCCACCCAGGTGCCCCAAAATGTGGCCTTTTGTATTTGGTTTCTTTCACTTGGTGAAATACTCTCAAGATTTGTCCATGTTGTAGCACATGTTTGTTCTTTGTTTCTTTTTATTGCTGAGTGACGTTTCCTGTATGGATGTACCACAGTTTGTTTATCCATTTGCTACTTGATGGGCGTTTGGATGGTCTCCTTCATGATGAAAAATGTTGGCACGAATATACACATACAAATCTTGGAATGGACTTATTTCTCTCAGGTATATGGTATTGTTGGGTCTTGTGGTAAATTTCTGTTTAACTTTCTTTTAAAAAAAAGATGATTTATTTATTTATATTAGAGAGTGCAAGCAGGGGCTTGGTGGGGGAGGGAGGAGGAAGAAGGAAAGAGGGAAAGAATCTCAAGCGGACTCCACGCTGAGCTCATGACCCTGAGACCATGACTTGACCCAAAACCAAGAGTCCAATGCTCAACTGACTGAGCCCCCCAGGCGCCCCTGTTTAACTGTTTAGGAAAGGGCTAGATTGTTTCTCAAAGTGGTTGCAACATTTTATATTCTCCGTAACAACAGGTTCCCATATCTCTACATCATCAGCAGCACTGCCCCTCTTTCTGACTGAGGTTGTTCTGGTGGGTGTCATGTGTTATGGTCCTGTGAAACACAGGTGAGAATGTTCAAGAAGCAGATGGGCATAGGGTCTGAACTCCAGCTGAAGATCTGAGCTGTAGATATACCTTTGGGAGCCTTAGCTATAGATTCATTTAGTCAGTCAATCAACAACACTTTTTTTGAGCACCTACTATGTGCCAAGCACTATTCTAAGCCCTGGGGTTTCAGTTGTGAAAAATATGGCTATGTAGGTACCCTTGTGAAATTGAAAGTCTGGTGGAGGAGACAGACCATAAACAAATAAAAATCATGTCACATGGGGATAAATGCTGTGTAAGAAAATAAAGAAGAGTAAGGGACAGAGTGTGGTGGGGGCTGTTATCGTCAATGAAGTGGTCAGGGAAGGTCCTTCAGACATGATGGCCATATCACTCAGACTTCAGCTGGGGAAACAAACCACTCTAGGTGTTTCAAGGAGAGGGAATTTAATACAGGGAATTGGTTAAGTGTAAGATGGAAGAGTTGAGAAGCCAAACTGATGGTGTTGATCAGGGAGTCCATCAACAGACCAGAGTACAGAACTGCTTGAGGGACCTTACAGATGGGTGTTGTGATGAGAAGGGGGCTCTTCTGTGGGAGCTGGGACCATGGTGGGGGATGTAGCCACCACTGGAAAGCACCACAACCCCAAGCAGACTGAGCAGGGAGAAATACCCTGGATTCTCCCTTCCTTCCACACTCCAGTCTCCTTCCAGTGCCTCCCATTGGATAAGCCTAACAGGAAGCCAGTGTGTAAGGAAACCTGGGAAATGTAGTTTTCTGGAGAAAGGTAGGGCATGCCTCTGACCTACACAATGATAAAGCAGAGATATAAATAAAGGAACAGCTAAATGTGTATCTGTGGTAATAGTTCTGGGGGGCACCTGGGTGGCTCAGTCAGTTAAGCATCTGGCTCTTGGTTTTGGCTCAGGGCATGATTGCAGGGTGCTTGGCTGTAGCCCTGTGTCAGTCTCTGAGTTCTGTGGGGAGGTGGCTTGAGGATTCTCTCTCTCTCTCCCTCTGCAGCCCCCTCCCCACTCGCATGCATGCTCTCTCTCAAGTAAATTAATTAAATCTTTAAAAAAAAGTGTTCTGGGTAGAGTGGACAGCAATGCACAGCAAGTACAAAGGTCCTGAGGTGGGAGTGTGCCAGACAGAACCAAAACTTTGGAAGTGGGTGTGATGGTCCAGGCACACTACACAGAATGAGATGAGTGGGGACCCAGGACAAAACCCTGGGAGACATAGACATTTAGGGAAAAGACAGGAGAGATGATGATGCAGCCAGAGAGGGGAGAGTGGAACTAGGAAATGATAAGGTGTTTGTGAAGTCAAAAGAGAAATTACTTTCAAGAAAGAGGGAATGAGGGGTGCCTGGGTGGCTCAGTGGGTTAAGCCTCTGCCTTCAGCCCGGGTCATGATCTCAGTGTCCTGGGATCAAGCCCCACATCTGGCTTTCTGCTCGGCGGGGAGCCTGCTTCCCCTCCTCTCTCTGCCTGCTGCTCTGCCTACTTGTGATCTCTCTCCCTCTGTCAAATAAATAAATAAAAATCTTAAAAGAAAAAAAAGAAAGAAAGAAAAAAGGAAGAGGGAATGATCCATGAAGACTAACCTATGGGATAACTACATAAGGGCTCATGTGAGGCTGTGGGATGGGCAGGTTGGAAGTTCGCTACTGCCTTTGGTGAGAGGAGTCTGGGAGCATTCAGGAGGCAGGAGGTGAGGCAGTAGAGACAGCAAAAGCAGCTGTGAGGGTAGACCACTCCCTGGAAGAGCCTGACGGGAAGAGCTATAGGACATGTTCCCACAGCACCAATGGTGAGTGAGAGAATGTCAGTGGGTTCCAAATTCTCTAGGTGGGGAGACCTTGGAGCCCAGTGGTTTTGGAGTCTGAAATCAGACAGGCCTGGGTTAAAATCTTGAGCCCCTGTTTACCTGCTGGGTTGCCTCAAGTTGGTCCCCTCTCTTCAAGCCCAGTTGCACCTGCAAATAGGGATGCAAATAGGGATGTTGCTGTACTTTTCCCAGGAGGTTGCAACTGGGGCTCAGCCAGCACATTTGCTAAGTGTTCAGCACTTGTAAATGCAAGCTGTAGTGCAAGGAGGTAGGACACATTTCATTTTTTAAAGTTTATCATCAGTTGCAAATAATAACAAAGGCAGCTGCTACTTATTAAATGCTTAGCACGGCCCAGACACACTGCAAAGTACTTTACAAGCACAGCACCCACTCTGCTAGACACACACACATGCTCTCCCAGCTCACTCTGCTCCAATCACACTGGCCTTTCCTTGAAGTTATCTTAGTGCCTCAGGGCTTTTGCACTTGCTGTTCTCTTTGTAACTCTTCCCTCAGATACCCAAATGACTTCCTCCCTTAAGTTTTTCAGGTCTTTGCCCAAATATCACTCTCCAACCATCCTGACTAAAGTTTACTCTCCTGTTTTGTCTGGATGCCCCTTCCTCCCCTTAGCCTACCTATTTTACTTTTTCTTCCTCCTCCCCCTTCTACCTCTTATCTACCTTGCCCCATACAGTGTTCAGCTCCACAAAGGCATTTTTATCTGTTGTTCGCAGTTCCTTGCACATAGTAGATGTTCAGTAAATCTTTAATTTGATTCTCAGGACAGCTGAGCCCTTTACATATATTAGGTACATGGGTCCTCACAACCACCCACATTGCAGATGAGGAAACTGAGGCGGAGGGGTCTTTGCTGGGGGTCACCAGGGCTCAGCACCTGCCTCGGAGTTAAGCTCAGAAAAAAGGGCAGTTCAAGACCCCTACCGCCGTGTTCAGTGCTTCTCCCTCGGCTAGCCCTCGGCTAGCGGCCACGGCCCGGAAAGGCCTGAGTCATCGCCGCCTCCAGACGGCGGCGGCCGCGGGCTGCGGGCGACGGCGGCGGCGGCGGCGGCCGGGGCGGCAGCGCGAGGTGATGCGGGGACGCCGGGAGGGGGCGTGAGTGCAGGGAAAACAGAGGAAATTAAAAACCGCCGGGTGCTGCTCCCGGCCTCCTTGCCGCCCCCGCCGCCGGCTGGTGCGTGGGTGGGTGGGGGACCGCTCTGCACTCCCTCCGAGTGGAAGGGGCGGACCCCCGAGCCCTGGGGACCGGAGGAAGGTTCCAAGTGTCAGTTTCCCGCCCCCACCCCAAGTTCCAGTTGTGAGTGGAGACCCGCCTGGGACTAGTCTGCAAAAGGCTGGCTCCTCCGTCTCAGCCGCCCCGGATTACGATGCACCCCTCGGTGTAGTGGGAGATCCTCCCGGCTGCCCGGGTGACCCCCCACTGCCGCACCGTCATCCAAGCGGTCGCGTCTACTGGCTCTAGACCTACCACTCTGGGCTTCCCTGGTCCCGAATCCACCGAGGGGTTCCCAGAGTGGTACAGGGGAAGCCCCTTCCCCTAGGGAAAGGAGACCCTGTGCTGCCCGGTTCAGGGGCGCGCACGGGTCTCGCCCCCACGGCCCCCGACGCCTGCGCTCCCGGATTCCAGAGAGCCGGGTCGGTGTTCTAACCGTAGGAGGGTGGGGGCTTGCGACTCCGGGCCCCTGCCAGCTTCGGGTGGTCCGCGTGGGGCAGCTGCCCACTGAACCCAGGGGTTGGGGGGGGGGGCGGTCGAGCGCCGAGGGCTCCGAAAGGGACTGTGCGCGGAGGGTGGCCCGGGAGTGCCGGGGGCTGGGGGGGGGGGGGGAACACCGCTGGGGGGGCGGGGCTGGGAATGCCGCGGCGGTGGGGGTGGGGCAGGTGGGGAACACCGCCGCAGGGGGCCTTCACCCGGGGGGGCGGTCCCGGCGGGGCGGCGCCGGGGCCTGGGGAGGGGGGGCAGTCTGGGCGCCCCCCGCCCCCGCCGGGCTCCGGTCCGGAGCCGTGACGTCACGGCGGCTGGAAGTGCCCGGCGCGGAGGCGCGGGAGGGGGTGGGGGGCCGAGCCGGCGCTTTATAAGCGGAGCCCGCCAGGCGCGCCGAGCCGCAGCCCGCGTCCGCGAGCCCCCCGGCCGGCCCCGGCCCCGGCCCCCAGCTCGCGCTCGCGCCCCCGGGGCGGCTGGGTGGCGAGGGACCGAGCGCCAGGCGGCGGGCCGGAGAAGGGACGCGCGGCGTGCGGCCGCGGGGCATGAGGCGGGGGCGCGATGTCGGTGCCGCTGCTCAAGATCGGGGCCGTGCTGAGCACCATGGCCATGGTCACCAACTGGATGTCGCAGACGCTGCCCTCGCTCGTGGGGCTCAACGGCACCGTGTCCCGCGCGGGCGCCTCCGAGAAAATCGTGAGTGGCCGCCGCGCGGGGGGCACTCCCGGGGGGGCGTGGTGCCCGCGCCGGCGCCGCCGCAGCCCCCGGGGGCCCTCGCCCCCCAGCTTCCCTGAGCCCCCGGCCTGGGGGCGCCCTCCCGGGGCTGGGGGCTGGATGCGGAGGAGCCCCGGGACCCGAGCCCCCCACCCCGCGCCGTTTATTCTTGTTATTATTATTACTGCTTCTCATTATTAGTGAGCAGTGTCCGAGTGGCAACAACGTACTAGGCTCGCTCCGCTCCCCGCACAGGCGGCAAGGGCTGCGCAACTGAGCCGGTCCGGCCGAGTGGGGCGGAGCGGGAGGGTAGATTCGGCGGGCTGAGAGGGACCTTGCCTCTGAATGGGGGAACCACGGGGTCTCCGAGTGTCTCCACCTTCAGGATTGCTGCCTGCTTCTGAGTCGTCCCGTCTCCCTCTCTGTCTTTTTCTCTCAGTCTCTATCTATTCTTTCTCCTCTGGTTTGCTTCTCTCTGTCTCTCCCTGTCTTTGTCTCTATCTCTTTTGCTCTGTCTCTGACTTTGTATCTCTTTTAGTCTGTCTTTTTCTCTCCCCTGCACCCCCCACCCCCACCGCAGCATCTCCTTCCTGGTTATCTGCTTCACCATGTGCCGAATATTTATTCCCAGAACTCACTCTCTCTAGGAGGCAGATGGCTCTCAAGACTGGGGTAGGGGCAAGGGCTGGCACAGGCCCCAGAAGCACAGGATTGCCCCTTCCCTCAGCCCATCCTGTCCTCCTCCATCACCTTCATCCTCCAGCTTCTCTTGCCACAGAGGTTTTTTTGGGGAAGGCGCAGGGAGATTCAGTGGTGATCAGTAACAGTGTTCCTGGTGTCCTGGGGAGAGGGGAGAAGGCACCCTCCACTGCAAACTTACCTCGGAGTCCTCCAGATATGGCCTCCCCCTCCCATCTTTTCCCCTCTTCAGTCTGTTTGTGGGACTCCTCCCAGTAGGTGGAACTGGGATGCATGGAGCTCCCTCTCCTGCCCAGTATTTCCCTAACTTCACCAGCTCCCCGGTTCAGCCCCCAGCGGCCACCCCCCCCCACTTCTTTCTTTCTCCTTGCTGAAAGGAAAAGAAGTCTTTGCTCCCAAGGGTTGAAGGCAAGTTGGAGGGGGGGTTGTTGGTGGCGCCAAACACTGTGCCCAGGCTTTGTCCCACCCCTGGGGTGAAATGATATCGGGCTTGGCACTGGTGAGGGCTTTCAGTCCAAATTCTCAGACTTGAAGCTAATGTGTGAAACAATGTCTTTCTTTGTGTCTATCACATCCCGGGATATGATTCAAGTATATCCTGGTGTGTTTATTTAGGCATGAGTTTCAGTGTGTGAATAGGGTTGGGTGGGAATCAAGGGAGAAAGTTTAGGAGCTTTGCCAACGTGAGGGTCCAGGTGTGTCTTCCTGTGTGTGAATGTGTGTCTCAGGATGAACGTGTCCCTCATTGTGTGTCCCTGAGTGTGTCTGGATGTGGATGTGTCTAAGTGTGTGTCTGCAGTTCTGTGTCCCTGACTGTGGCTTTGCATGTGTTCCACGATTGCATGTGCATGTAGGGATTTGTGACAGCCTTCTTGCTCTTGCCTTCTGAGGGGGAAAAGAGATGGGTCTCATTGAAGTCGGAAGCCGCTTTCCCCTCCCTCACTCTCACGGAGTGTGAGTCTGTGTAAATGTGTGCGTGTAATATGTCTAGCATATGGTGTGTGAGGAAAGTGTGCATAAGTGTGGAAGAGTATGTCTCTGAGTTATGATTTTGTCTGTGCTAATATGTATGTGTGTGTGTGCATGTAAGTGTAGACATGTGTCTTTAGAAGGGTGTGCATATGTGTGTATGTATGAATGGTGTATGTACCTACCTTGTATGCATGTGAGCAGATTCCTGTGTGAACCATGTGTTTTCTGTAAGTGTGTGTACATGTATGTGTACCCAAATAGAACTGGTCTTCATTCTGACCTATCTATAGCTAATAGGACCACAATCTAGTGCTTTCATGAAGTTACCATCTGAAAGTATTACTCTCATCCCTGATCCCCACCCCGTCCCTCAGTCCCACTGAGCCTTGCATAAGGCTCTCTAGAGTGAGATGCCAGGAGACTTAGGATAGGACCTGAAGGGGAACTGTGATGATAGTGCTCTAGAAAGGGTTTTGGGAGTCTGGTAGACTAAGGTTGGAACCTACTCTCCCCCATCTTGCTCTATGACTTGTTCTTGACTTTTGGCACCAGTGAGTTCATGATTCTGAGCTGTGGTTTCTTCATATATAAAATGGGATGATAACTCCTACCTCACGGAACTCTTGTGGGTAACAGATCTATAGCTCAGCTCCCCACCCACCCACCCACCCATCCATCCATCATCTATCCATCTCTCCATCTCTTTATCCCCCCATACATCTCTCCATCCACCTGTCTCTTCAGCCAGCCATTATCCATCATCTGTCTCTCCATCTCTCCTTCCATGCATCCATCCCTCCATCCATCCATCTCTGTCTGTGTATTCAGTCATCCCTCTCTCCATCCATCATCCAGCCATCTCTTCATCTGTCCTCTATATACCCATCATTCCATCCATTTTGTTTATTCAGCAAAACTATTGATTTGCCTCCTCTGTGTCAAGCATGTTTATGCTTAAAATCTCCAGCTCAGTGCCTGACATAGTAGATGCTCAGTTAGTGATAGGGCTCTAGGTCATACATATCCGGATTTGAATCCTGGCCCTGCACTTTACTAGCAGTATGCCTGTGGGGAAGTTATTTAATCTCTCTAAGATTCATTATCTTCATTAGTCAAGGAGAGTTTAGAGTCCCTATTAGACTATGGGATCCATGAGAAACCACAGAGGACTCCTGTGCTTTGCTCGTTACTAAACCCTAAGACCTGACGCATAGGGAGGCTACAATAAATATTTGTCAAGTGACTGAAACAACAATCAGATCTTCATAAAGTTTCATGGATCCCACCTTCAAATGGAAGCAAATGGCCAGGAGCATAGTAGGTGTTCAGTAAGAAGGAATTGCTTTGTTTGCTGTGATAGCCAAGTGCATAGTAGGCACAGAAGAAATATCTGTCAAGTGTCTAAATCAAGACTCTGCCCTCCTGGGGCTCCTGGCCGGCTCGCTCAGTGGAGCATGTGACTCTTGATTGCGGGGTTGTGAGTTTGAGCCCCATGTTGGGTGTAGAGATGACTTAAAAATAAAATGCTAAAAAAAAAAGAATGCATCTTCCAAGGGTTGGGGAGAACAAATGGAAATTATTAGGCATATCTGAGGTGCTCAGTAAGGAGTTGTAGAAGAGTCTAGTCCACCAATATGGGTTAATGGAGGGGTTTAGGGACCCATGTAGCAAGAATTCCCAGTCATAAGGCAGAAGATTGGATGCTGGTGTTTGACTTAATAAAGGGGCTCAGTGCTGAGGTGGGGGTGAGCCCAGACCCTCTGGACATTCTTGTCTCAGGATTTCCCTCCCTGATTCAATCTAGAGAAGCAGCTTAGCATTCTAAGAGATTCTAAGAATGCTATTATGGGCCGTCTCTGGGAAGGAATGGGGAAGAAGCTTCCACCACTTCTACCTTTGGCCAGCGCTCAGCCATAAACCATCCCTGTGGGGTGGGAGCCCTTGGCGGAATGGCTCCTCACCTGGGTGTCATAAATCCAGAACCAGACTAAAAGCTGTCAGCCTCTTGCCAGTGGCTGCTGTCATTACAGCGACCGAGGAGAATTACCTGCATCTTATACGTTATGCCCTTGCCCATCCACTCACCCTTCCTTAAGGGCTAGAAAAAGGAAGGGGAGATGAACAAGAGGTATTCCATTTCGGAGGACCCTTTTCCTCATGGGAGGAATGGTGGGGGGGAGGGTCTGAGCAGCTATGTGCAGATTCCATGTCTTTTCTTGACAGTTTCCTGGGGGGGTGGTGGTGGTGGAGGTATGGGTTGGGGTGGAAGGCACCAGAGACTCCATATCAGTCAAGAGAGGTCAAAGTACACAAGGTACCATGTGGTTTAACACAACACAGGTTCGTTTCTCCCTTGTACTTTATATCCATTGTTGGCTGGAGAACTTTATCCATAGTAGTCATTCAGGGACCCAGGAGGATGGAGGCTGTGTGGGGAATGATCATTGAAACAGAAAAGGGAGAGGCACAGCAAATCCTGCCTCCGTTCCTAAGGCTCTACCCTGGAATGTTACTTTGTCACATTTCCTTGGTCCGCACAAGTCACATGGCATGCCTAACCTCAAAGAGGGTGAGAAGTGTGGTCCTACCTTGACCTGAACAGAGAGAGGGGCGGCCAGATCCTTGTGAACAGCCCTAAACAACACCCTACTCTGCTGATCCCTCCCCCTCTCATCTGAATTAACAAGAGCTCTCTTGGAGCATATCTCCACTTGTTCATTCACTCATTTATTCAACAAATTCTTATCGACCATATACTTTATGCATGTCAACTATTCTAGGGGCCAGGGACAAAACAGTGAACAAAACAGACAGATACCCTTGTCCTCAGGGAGCTGACATTCTAGAGCCGGGATAGGGAGAAATAAATAACCATATAGATAAATCTATAATATTTTAGATGGTGATGCATGTACTATGAAGAAGCATAAGAGCAGAGTAAGGGGAGTGGAGAGTGAGGAGGGATTATTTTAGATTGAATGGCCCCTCTGAGCAGGTGACATTTGGCCAGAGATCTGAAGGAAGCGAGAGAGGGCTCATATCTAAAGGAAGAGAGTTACAAACAGAGGGAAGAGCAAGTGCAAAGGCCCTGAGGTGGGAACATGCCTGAAATTTTGGAGAAACAGGAAACCAGTGGCCAAAGCAGAGTGAGAAAAGGGGGGATAGCAGTTGGAGATGAAGACAGGGAGGTGGTGGGGGAGCTGCGTCATGTTCAGGGATGGGGCAACCTTGTAGGGATGTTAGTTATATTTTATTTTTTTAAATTTTATTATTTTTTTTAAAGATTTTATTTATTATTTGACAGAGAGAGAGACGCACACACACACATGGTGAGAGAGGGAACACAAGCAGGGGGAGTGGGAGAGGAAGAAGCAGGCTTCCCACTGAGTAGGGAGCCCAATGCAGGGCTCGATCCAAGTACCCTGGGATCATGACCTGAGCTGAAGGCAGATGCTTAATGACTGAGCCACTCAGGCGCCCCGGGATTTTAGTTTTAACTTGTAACTGCTCATGCTTTCCATTCCTCCTTGCAGTCTTAACCTTCTAAGATACTCTGGACAGTCCATTGTTTATCCTGCTACCTGGCTCACTCCCGCTATAATGTCAGCTCCATGAGGGCAGGGCTTTTTAAAAATTTAATTGAATGTTGTGGCCCTAGTGCCTAGCTTAGGGCCTAGCAATAGTAGGTGCTCAGTAAATACTTGTTGAGTGAATAAGTGGAATTCCAGGGAAGGTTCTGAGCGGAAGAGGGACAAGACTTGGCTCAGATGTTCAGTTTCCCTCTGGCCCCTATGAGGAGGGCAGACTGGGGGGCGGGTGTATGAGAGTGGGAGCCAGAAGAACAGGGAGGAGGCCACTGTGCTGGTCCAGGTGAGTGATGATGGGGGCTGGACCAAGGTGGGGGCCAAGGGAGTGGAGAAAAGTAGGCATACTGTGGATTTGAGCCTCCACCTACCTTATTTACCTGCTCCTAAATTGTGAACTTCCAGCTTCTGCTCAAACACTTCAAAGCAGGAGGAAACATTTATTGAGCACCTACTTTGTACCGGGAAGGGTTCTGGACTATGGGACATAGAGATGAATAACATCCCTGACTTCAGCCAGTTTGCAGCCTTTTCAACAGTGATGTGACATGGTATGTGTGATAATAAGGATATTTCTGGAGTGTTATAGGGGTGCAGAGGAGGACACTGAAACTAGCCAGGGTACGGCTGAGGTTTCCTGGAGGTGATGGTACTCGCACCAAGTCTAACAGCTGAGAAGGAATTGGCCAGGCAAAGACAGAGCAAGAAGGAACAGAATGAACAAAGACTCAGAGGCAAGGGGCATCCTGGTGTGCACAGAGAGACCAAGCAGTTCAGAGTTCCTGGAGATCTATGTTTTATGCTGGGAGGAGTGTGGGAGTGGCCTGAGGCACCACAGGGGTCCGTGTCATGAAAGGATTTGGCTGGAAGAGCCTGCACATCATTCTGAGTGTCAAAGGATGGGAGATTTGGAGGGGTTTGGAGCAGAAAAGGAATATGAAGTTGCCTGTTGCCTTTTTTAAAAAAAGATTTATTTCCTTATTTTAGAGAAAGAGAGTGAGCATGAGTGGGAGGGGCGCGGGGCAGGGAGAGAGAATCTCAAGCAGACACTGCACTGAATGTGGAGCCTGTCACGGGGCTCAATCTCACGACCCTAAGATCACAACCTGAGCTGAAGCCAAGAGTCAGCCCTCAACTGACTGTGCCACCCAGGCGCCCCTCCCTGTTGCATTTTTAAAGAGATCTCTAGTTGTTAGAAAATCCTTCTAGATTGTGAGTGTGAAATTTGCCTCCTTTGAACTTTTCCTGCCTCATTTGAATGAAATCTAAACTGCTGACCCTGGTCCAACTTACTAAGCCTCAGTTTCTTTATCCATGAAATGGGGATAATGGTAGAATGTTCCATGTAACACTGTACTTAGCAGTGTACCTGACACATGGAAGGTGCCTATAAAGGTTAACAATTTTAATTATTATTGCTGTTATTATTACAAGACCCTACCTGCCTGAGTCTCAGGTCTTGGACCACTCTTCCATCCCTCCTCTTGTTCCTGCCACATCTGGAACTTTGCATTTGCTCTGCCATCCTTGGGGAATGTCTTCTAGCCCGCTCCTTCTCACCACGCAGGTCCCAACTCAAATGTCACCTCCTCAAAGAGACCTCCTTTGACCACCCCAGCTAGAATGTCCCCACACTGTTATTTGGACCTGTTCTATTTTCTGCCCAGCACTCATAATTATCTGAAATCATCTTGGTAATTATTTGCCACCAACAGAATAGAAGTGCCATGCAAGCACTTTGTCCCTTTTGTTTATTACTGGGATTTTCTCCTTTAGGGCAGTAGGTGTGTCCTCAATGGTCTCAGTTCTTTCTGCCCCCATGAGACTGCTTCCCCTTCTTCCTCCTGACGGCATCTCTGAAGTTTGAAGAGTATTTCTGTGATTTCTGAATCTTTTCCTATGAACCAGAAGTGTCTGTTTTTCTTCCTTCCTTCCTTCCTTCCTTCCTTCCTTCCCTCTTTCCATCCTCCCTCCCTTCCCTCCCTTCTTCCTCCCTCCTCCCTCCCTCCCTTCCTTCCTTCCTCTCTCTCTTCCTTCCTTCTTTTTAAAGATTTATTTATTTTGAGAAAGAGAGAGAGAGAGAGAGAGAGAGCAGGAGGAGGGGCAGAGGGGGAGAGAGAGAGACTCTTGAGCAGGTTCCCCACTGAATGCAGAGCCTGATGTAGGGCTCAACATGGGGCTCAGTCTCCCAACCCTGAGACCATAACCTGAGCTGAAATCAAGAGTTGGACGCTTAACCAATTTGAGCC
This sequence comes from Enhydra lutris kenyoni, assembly GCF_002288905.1. NCBI lineage: Eukaryota > Metazoa > Chordata > Mammalia > Carnivora > Mustelidae > Enhydra > Enhydra lutris. Next base: position 3,383,259 of record NW_019154176.1, read on the forward strand.
ACCCAGGCAACCCAGAAGCATCTGTTTCTTAAAGCTTCTTTTCATGTGCCCTTGTTTTTCAATCCTTCTCTGTTTGAACGGATGTCTGACGATGTGCACTTTGCCAACTTCCCACATCAAGGCATGGAGTAGTCTTGCCATCAGAGAGCAGAGTCATTCCCACCCCGCAATCACTGAGTCCCTCCATATGCCAAGTCCTGTGCTGGGGACTGGAAATAGAGCAGTGAAAAGGGAGACTGTCTCTTCCCTCTTAGAGCTTCATAGGGAGACATAGTGAATGTGGAATTGTGCAAATGGCTATATAATCACAGTTTGGAAGGGGCCACAGAGGAGAAGATATGTAGCCAAGATTGGGAAGGGGCGGTCAGGGAAGGCTTCCCTGAAGAGGTGACATTTGCCCTGAGATATGAAGGTTCAGTAAGAGTTGGGCAGAGACGGAGCTGGTAAGGTGGAGGGAGAGAGGCCGAGGGAACAGGGTATGGGAAGGTGTTGAGGTGTGATGGCAGGTGGTGTGACTGAGGAGCTGGTGAGGTAGGTAGCGGCCTGAGCCCATAGGGTGTTCCTGACTACCTAGACCTTGTGCACCCCGAGTTTGATGCCAACATAAGAAATGGCTTGAGGTGCAGCCTTTGTCTCTACAGTCAGCACCATGGACAGCCACAAAGGGAATGTGGTCTAGGCTTTAGGGCCGCTCGCGTGTGGCTAAAACTGTCATCTTTCTCTTCCAGAGGGAGGATCCCGTTTCTGCTTCTTGGTGTCTTTCATGCCCCCAGCATCCTTCTCCCCTCTGACTCTGGATGGCTGACACCTCTTTGTGTAGTACCAGTGGGGAGCAGCCACAAAGCTGGGCGAGGAAGAAAAGCAGCCATCTGGGGGAGCCCCAGGCGCTTTAAGAGAGTTTGATGTGGGCTCGGGTCTTTCTGTGTGTGGGAGGGAAGAGGCTGCCACGGGGAGACCTCAGGGGGCAGGCTGGTTCCCAATCTTGTCTCTCTCTGCCTCACCCTGGATACTTCACTGTTTTTAAATTCTGTCTTTTGAATCTCTGTTTCTGTCCATCTTTTCCTCACATTTTTGTTTCAGCCATATTCCCCTCTCTCTGTCTTAACTGTGTATTTACAACACATGGTTGACATTCAGTAAATGTTTATTAAGTGAATGTTGGTGATTATCTCTGTCTGCCTGTGTCTCAGTGTCTGCCTCTCTTTGTCATACTCTCTGTCTTCTCTCTATGTTTCTGTCTGTCCCCAAGTCCTCTCTGTGTGTCTCTGTCTTTGCCTCTCTGTGTCCCTTCTGTCTCTGATTCTGTCATCTCTGCCTCTTGGTGTCTCCGTCTCTATATCTGTTCCATCCTTATCTCTAGGTCTATGTCTGTCTATCATTCTCTGTCTGTCTGTCTGTCTGTCTCTGGGATCCTGTTTCTATGTTACCATAGTTGCTGTATCACAGTCCAGGACTCTGACAGGGGTCGGGAGAGAAACCGGAATTCTCAGACCCGAGAGGGCTCTTGAGACAGGACAGAGCCACAACCCGTGGTGGGTGTTGGCAGGATTCAGTGAATGGGATGGGATGAGCCAGACCAGTGTGAGCCCATGAAGGCCCCAGAGGGGGCCTGGGATATCTGGACCCCCAGGGGTGCCGGGGATTAGAGCCAAGCTTTCATGGGAGCTCACGGTGAGGTGTGGGTGGGCGCCTGAGCTCCAGGTGAGCCCCTTTCCTCCACCCCCCATTCCTCCTCCCCTACTGCCACCTAGGAAGGCCTCCCTCTAGGACCCAGCCATCAGGCCCCAGCACTGGCTCCAAGATGGAACAGCTGTCTGGACTGCAGCTGCAGAAGCTCATTTTGAACAAGGGAGATGATTGCAGGGGTGATTGGGGGAGGGAGAGAGAAGAGGAGAGTAGCAGGGGCCAAAGAGGAATCAGGCTTCATTGTTGCTGCTGCTGCAGTGGCTAGTTTGCCCAAGAGATGAGGAGACCAGGTGAGGCAGGAAAAGGCAGAGGAGCTGTGGTCCATCTGTCCCCACTTCTGGTCTCCCTGTTGTGAAGTTTCTCCTCCTGTCTCCGGCGGCCTCTCCCTCTTCCCTCGTTTTGGGGCCCGCATCCCGACTCTGCTGGCTTCGTGTGACCCCCCCTGTTGCCTGCTGTGCTGTCTCCTGGCCTGTGTTGTTTCCCGGTCTCTCTCTGCCCACATCTTTCGGTCTCTCCGCCTGCAGTTCTGCCTGGATCTCCGTGTCTCTCCGAGCCTCCCTGCCTGTCCCTCGGCGCCGCTGTCATTATCAGAAGCATGGCTGGGGTTCAGGCAGCTCTTTGGGTTGCTCTTTCTTTTCTTGTCATTTCTGCGATACTCAGGGGCTAGAGATGGAGACAGCAAATCCCCAGGAAACAACGGGTTCGTGTCCTTCAATAAAGGGATATTTACAAAGCTATCTCAATTAGGACTAATTAATTAAATGAGCCACTTCTCCTGCCCTCTCCCCCCACCCTGTGGTCCCACAGCCTCCTGGGAGAGAACCAGCCAATGAATAGATAGCAGGAGTCTGGTGCTCAGGCGGTGTCTCAATGTTTAATTTATAACAGCCTTCTCCCCCGCTGCCCCATCCATCCATCTGGAAGGGCAAGGTGGCCACAGGCGTGTGGCCTCAGGGGCGGAGGTTGGAGACCTGCCAGCTCCCCAGAGCCTGCTGGAGCACATGGATGTCTGTTGGAGGCTGCCTGCATGCTGTTATGTGTCCTAGCATGTTTGAACATGTCAGGGCATATCTTCATGGCAGGCATGCCCCTTTGTAGAAGGAGAATCTGATGGCGGCCGGGCATGTCTGAGCCCATGGGACGTGTTGGAGCAGGGCGGAGCGCGTCTCTCACGTGGGAACGTCTGAGCGTAGCACGCGTGAGTGTGTCGGGGTGCCACAGGACACATGGAGCCCGGCAGAGGAGGTGGCTCATGACGGGGTCTGTCATAGTATGCACGCTCATATGCCGTGCTCTGGAGCTCTGCACTGGCAGGCGAGGCGTCTGTCCTCGAAGGCAGGACAAGATATGTCTTGCAGACCTCGGTGGCAGGAATAGCAGAGGCATGACAGTATCTATAGCTTCCAGGAGGAACTAGTCAGGCAGCCCTGCAGCTACACACTCGGAATTTCCCCAGCCCCTCCAGCATCGCTGGGTCAGCAGGGTTGAATTCCAGCCCTCGATGTACTGTGTGCTCCTCTGTCCGCAGCAGCTTCCCTTCCCCAGTGCATCGCTTCGGGATCCCTAGTTCCCCTACTGCTGTGGTCCTACCGGTTCCCTTAGGATTACTTCTCAGCCTCACTCAGAGGAGTTATCAATGCAAAGGGAAAAAGTTGCTTTTCGAGTTTTATTTTCTGGCTACACAGCTCCTCAGTATAATGCTCACCAGCCTGGGATTGGGGCCCTCAGTGTTCCGACCGAAATGATGAGCCCGTCTTCACGTATAAAGACAGGTTTGATGATGTAGCCCTCGGTGTAATGCCCGACAAGGTAATGCAGCCCACAGTATAATGACCCATCTGTTGATGTAGCCCTCAGTGGAGCACTCTGATGGGTGATGCAGTCTTCTGTGCAATGACAGCTCTGGAGATGCACCCCTTTGTGCAATTCCGTGGTGGTTTGGGGGCTGTGAACATCTCAACAGGCAGTGGCTGGGACGCCTTGGTGCAGTGAGAAGGAAGAAGAGTTTGCTCATTACGGTGAGTGCCTTCTCTGGCTCTTCCAGGAGGCCAGGATTCCCCAACCCTGCTGGCTGAGGCTGGCTCCATTAGCCCTCGCGAGTGCCATGTGACCTCAGCAGGACATCAGGCTTATTAGTAGAGCATAGATTCTGCGGGAATATTTCAGGACTGACTGCAATGCTAATGAGTTAGTCAGGGAGACCTAAGAGCGCCACTGACAGAATGTGCACAGATGTCAGTTCCTACTGAGAGAAGGGTGGGAATGTTCGCAGGTAGACACAGACGGACATGGAGAATTATACATGCGAAAGCGTGACTCTTCTTCTTTAAAGTTTAATTCCAGTGAATTCACCTGTTTCACCTGGTGTTCTTGGATGGACGCAGATCTGTGACATGTTCATGGCTTCTGGGGAGACATGCATGTGGGGTCACGTAGAGGGTCATGGGTGTCTTATAGGGAGGCATTCACGTGCGTGATCGCACATGGTGGCGGAACTGGTTGTGGGAAGAGGCAACGTGCATTTACGGACGTAGATCTAGAGCCGCGCGTGGACACGGATGCGGATGCTCAGGGAGAAGGCAGAGAGACACAAACATGTGTCTGTGCACACTTGAAGACCGATTGTGCAGATTGACTTGGGGGCTCGTGAATTGTGCGCAGAGCATATGGGAATAGAACACTGATGACCGTTTCAGAGTGAAGGGAATGTTCGTGGCCAGTCGGCGACAGTGTGAGACACACACACTTGCACTTGTCCACTGAGCCACATCAGGCTTTGCCTGGGTTTACACGAGTGTGCACCTATAGACATGGCTGGTCACAGATGAGCCTGGATGTTCTGTGTGTCCAGAAACAGATGCTCACCGGTGCCTGTAGATAAACACAGATGTCCACACAGTCAGAACTCCTGTGTGCCCCAGTGTCCACAAGCTACTTTTTTAAAAAAAGATTTTATTTATTTATTTGACAGACAGAGGTCACAAGTAGACAGAGAGACAGGCAGAGAGAGAAGGGGGGGGGGGAAGCAGGCTCCCTGCTGAGCAGAGAGCCTGACGTGGGGCTCGATCCTAGGACCCTGAGATCATGATCTGAGCTGAAGGCAGAGGCTTAACCCACTGAGCCACCCAGGTGCCCCGCTCCTTTTTTTTTTTTTTTAATTTAAGATTTTTATTTATTTATTTGTCAGAGAGTGAGCACCAGCAGGGGCAATGGCAGGCAGAGGGAGAAGCAGGCTCCTCTCTTAGCAAGGATTCCCAACTCGGGACTTGATCCCAGGACCCTAGGATCATAATCTAAGTGGAAGGCAGATGCTTAACTGACTGAACCACCCAGGTGTCCTTCCACATGCTACTATTTTGAGAAGTGAATGACCAAGCTCTCCTCCTCCCCTCAGTTTCTTGGATTCCTGGCAAAGTGAGATCTCAAAGCCAATAGGAACAGCCTTGGCATCTCCAGGCCCTTTTCAGAAGAACAGGGAGGGGAAATCCAAAGTCACATGGGGACTTGGGTGGCCCAGTGACACCATCCAGGAATATAGTGTCCTGAGCCCAGCCTCACTCACCAGACTGTCTCAGTTGAGATTCTCCCCTATTGATGCCCTCCTCCCATCAGAGCTAATTATGGTGGCCAGTGCTGGCAAATGGTTGGAGTGCTTGGCACAAGGAAGAGCCCAGTGAATGTTAGGGACCATAATTATCACTGAGTAGCATCATTATTACCATTATGAATATTCTCCTTGAAATGCAAAGAGATCCTTGTTCTTTGTGTCTAGTTTTCCAGCCTTTTCTCTCATCCTCCCGACTGTCCTGTCCTGGCACCCACCGCAGCGTCCCTCAGGCCTTCCAGCTTTGTCTCTCTCCTGCTCTCGCTTGAGAGAGTCAGTCCTTGAAAGCCATGGTTTCCTTTCTCGTTGGTTGGTTCTTCCCTGACATCCCTCTTTGTTCTCATTTGCCTCTAAACATCACAGTCTGGTCTGTCTGCCTCGGTTTGGGTGGGTGTCAGAATGTGTTTGGAATAGAAAGCCCCCTAAAATGGCCTGGCTTAAGAGGAGCTTTAGATAAGGAATGCAGGGAATCTCACAAAACCCAATACCCAGGGCTCCAGGACCTTGGAAAGCCGTTGCTCACACACTCACTTCAATTCAGTAGCAAATACTTACTGTGTACCTACTATGCACCAGGTAGAAAGAGAAACAAGACGCTTGCTCTCGTGGAGCTTGCATTTTAGTGGTAACGGGGAGAAGTTATAATCCTGTAGTAGCTCTGTGCCGAGAGTTAAACCTGGGCAAGGAATGGTGGCAGAGGTCGGGATGCTTTGGATTCAGGAATGAATCCCTACTCTCCTATCCCCCTCCACTCTGGGTGCCCCTCAGCCCAGCAGCCCCTGATCCCCTTCAGTGCCACAGTCCCACATCTTTTAATTGCCTTGACCTTCACGTTCTAAACCCATCTCCCTGGAATGGAGAATTTGCCTGTTTCAATGTGTATCAGGAATGAACTTGTCCAGTTCGCTGAGACTGGATACCTTGGGTACCAGGGAACATGTTGTTATGGAGGTCTCTTTCTCAGTAGGGATTTACAGGTAGGAGCCTTCTCTTGGAAGGGGACCTGGGGCGGGGGTGGGGAGACAGTGATAGACACCCATTCATTTACTCATGCATTCATTCATTCACTGGACAAGCTGATTGGACAAACTAGAGAGTCCCAGGTGCTATTGTAGGTGCTGAGACACAGCTGTGAATATGACGGATCTGTTTCAGTCTTGCAATGTGTATTTTATACTGGACACAAACTAAACATGTAAGCAAATAAATATACAGGTTCATTTCAGATAGATAAGCGCTGTAAAGACAACAAGGAGATGGGGAAGAAAGTAGCCAGGAGGCTTGTTTTGTCAGGACATCTGGGCAGGCTCTCTGGAGAGGTGACATGCTTTTCCATCTTCATTGAGATGTAACTGGTATCTAACATTGTGCAAGTTTAAGGTGTACGATGACATGATTTGATACACATATATATTGTGAAATGATTACCACAATAGGGTTAGTTAACATCTCCATCACATAATTACCTGTGTGTGTGTATATGTGTGTGTAGTGACAACTGAAGATCCAACTTTCTTAGCAACTTAAGAAAAAAGATTTTATTTATTTATTTGAGAGAGAGACTGTGCACAAGCAGGGTGGGGGGAGAGTCAGAGGGAGAGGGAGAAGCAGACTCCCCACTGAGCAAAGAGCCCAAGCGGAGATCTGCCTGGTCCTGGGATCACGACCTGAGCCGGAGGCAGATGCCCAACCGACTGAGCCACCCAGGAGTCTGAGTTGTGGGTTTTTATTCTAAGTGCAATGAGAAGTTGCTGGACCAGTTGCAGTGGGGAAGAGTGCCGTGATCTGACTGACTCACATTGTTGGAAGATCCCTCTAACTTCCTTGTTAGGGAATGCGTTTCAGGGAGTGAGGGCGGAAGCAGGGAGGTGAGGGAGGAGGTAACCGCAGGAGTCCAAGCAAAACCAGTTGTGGCTGTGCCAGGATAGAAGCATCCAGAATGGTGGGCAGTGGGCAGATTTGGTACATGTTTGAAGTAGAGCCACCAGGACTTGCTGATGGATCATATGTGAGGGTGAGAAAAAGGAACATAGGAATGGGATGGTAGCTGGAGAGAAACATGAGGCCCAAGGAGAATTTCTTTTCTTTCTTTCCTTTTTAAAAAGATTTTATTTATTTATTTGAGAGAGAGAGAGAGAGAGTATGAGCAGGGGGACAGGAAGAACGAGAGGGAGAAGCAGGCTCCCTGCTGAGCAGGGATCCCGACGTGGAACTTGATCCCAGGACCCTGGGATCCTGACCTGAGCTGAAGGAAGATGCTTAACCGACTGAACCACCCACATGCCCCCTACGGAGAATTTCTAAAAGAAGTGGGGACCAGAGCTGGCCAGATGACAGCTAGGTCATCCTGCCTCTTGATAGCCAGGAAGAGATGATGGTCTGCACCCCCTTCTGTGCTCTATGGAAAACCAGTGTCTCCACAAGATTTCCCCCCTCCCAATGGGACCTATATTCTCTTGATCATCCCTTGTCTTCAATGCCCTGCTTCTGCTGAATTATTATTCTCTATTTGGCATCTTGTGCCCTTTGGTGTCTGCCCTGACCTTTTACATAGACTGAGAGCTCAGTCCTTGAGGTGATGGAGAGCCTTAAATACCAGGGAAGACACTCAAACTTCATCCTGAAAGCAGTTGGGCCATTTTTCCACCCATGTATTTATTCAACAAGTACTTGTGAGGACCTACTATGTACATCACAGGAGAGAAGAGGTGAGTCAGGCAGACAGAGTGCGTGGGGCATCCTTAAAAATGGGGAGACAGGTAATGGTCAAATATTCACAAATAAGTATAAATGGCAGCTATGATAACAGCTTTCAGGAAAAGATCCATGGTGTTATAGGAGCTTCTAATAAAGGGATTTGATGTGATTTGGAAAGGTGTAGAAAGCAAGAGCTGGGATCTGAAGCTAAGAGCAAAGGGTGCTCTGGACAGAGGGAACTTCTTATGCAAAGGCTCTGGGGTGAGAGAAAGTGTGGACAGTATGACAGATTAAAGAAGACCTTGGAGGGGAAGGGTATGAGATGAAAGCAGAGATAAGTAAAGTTACGGTAAACCTGCAGGGCTTTATGGTTGTGTTAAGGACTTTTGTCTGTATCCTAAGGAAAAGGGGAATCTATTAATGAGGTTTCGGTTGGGAGGATGTTATAATCAGATACGCATTGTGAAAGTTCCCTGAGGTTCTCATCTGTGGAGTAGAAAGGCAAAAGAAAAGGTCTATCAGGGTAGACCAGACAGACTTTCTGAACTGTGAGAGTAGACCATTCGGACTCAATTGGACTACTGAGTGGTGATAAAGATAGAGAACCAGGGTGCCTGAGTGGCTCACTCTTTTGAGTGTCTGACTCTTGATTTCAGCTCAGGTCATGATATTGGAGTGTGGGATTGAGCCCCCGTGTCAGACTTCTTGCTCAGCAGGGAGCCTGCTTGAGATTCTCTCTCCCTCTTTTCTGCCCCCGTCAAATCAGTCAATCAGTCAATCAATCAATCAAACTTAAAAAAAAAAAGATGGAGAGCCATGCATGAACACAAAATACCAAGAAGTTAAAATCAATGAGGGAATGGAAATGGGGGTGGGGATAACGCCCGGGCATCTGAACCACTGACTTGGCGGCAGTGGGAGGGGGAGGTGCTATGAAGATGATGAGAACTAGGTTCAAGAGAGGAGATCTTGCATTTCATTTTGAGTTTGTTGGGACTGAGATGCTTTTGAGACAACCAAAGTGGGGCAGGTCAAAGAGTCAGCAGTATATATGGGTTTGGAGTTCTGAAGACATTTACACATGCAGGTGGTGGTGGAAGCTTTGGCAAGGGTAAGTGGTTCTCAACTGGGAGGCGATTTCACACCCAGGAGACATTTGGCAATATCTGGAGACATTCATTGTCACAGCTGGGAGGGGGTAGTTCTGGCGTCTAGTGGGTGGAAACTGCTGAACACCCTACAGGGTGCAGAATTGTTACCCAGCTAAAATATCACTAGTGCTGAGGTTGAGAATCCCTGGTTTAGAGTAACATTTAATGACTAGGTGGATGATGAAGAAAAGGAGATGCGTCAATGTAGGAGGGAACCATGCAAGCGTGTGTCATAGTGTCCAAGGGAAGGAAATGTATCAAGAAAGAGAGAACACTCAACAGAGTCAAATCCTGCTGAGAGGTCAAGAAAGGTGGTGGGCTGAGAAGTATGTCCATTGGATTTACAAACATGGAGGCTGTTGGTGGACTTCGCAAGAGCTGTGTTGGTCATATGGTGGGGTCAGAAACTAGGTAGGAGTGGTAGAGGAGGGAGTTAGTGTAGGCAACTAGGGAGAGGGAAGAAGTGGGAGACAGATGGAAGGAGGAATCAAGTAAGGTATTTTGGTTTTTTAATAGGAGACACTTGAGTTCTTTAAAAACTAATGAGAGAGATCTGCCTGAAAGGGAGAAGTTGAATATGCAAGACAAAGACAGGATATTGATTGTGTAAGACTCCCAAGAAGGGAGAAAGGGACAAAACAAGAACAGCTGCGTGAACCTTAAGAGACAGGGCAGTTCCTCCACTGCAGCAGGAAGTAAGGGCCAGGATGTGGAAGAAGTTTGGAGATAATGACAGGAGAAGAGGGATTCTTTTTTTTTTTTTTTTTTTAAGATTTTATTTATTTATTTGGCAGACAGAGATCACAAGTAGGCAGAGAGGCAGGCAGAGAGAGAGGGAGAAGCAGGCTCCCTACCAAGCAGAGAGCCTGATGCGGGGCTCAATCCCAGGATGCTGGGATCATGACCTGAGCCAGAGGCAGAGGCTTTAACCCACTGAACCACCCAGGTGCCCCAGGATTCTGTTTTATGCCTCTAATTTTCCCTGGGAAATCAAGGAAGGTTAGAGGAGAATGGAGAATGTCTAGAGTCTTTCTCCTAAGTTCAAGTGGCCCCATGACAGTATGCCTTCCTTGTGCTGCACCACCATGAAGAAAGCCTTCTTCAAAGTCCCTTCCTGAACTCCTGGCCTGAGGTTGGCCTCTGAGCCTAGAGAGAGCTCAGATATCCAGCTCCAGAATTTATGAGGTAAGACTTGTGATTGGTTCCCATAAAGTCCCCCATTCTTGAAGATTAATGCCGTAATAGCCCATCAAGAAAGCCTTGTAATAATCCTTGAAAAAGACCCATAAAATCCACTTTGATGAACTTCAGGTAATGGCATTGGAAAATAAAGTTCCCCTACCCTCGTTAATCCTGGGATACAAGACTCAGTTGCAGTGGACATTCAGAGGCCTGAGCTCCGTGAGTGGGGAGATGCTCAGGAAGAGGAAGCTTCAGCTAATGGATTCCTCAGCCAGTTATGAAGTCAAGCTCAGTCAAGGTGGAACCCGATACTGAGATAGACCAGGTTCAACTCAGGTTCCAAGACTGGGGATTAGTTCAAGTCCTGGGACGGAACAGGGATATACCCTTGAGGTCTTAAGATACTCCATGGTTGACTCTGAGACAGATGAGGGTCAGCCCCAAACCCTGGGTAGACAGAGACTAAACTTGGGGTCTAGGGAAAGACCCAAGATAAGCTTGAACAAATTCAGGTCCTGAGTACATCAGAGCTATAGTGGAAACCTGAGATAGACAAGGCCAAACCCACGTCCTGGGGTAGACCAGAGCAGAGCTCAGGATGACAGAAACAGAGAACGGACTTATCTTGGGGCAGATGAGGGAGAGCAGGTTTGCTCTGTGGGGATCTCCCGGCTTTTTGAGACTCCTCCCTTGAACTGTTGAGTACCTCTGATTAATAGCCATTGCAAGTGACATGGCATGTCCCAGGACTAATGAGGGGACATGAATTTTATTTTCCAGTGTAAGGTCATCCTAGGACCTGAGTTTGAGCCCGTGCAGGCCCATGAGCCTGGAAACATGCTCAGTGGAGCCGACAGCTTGGGAATGCCAAAGGTGGCCATCCATCCCTCCATGTTGACTGTGACCCATCTGGTGCAGACTAGAGTAGTCCCTACATTCCACAGGCATGTAACACACAGGGGCTCACACATTCACACTGCAGCAGACACACACACACACACACAGAGCCCCAAACCCATGCCTGTGCCTCAGACACAGCAACATGCTTTGCACAGATGTACACAGTGACACAACAGCCTCACACAAATCCTCATGTACCACATGCAGAGACTGCATCACGGTCTCACAGACACACGGTCAGCAGACCAAGGCAGCACACTCAGACACTGCCTCCCAGGTGACGACACTGTTGTATTTGTGACGATGGCATGATTCTAGGGGAGTGGTGTGCTCTGAGAACAGCGTCCCCCTGGAGGTGTGCAGTGCAGTGCCTTGCCTTTCACACTCACAGTCTTTCCCCCACAGTCTTGCACGCTCTTCCTTGTCCCTGGTTGACGCGTGCATATGTGTAATTTCATACACTCGCTGATGCTCACACATTTGGGCTATGTACCGTTGTGTGTTCTCGGCCACCCAGAGGTGCCACACATCCACGCACTCTTCAAATGAACTCATGCAGTTGACAGGGGTCTCTGCCTTGTATGGTTACTTGGGGACCCCAGCTGACATAGGCTTCTCATCAGCACACACTTCCACAATGGCTGAGACAGGAACGTGGCAAATCACGCAGTGGCTCTTAAAGCTGTCACCGGCAAGTCACCGACACTCACATGGCGTTGGTTAGAGGGAGTCATGGGGCCACGCTGGAGAAGCACAGCTCTATCATGTGCCCAAGAGAGAAGAAATGGGTAAGTTGTGAATAGTTGCATTGACCGTCACGGTCATTCACACATTCAGAGAGTTGCACGCTCACACCTGCAATGTCACACATGCACACTTCATCTCCTCCCGTAGGGACCCGCCTTTATGACCTGTCCCTCTCCTCGGGGCCAGGCACGGGGCTCCACATGCCCTCCCAGTGGCCTGCCTGCAGAGCTCCTTTGCCTCCTGGCACATCTGAGGGGCCTCCCCCTCCCTCCTGAGCTGGGGGTCCCAGGGTAATGAGTTTTCAAGCCAGAGCTGAGAAAACAACGCAGACACCTTCTCTGCCCCCGGAGTGGGCGGTATTTTTCCACAGACACTGGGGAAGAATAATAATAGGCATTGGGAGATCTCTGTATTGGCCGAGAACCTTCCCCGTCTTGCCAGCTGAGCTTGGAAGGGGAGCCCCGAGGGGAGAAGGCAAATCCGGAGAGACCCCCGTTCTCCCCACCCGCATGTCCTCCAACAACATAGGAGACCCCCTCCTTCCCCTCATGGCCCACCCACTCCTCCTTTCAACTACTTAAATATTCCAAGGCAGGAAGCTCATGAATATTTATAGGGGCCTGGCAGTGAGAGAGATAAAAAAAAAAAAAAAACATTTAGAATTTATGAACCAAGATCCGTCTATAAATAACAGGCCTGTGGCTGATGGGGTTCTTCCCTCACCCACCACATTCCTTCAAGTTCAGTTCCAACCCCATCCAAGCCTCCCGGAGCTACCCCCCCCCGCGCGCGCGCGCACACACACACACACACACACACACACACACACAGCTTGGCTGTGGTTGCACAAATTCCCATCCTCCCATGCACTGTCACACACCCACAGCGAGTACACAGACACGCGTTTGCACCTGCCTGTGGTCTGGCCCGCTGCCTCCCTTCTGCACACAGAGGCTCATGCAAAATCTGTTTGAACATGTCCGGGCGGCTTCCTATGTCCATGGTCAGGCAGTTACAGCCCCTCAGGCTCAGACCAGCCCACATGACACACAGTCACGCACAATCTCACACACCAGGGAAACGTCTGCGGCCCCAGTGCATGGGCCCATTGCCTGACCCGTGACCTCCCGCTGGGCCTTGGTTTCCTCATCTGTGTAAGGGGGACACTTCGAGTCCCTGCCTCCTAGCGTGTTTATGCAGAATTTTAACAAACCGATACCAAGTACCTGTTGTGTGTGAGGCGCTATTGTAGGTGCTGGTGACATAGCAGTGAACAAAAACAGGTAAAAATCCCTGCCTGGCGTTCTGGAGGGAAGAATGATAATACGTGCACAAACGTGTCAGAAGCTGGTAAGGTAGCAAGGGGGTGGGGAGTGGTGAGACGCTTGTACTTTTGACCTGGATGGGAGCCGTCAAGGAAGGGCTCTGGAAACCGTGACATTTAAGTAAAGATTTGAAGGAGGTGGAAGGACATTCCAGGCAGAGGGAACAGCCAGCATCAAGACTTGACAGAGAAGAAGCAGGCTCGAGGTGTTGCAGGAGCAGGGAGCAGACCCGCAGGGCTGGAGCAGAATGGGGGAGGGGGAGAGAGGGACAGGGGCAGGACAGGGCAGGGAGGGAACAGGACAGATTGCTCAGGGGCCTGTGGGCTGTGGTGAGGATTTTGCCCAGAGGAGCTGGGAGCCATAGAGGGTTGTAGAGAGTGGAAGATATGGCCTAAGGTTCTCACAGGCGCCCTCCGGCTGCTGTGGAGCCAGGCTGGCAGCAGGGGCATGAGGGCAGAGGCCCCTTCCCCCGGGAGATGACTGCTGAGATGGTGAGAAGTGAGTAGAAGAATGAGAAATTGTAAAGCTGTACAAGAAAGAGGCGATTAAAGCAGTCTCTAAGCGAATGCATTCAAGGATTCCTTGTTTAAGTCCAGAAATGTTTATTGAGCACGTACTGTATGCTGGGCACTGTTCTAGTTTGAGAACGCAGCAATGAGCAAAGCAATAAACATCCCTGCCCTTGGGGAGCTGACGGTATCGTGGGGGAGAGAGACAAGAAGCAAGATTCATTTTAAAGCAGGATCAAGGGGTAGTGCCCTTTTATGTGAAAAATGCAACAGAGAGAGCCTTGCAGAGCCTTGATGGGGCTGCACACGGAGACTGGTTGGACCGGGCAGAACTTGGGATGCATTTCGAAGCCAGAGCTGCTCTCAGGGTTGGCAGGTGGATTGCCTGTGTAGGTGGAAATGACAGAATGTGGTGCCTGGGTATGAACGTGAACTTTGAAGGGACACCCATACAGATACCGTTAGGTTGAATGTTCATTGTTTCCCCCCATCTTAGGTTGGGTTCCCGAGAAGCTGATCCCACGTCAGGGATTTGGAGCACATGGTTAATTGTGAGTGGAGGGTAAGGGAAGCAGGAGTGGGGAGGAGCTGGGTGAGGTCTCAGGTAAATTCTGGGCTTTCCCTGCTCCATGGGGGTGGAGGTCCCTCTGGAAGGTAACTTGGATTGCAGAAGGGTGGGCTTCTGGACCACCATGTCAATCCTGTTTTGGCTGCTCTGGGGGGCAGGTGATGCCTCTCAGGGTCTCCAGGGAGTGGTGATTCCCCAAAGCCAAGGGCAGGTCTCCAGAAAAGGTCGCAAGTGCTGGGAGCTCCCACTCAGCATCTGTGGGGTGGGTGTGCCCAGTGAGGAGACCTGGGCAGAGACCCAAGAGCCAGGAGCATCTCCTATACCCCAGGCTCCAACGAACAGGGCCACAGGAGCAAAGGGCATTTATGCCAATCGTAGCACGGATGTCTGACACCAGAACTGTTCTTAGCTCTCTTGGGATGAAAATCAGGCCAACTTGGCACCAGGGCTCCCCTGACACAGCTGAGGTCCTTTCTGGATTTATTAACTGCTGGAGACTCAGCCCTCTGCTTCCCAGACTTGTCTGGGAATTTCAGATGGGAACTGAGAGGAAGAGATGCTGCTCTGAAGCAGGTCGGGACAGCTCATTTAATTCTCCCGTGGTCCTATCAAAAGACACTGCTATGGTACCCATTTTGCAGGTGTAGAAACAGATGCACAGAGAGGTTAAGTCACTTGCCCAAGGTCACACAGCTAGAAAGTGGAGTAGCCAGGATTTGAACTCAGGTTTTTAGGTTCCGGGGTCTATGTGCTTCCAAACTACCCCCATCTGCCTTAGATCCCATGACTCCTTCAAAACCCAGAGCCCTCATACCCACCCTGAGAAGGAGGGGGAAGAAGGGAAGTGAGCCTGAGAGAGGGTGGCAGAGAGGGTGGGAGGAAGAGGTCCCATGGAGGACTCAGAGTGTGCAGGAGGCATTTGTTCATTCATTCATTCATTCATTCATTCATGTCCTGATGAGGCTTGCCTGCTCTGTCTAGCATGTGCTAGTTTGGGGGCCCCACTGGGAAAGTAGATGGAGCCCTGCCCCTGTGGAGCTCACAGCTTAGTAGGGCAAACAGACACCCACCCAGGCAAGTAAAGGTATAAAATGTAAGAACCTGGTGAGAGGGAAGGGGTAGGGAACTATGGAGACACACCATGGGAGAGGTCCCTGATCTGTCTGTAGGGATGGAGCAGCTTCCTGGAGGCGGTGATGTTTACTCTCAGTGCTGGAGGAGGCAGAGTTTGGGTAGCTGGCTGGAGGGCATCAGAGTAGAAACACCAGCATCTCTGTAGCCCCACAGACCTGTGTTTGTAATTCCAGCCCCACCACTTAATATATAAACCAGCAGCATTGTAAACAAAACAAAACAAAAAACATTGTACAAACATTTATTGAGCACCTACTATGGGCCAGGTGCTGTTCTAGGCATTGGGAACATGGTAGTGGCCAAGATCTGAGGTGTTTGTACTTGTACATTTGTACACTTGTACAAATGTACACTTGTACATTTACTTCCCCGTGGGAAAGAGCCACAGCAGCCAGCAAATGTATATAGTAAGGCATCTGCCATGACAAGCAGCAGGCAGGGAGATGGGGACTGAAAAGGGCCTCTTTAAGAAGGTAATCAGGGTGGGGCACCTGGGTGGCTCAGTGGGTTAAAGCCTCTGCCTTCAGCTCAGGTCATGATCTCAGGGTCCTGGGATCGAGCCCCGCATTGGGCTCTCTGCTCAGCAGGGAGCCTGCTCCCTCCTCCCTCTCTGTCTGCCTCTCTGCCTACTTGTGATCTCTCTGTCAAATAAATAAAATAAAAAATCTTAAAAAAAAAAAAAAGAAGGTAATCAGGGAATGTTTCTCTGAGTAGGTGACTTTTAAACTTTGCTCTTAACTATGGACAAGAAGGATCCAGCATGATCTCCGTCCCATCAGACTTATTGTGGCACAGGAAATGGGAGAGGTGACCCAAGCAAATGTTCTGTAAGTTTGTAGCTTGGTGGTTAAGACAACTTCAGGGAGAGGCGGCATGGGGCCACAGACCTGTGGGCTGGTCACTTACCTGGTGTCCCTCAGCTCTGTTCCCTGCCCTTTCTTTGTTCTCTGTACTGCAGGACAGTTGACCCCTGAAAACTACATCTCCCAAGTTCCCTTGCTCGCTGGCTTCCTGTTAGGTTCAGCCAGTGGGGGGCTGTGGTAGCAGATGGAGGTGGGAGGAAGAGAGAAGCTGGAGGATTTCTCCCTCCTTTCTTTGCCATAGGCTGTGGCCTTGTCTCCTCCTGGGTTCAGCTCCCACCTGCCCTCCACTCAGGGAGCCACGATTCCTGCTTAGTGGTCCGAGCTCCTGGGCTCCTCCCCTTGCCCAGCCCTGAAGCTTCTTGCCTTTACTATTCTTTTGATCACTCACTCCCCCAACTTCCCTCTTTCAGCCTCTCTGGCTCTTCAGTCTCACACTCGCTGTATTAAATCCCCTCCATGGAAACATCCAGCGTGGTGCCTGTTCCCCTTTTCCTTATCAGGCTCAGCCTCTTGACTTTTGCTCCCTCACCTTTCATGGTTCTTTGTATGGTTCAAAGCTCTGTGCACAGGCACTCATTTACATCCACGGCAACCCTGATTCACAGATGGGAAAACCGAGGCACAGTGAGTTCCAAGTCACTTGCCCAAGGTCACGTGTCTAGGAGGTGATACTAGGAGGTCATGCACTGTGCATGAATAGTGCCTGGCACACAGGCGGTGCTTGGCAAGGCCGGGGACGATAATAATCATTACATGGGGAGCTGGTCTCTGCTTAGTACTGAGGCTGGAGGTGATGCCGAAATGCCACCTGGGATGGACACCACAATGCATGCTGATTGAAGGCCCTTCTGGGACCTGCCACCTGGCAGAACAATCTTCAGGCTCCTGCTGGCTCCCGTCCCAGACCTGGAGGAGAAGGGGCAAAGGGCCTCTCTCTGGAAGCGTTGGCTGGGAGCAGCTGCTCAACGCTTAGCTGGGATCGATTTCCCTTCAAGTGGCCCATTCTCGCTAACAAAGGGCTCCGGTGACCCTGGTGGCTGTCACTGCCCCCTCCCCTCTGAAAGGAGGAAGTGTCTCGTGGCCGGACCGTTTTCTGTCTTTGAGATTCATTTCTTTGAGAGCTCTGGAAAACTTACAAGGATGGGCCAAGTCAGCCCTCCAGTGTGCTCACCTGGTGGACTTCTCTGTGTCTCTGTCTTGCTTGGGCCAGTCCATCCTCCATGATGTTCCCGACCAGATCCTTCCCTACTCATATGTGGTTATGGGTTGAACTGTGTCTCCCCACACCCCCAAACTCTCTCTCCTCTGCTCCCCTGTCTCTGATGGCTGCCATCATTGACCGGCTTCCAGCGGAGGGCAGGGGTTTCTGGGAGGCAAGAGCTGCAGGGATCAGCCTCCCAGAGCACAGAGAGGTTGCAGGAATGGGGAGAGGGAATCTGGACAGACTAGCAGAATACCCAGCTCACCTCCCGCCTCCCGATTTGAGGTTTGGCACTCCATTGCATAACTTTTGCATGTGCTGCGTCTCCTCTTACCAGAGTGGAACTGACATGAGGGCTGAGATCTTTGTCTCCCTTGCTGCCGTGTCTCCAGTGCCTAAAGCGTGCCGAGCACATAGCAGGTGCTCAGTAAATATTTGTAGAATGCCCATTTTTCCCCCCGACCCAGGTTTTTGCCCACACAGCTCCCTCTGCCTAGAACCCTCTCACTCAGCCTGTGGACTCCTGCCCATTCATCCAGTCTGTTTGGTTCTAGCTTCTTCCAGAAGGCTGTCCCTGAACCCTTATAACCAGGGTCCGTAGCCAGCCTCTGCTTACAGCACCCCATGTGGCCCTCAATACAGCACTTGTCGTACTGTTTTATATTCGCCCCTTCACTTGTCTTTCAAATACATTCGCTCCCTTAACCCTCAAAACAACCAACATTGTCATCACCCCCCCCCCACTTTGGAGAGAGAGGCAAACTGAGGCTCAGAGAGGGTAAGTACCTTGCCCAAGGTAACACAGAGCCAGGATTTAAATGCAGATTTAAAGGTCCCCCAGAGGGACGCCTGGGTGGCTCAGTTGGTTAAGCAGCTGCCTTTGGCTCCGGTCGTGATCCCAGCGTCCTGGGATCGAGTCCCACATCGGGCTCCTTGCTCAGCAGGGAGCCTGCTTCTCCCTCTGCCTCTGCCTGCCATTCTGTCTGCCTGTGCTCGCTCTCTCTCCCTCTCTCTCTCTCTGACAAATGAATAAATAAAATCTTTAAAGGTCCCCCAGATACTTGGCTGCCTTTTTGTGTTCTCTGTCAGCACCTATCTGTTTATTTTTATTCCATAATCAATTTTATCATACTCCCTTGTGTATGACATTGCCTGTGTTAAGCCATCTGAATCCATTAACAACAATCTCGATAACATCACTCCTATTCTTAGCCCCACATTACAGTTGGGGAAACGGAGGCTTGGGCTGCCTGTTGCTTGCCCAAGGTCACACAGCAGAGCTGGAATTTGAACTCAGGTGTCCAGCTCCAGAGTCGGAGCCCTCAATGACCATGCTCTGTGACTTCCCCGGGGCTGGAGGAACTGAACGCCCTTTATGGCTCACTTCCTCAAAACCCCAGGATGTTTGTCAAAGACGCAGCCAAGTGACAAAAGGTTTGGACCCCACATTAACTCGCCGCCCCCCGGGGTCGTACACGGAGCCAGTGGAAGTGGCTTTTCAGGCAGTGCTGGCTGCTGGCTGTCCCTGTGAGTTATTAGCCAGCAGGTTGGTCTCCTGTCACCTCCTGACCACACTCTCTAGCCTTCAAGGTTTCCTCCCTCCAGCCCCCACCTGGGAACCTCGCAGCAAACACCTCCATTTTGTGCAGGGGCGTCCCTGGCTATCGGCGCGAAATGCCTCAGCCAGCCATGGAAGATAAATTTCCCCCATGACGACCTTTTCCACATGCCGACGGATTGATTTCAGAAATCCATCCCCGGCCAATATGCCCAGCCCCAGCCCCCACCGCGGGCGCTGATGGCTGCAAATTTATGCCCAGTCTAGAAATTGAATTCCTGTAAGTCGAGGGAAGTGTCGGAAAAGCTCACCCAGGCTCATTTTTACTTCTGACAAACTTCAGGCGAGAGATTAAACCCGGGCCAGTGTCTTCCAGCAGTGGGGACTGGGGAGGGGGAGTGGGGATTGACCTCGACAGGGGCATTTTTCTCACGTCCCTGCGTTCAGCATCCCCTGCCAGGGCTGAGAAGTAAAAAGCAGCCAGACCTGCAGGCCTGCATGGCTAAAGGGGGTTCCCATTTCTGACCTGCTAATGTTAGAAAGAGAGCACACTCTGTGTACCCAAAGGCAGGCCTCCAAGTCCCCGTGGCAAATATTGAACCATTCAGAGGGATGGGAAATAAAGCTTCTAATTCATCTCCATCACCAGCCAGGCTCCTGCACCAGTTCCTGAGGCTGGTTTGGTCTCGGCAACTTTGTGGAGTTCTAATTAAGCTTCCTTGGGCTGTGACAGAGAGGACATCAAAGCATGGATGATTCCAAAGCCCCAAACCCCCACCCTGCCCCTGCCAGCGGCCCAAAGGCTGGGGAGGGAGAGGCAGAGAAATCAAGTGACAGCTCGGGGAGGAAGAAACCCATCTTGCAGGAAAGATCTCTCTCCCTTGCCTTGAAAAATGAGATGTCTGATGCAAATGTAGCTGCTTCTCTTTGGTACAAAACCCCCTAAATATTAAAGAAATGAATCTTTGATGTCTACAAAGAAAGGATCAAAAAGGAACCCTTCTGAAAAGAGAAGAGCTTTTATTTCACTGTGAACTTTTCTAGATCTAGCCTCTGGCAGGGATGCCTACAGAACACGGGGTGTGGGAGAATAAAGAAATAAATGATTGCCATTCATGTATTCATTCACTTAGGAGGAAGTGTCTGTGAAGCAGCCACTGTGTGCTAGGCATTGGGCGGTGTGCCAGGGAACCGCGGGGAGAAACTAAGACCTGGTTCCTGCCCTTCAAAGCCAGTGGGGCATGTGCAAAGTCCTTGACCACTAGTCCTAAAAACTGTCAAGCTCCTGAGAAACAAGAAAAGACCAAGAAATGATCACAGACGTGAGAGGAAGATGAAGGAGGAGATGAAGGAGGTGTGGGGACTAAACGCAATGTGGGATTCTGGATGGGACTCTGGACCAGGAAAAGGACATTAGTGGAAAACCTGGGGAAATCCCATAAAGTCTGTAATTTAGTCATAGTGGTGCACCAGTGTTGCTTTCTTAGTTTTGACAAGGGTACCATGGGCATGTAAGATGTTATCAACAGGGGAATTTGGGTGGAGGGCATATGGGAGCTCTCCATCCTATCTTCACAACTTTTCTGTAAGTCTGAAGTTATTCCAGAATAAAAAAATGATTTAGAAAAAGTCAGCAGGGCACATGGAACTATTCTAGAACATCGCTGGTTCCAGGTTGCTAGAAAAGGTCCTCCTGACTGAGCACGCAGTGTGCTGGGTGCTACAGTTGACTCCTGACATGTTCTAACTCCTCAACCTGATGACAACTGAGTGAAGTCTGGCTGTTACGACCACAGCTTCTAGATGAGAAAGCAGAAAGGTTAAGAAAGGCACAGAGGTGGGGCACCTGGGTGGCTCAGTGGGTTAAAGTCTCTGCCTTCAGCTCAGGTCATGATCCCAGGGTCCTGGGATCGAGCCCCTTATTGGGCTCTCTGCTCAGCAGGGAGCCTGCTTCCCTTCCTCCCTCTCTAACTGCCTCTCCGCCTACTTGTGATCTCTGTCTGTCAAATAAATAAATAAAATCTTTTAAAAATATTAAAAAAAAAAGGCACAGAGGGGTTAAGCTACTTGCTGCAAGTCACACAGGAAGGAACAGATCGCAATTTGGACTGAAACCAGCCTGTGCTGTTTAAACTCTAGAGCTCCCTGTCTGTGTGCATGTATTTATTGAGCAGCTACTGTTTCCTTCAGGGTCTGACTAAAGAAACATCTCCTTGAGGAACTGTGGGGATTTTAATTTGGGTAACTGGATACAAAGATGATGGAAGAGATATAAAACTAAACAAGGGTTGGAGATGAAACCCAGAGATTAGCAACAGCCAGAGAGTCTGTCTCCCCTAGGACTTGGGGTCAGATAGAAAAGGTGGTACAGAGCCCAGGAGTGGAACTATTAGTGAAAGCTGAAGCCACAAAGGGGATGTAGCCATGGCCAGAACACAAGACACAGCAAGGGGGGAAATACCCCTGCTTCTCCCTTTGTCCCACCCTCAGGTCTTCCCCGAATGCCTTCTATTGGCTGGACCTTCCTGGAAGCCAGAGAGCAAGGCAGTGTGGGAAATGTAGTTCCCAACCATACAGAGCAGGGGGAGCTGTCCAGCAGCTTACACCTAAGTGTGTGTGTGTGCGTTTGGGGAGAAGAGGACAGTTTTGATCTCCTTTTTACAAATGACAGAGGCTAAGTGATCAGCTTAGGAACTCACAAGGGGTGAGTTCCTAAGCTGCAAAAACACCCAGAATAGGGTCTGGCTCACAGGATGTGTGCCATTGATGTCAGCTTTACTGATAATGATGATAATGCTATTATCTTTATTATTATTTATTATAGTTATTATTATTATTACTACTACCACTTTCATGATGCTGAGGGACCTCTCTGCATAGAACGGGCATGTCTCATGGTCACAGGACTCTGTGTGTGTATGTCTCGTGGGGGCAATACTAAAAATGCCATTTAAAGGGGTGCCTGGGTGGTTCAGTCATTAAGCATCTGCCTTCAGATCAGGTCTTGGTCCCAGGGTCCTGGGATCGAGCTCTGTGTTGGGCTCTCTACTCAGCGGGAAGCCTGCTTCTCCCTCTCCGGCTCCCCCTGCATGTGTTCCTCCCTTTCTGCCAAATAAATAAATAAAATCTTTTTTTAAAATGCCATTTAAAGCATTGAAACCAGAACACCCCACTCTCTGAAGGCCCTAGCAGGTTTTCCCCATGTGAAGGGGAGGGGGAGAGTGTCCTAAGCAAAGAACAGAGTACAGACGAACGTCCAGTGGCAGGAAAAGGAAACTAAAATAACTATGGGGCGGAGACAGGCAAGTGGGGAGGCTCAGAATTTAGCTGGGCTCCTCGGGGTAGGACTAATGACTGGCTTTAGGCGGAGGGCACCTAGAGCCACAAAAGGTTCAATGTGTAAGTGAAGTGACATGTCAAAAGCCAGATCGGGCTTTTCGGGGGAGAGTGGATCAGAGCTGCAAGTCTTGAGGCCAAACTTCCACGGAGGGAGAGACTCTTCTCCCCTGAGCATCGTGGCTAAGATTTGAGAGTCTGGATTTGAGGATTCAAGGATTTAAGAGTATGACAGGTCAGGGTCCAAATCCTGGCTTAGATACTTATCCACAGCGTGAATTGGGACAACGGATGTGCCTCTCTGTGCCTCAGTTTTTCCCTCTGTAAAATGGAGCTAGTGTTAGTACCCACCTCGCTGCGCCAGGGGAGGCCGTAAGGGCTTGGCATGTAAAGCGGCTTAGTGCCTTCGTCTGTGTGGGCTCTAGAACACACGGGTACAGAAGGAGGGGCTTGAGCAGCCGACCGCTGTTTCTCACAGTCCTGGAGGCTACGGAGTCTATCGAGGTGTGGGGTGGGGGGATTCAGTGTCTGAAGAGAACCGGATTCCGGATTCCAGGCTCACAAACCACGCCCTCTCGCTGTGTCCTTGGGAGGAGGACGGGGGAGGGAGCTCTCTGAGGCCTCTTATGGGGCGCCCATCTCGCTCCCAAAGGACTCACCTTCAAATGCCATCACATTGGGGGTGGGGTTTCAACAGACGAATTTTGGGGAGACAGAGACATTCAGTCCATAGCAAAGGGCAAGCTCTATGGGTGTTAAATAAAATATGAGGCCTCGGTGGGGGTGCTCGGTGTCTGCTCCTCTCCTTCATCCATTCTGTGACTTTAAATCCCATCTCTCTGCAGGCAGCCCCCTGATGCACGTGTCAGGCCGGATTCTGGATTTCCATCCCCCCTCCTGCCCCTTGGTCTGCCACAGGCCCCTCCTCTAGCCTTCTCCATCTCAGTAAATGACACCCCGGTCCACCCACCCTATCGTTCATCTTCCTCCTCTTTCCTTCCACCCGGGTCTGGCTCCTCAGCAGATCCTGAGCTCGGGCCTCCCTGTCCCAATTGCATCTACCCTGGGGAGGCCTGCATTATGGTTCACCTGGACAACTGTGTGGTGAGCAGCAAGTTCAAAGACCCTGGGGTGATAAAGAGCTCAGGAGTCATAGAGGACATGAAAGGAGGCCTGGGAGACTCAGCAGGCTCAGGAGAAGGTTTGTTCCTGCCCCAAAAGTTCTCAAATAGGGTGTCCTCGAATGTTATGGGTGGGGATGGTGGGGACTTGTGCTTTCTCAATGCAAGCTTGAGTGATGACTGACGTGACCCTGGTATGAGAATCCGTCACCTTCATGCAAACCCCTGCCCATACACCCTACTTTTAGGGCTGTCTGCAGGAATTCGTGTTGGTTCTGATGCAGTGTGGGCCACACTCGGATGGAGTGGACTGAGTGTGTAAATACTTGTGCAAGGCAAGCCTTCCCCACATCGTCCTCGGACTTGAGTGGCAGAGGTCAGTCGGACTGAACGAACTGGGTCTCTTCCTGCATTTCCCAAGAGAGTCTGAGTCATTGATTACTGGTCCCCGTTGGCACTGTGATGGCAGAAACTAAGACATCCTGGAACATTAGTCTTGGCTTTACCTGGGGCTCAAGCGCTCGGGGTCTTCTGTCCCCAAGGCGTGGGTGGCTTCAGACGGTAGAAGGTTGTGCTGCACTACTAGCCTGGATAGCCGCTTGGGGCAAGATGGGAAGGAGGGAATGAATGAATGAATGAATGATGGGCTCACAGTCGCCCCCAGCCACAGGCTGTCGCAGGAAAAGCCCCAGGGGCTTTGGCTCTGGAGGCACGGGTGAGCTGATAACTGTCTTTAAAACCTGTCAAGCTTATCACTCAGGGGGGCATTTGCCCAATATCTCGAGGTCTGACAGGAGCAGACTGTCAGACTCTCAAGCCATCCGAAGGGACACGGCCCCTGTCATGGCTCAGATGTGGCAGACATGTCCCTGAGTATTCATCACGGCCCTTCTGCTGTCCCTGCAGTCAGGGAGAAGCTGTGACCACTTCTGAGCCCGCCTCTAGCCTGATACCACACAATCTCTGATTCCTCCTGAGGACAGACAGAAGCTGTTTCAGTGGCAGAACGGGAAACGCATGGTGGCTCTGTCAAGGGCTTTGCTCTCTGTCCCCCCGGCCACCCACGGTCCAGTCATTCATTCAACAAACATTCAGCATGCTAGGCCCCAAGGAATGTAGTCGGTGAGCCAAGCAGATAGGGGCAGAGGCAGGCAGGCGGAGCCAGTGGCCACCCCGTGAGGTCCTAATGGCCACTGTGATCAGGCCTTGAGGCAGCGGTGGGAAGGGAAGGCATGGAGGTGTAGACTGGAGATCTGAACCCTCTGCCCCAGTTTCTTCCCCTGTCAAAGGCCCGAATGACGGTGCCTGCCAATCACCTACTTACGGCTGGTTTTGGAAGAGACATTTACGCAAGAGCCCCCAGGAATGGGAAGGGTTAGCCCGGCCATGAGCTGGGACAAGAGTCTTGACGGCAGAGGGTCCAGCCAGGGCAAAGACCTGGAGGTGGGAAAAGCGGGTGTTTCAGGAAGACCCAAGGATGGACAAGAGACAAGGGCTGGCGGTGTAGACTTGTTGATTGCCGGCTGGCCAAGATGAGACAGGACTCCCCTCCGGGACAGGGAGCCGACTGAGCCACATGGGGCTGAAGACGGAGGAAGCATCTCCTCCCATCTTCCACGGGGCTCACTCCTCTCCAACATTGGCCTTTTGGGGCTGTTCCTCATCCCATGGCCTCAGCCCCAGCCCCACGGGACTCTCATCAGAGATGA
The DNA here is from genome assembly GCF_002288905.1 of Enhydra lutris kenyoni. NCBI lineage: Eukaryota > Metazoa > Chordata > Mammalia > Carnivora > Mustelidae > Enhydra > Enhydra lutris. The sequence continues at coordinate 3,408,550 of NW_019154176.1, forward strand.
AGTAACTTGCTCCAGAAAGAGGACGAGCCAGTAGCCAAGCAGGACCTAAACCCAGGCAGCCCGACCCCCAGACTCTGCTCTACCATCTGAGTAGGAGTGAGAAACATCTAAAGGAAATGAGTTGTTTCTTTCAGAAGCACCCCCCGCCAAGATTTTATTTATTTATTTGAGAGAGAGAAAGAGCGCTTGCACACGCATGAGCGCGAGCAGTGGGGAGGGGCAGAAGGAGAAGGAGAAGCAGGCTCCCCTCCAAGCACGGAGCCTGCCATGGGGCTCGAACCCAGCACCCTGGGACCATGAACTGAGCCGAAGGCAGACGCTTCACCAACTGAGCCTCCCAGGTGTCCCATGGCATACATTTGTTTAATTGAAAAAATATACAATGTGATAATTAGTTTCAGGTGTACAACATAGTGATTTGATAATTGTATACTTTATGCAGGGCTCACGATGAGAAGTGTAGTCACCATCTGTCTCCATATGACGTTGTTACAATAGATCAACTATGTTCCCTATGCTGTGCTTTTCATCCCTGTGACTTATTTATTTTATAACTGGAAGTTTGTGCCTCTTTATCCCCATCACCTGTTTTGCCCCTCCCCCCACCACCCGGGGTAAGAGTGTTGCTGGGAGAGATGCTGGTGACATCACAGGGACTCCTTTTTGGGAGGATCGTGGGAGAGATCCTTGCCTGTTCTCGGTACCGAAAATAGGGAAGCCAGCCCCTGAGCATCTGGCGCGTTTTTGTTTCGGGACACTAGGAGCCGCATAAATGACCAGCTTTTCCTTTTTGAGTTGGCTGCTAAGGAACTTGGAGCCGAATTTATGGCCTGACCATATGCTGGTTGTTCGGGTTTTAAAGGGATGAGTTGTTCTTAGCCTAATTTCTGGCTCTATGTCCCCACTTTTCCCTTCCTTCCTTGTCTCCCTTGCAAAAAAAAAAAAAAAAAATTTTTTAAAGGATCGAGAAATTTAGAAGATAAGACCAATCTGAAGATGACAATAAAAATTGCCACTAAACTCCCCTTTTCATGGCTGCATAGTATTCCCTGCTGTGCATGTGCAAAAGCCCCCTACCCTCAAACACTGCAGGGGGGAAATTCCAGTGGTCCAATTTGAAACAGCACTTTAAATGAGCATCCTTGTAACACTTGCGAGCTGGTCCACACGATTCCCCTGGGCTAAATTCTTCCTCTGGGATTGGCTGGGTTAAATGCAAATGCAGGAACCTTGAGGCTTTGGCTCAGGATTGGCAGACTGCCGTCCAGAAACATCGAATATCCTCTCAGCTATCTAATTGAAGCTATCGTGTGGTAGTTTACATATCCTTGTAAACCGCTTGGAGTCCTCTGGAACAGGGCAGGGTACAAATAAATACATAAGCCCCAAGCCACTTCTGCCTCCTGATTAAATTACCCGGCCTCAAATGCAATAATATCCCTGTCTTATTAAGAGGCAGCTGCTCGCTCTCTTCCTGCTGGCTAACCCCGGATGGCCAGTTCTCCATGGGTGGCTGCCCTGAGGTTCTATAGCCATCCCCCCGCCCCTGGAGGAACCAGGGACTGTGTTGGAACCAAGAGGGAGGTGGCAATGCTGGAGGCTGAGATGATGATTCCAGGTGTGACAGTGAGAATAATTTTTCCTGCGTGTCAGTCCTGGACCTGTTACGGGGACTGCTGCTTAATTGGGGCATCATCCTCAGCAAAAGTATTTGAAAGAAATCCCAGCCAGAAAAGACAATTTGAGAAACAGCTACTCGAGCTCAGAGCTTACCCGCTTAGAGCCCATTAGCAGGAATATCAAACTCAGAACCAGCAGCTCAGCCAAGAGAGCAGCTGGCTTCGCCAGTACATTTGCCACTTCTGAGGTGAGACAGGCCACCTGATCTCAGGTTTCTGTACCTGGACAGTTCCTGTGTTCTTGCGCCTGCTGTTAAAAGCATTTTTCTTAGGATGGGCCATTCTCTGTCCCTAGGACTGTTACCTCCCAAGAGTTCATGACCGAGGTTCCAAGCTAAACACAGTTAGAGAGCTGGCATTTGCACTCTTCAACAGGGAGCCTTTCAGGACATTTCCAGTGGTTCCCGGGGACGTGAACTTGACTGTGGATTTGAACTTGAACCTGCCAGGCGAAACTCGGGGATCTCTGCTGTGCTCAGATTTGGCAGCCAGGCCCCAGGCATTTAATTACACTGCTGCAGAGAACACTTCAGCGAGGTGCGTCCAACGCAGACAATTATTTTAGGAAAGCCGTGGAGGCCTTCTCTCCTTGCCACTTAAATCTTGGTTCTCTTTTACAATTCAATATTTCGTATGTTGAGAGAAAATGGCTTGTTTGCTTCAAAGGACACACTAGGAATTGTAGAAAGGAGATGTTAATTATGTTGAACCGGGCTGCATTGTCTCTGCACAAATGAGAATCTTGGAGGGGGGGAGGGGGGTCTGTCCAAATTGCTTGGAGATCAGAGCCGAGGGAACACGAATGGGGGTGCTTAGGCGCCAACTTCTTTGTTTTGTTTTAAAGAACCGGATTTGTGATGAAAGGAGACAAAGCTAGTCTTACATTCTCCTGGAATTGAGGCGGAAGGCGTTCTTGGGTCCCCCATTCTTGTCTTAGGTGGGACTCCCTCAGAAGCAGAGCTAGTGGAGGGGATTGAGTGCAAGTACCCACCTAGGAGGTGATACCACCAGGAACCGGTCGGGGAAGTGAAGGACCCCCATGCAGAGCGAGCTAAGGAGCAGGGCGCTGCCATGGGCACCTGGAGCACAGCTCCCAGTGGGGTCCCCTGGAGAATTGTCTGCAGCAGGCCAGTCAGAGCCTTCCTACCGGAGAGGTGAGAGGGCAGCTGAAATCTATCACTAACTCCTATGTGGCACTGTTGGGGACTGCGGGGGGGGGGGGGGGGGGGGGGGGTGCTGCTGCACTGAAGGCCTGGGGAGCCATGAGTGTTGGCTCTACCTGAATCATCCCTGTGTGCGAGAAAGGCTGGGAAGGTGGGTGACTTCATTGCTCCATGGAGGAGACATGGACTGGTAAAAAGGGGGATCTCCCCAACTTCAAAAGGGTGAACCCAAGGCACAAAGAATGACTAATTACAGGGGCGCCTGGGTGGCTTAGTGGGTTAAGCCACTGCCTTCGGCTCGGGTCATGATCTCAGGGTCCTGGGATCGAGCCCCGCGTCGGGCTCTCTGCTCAGCGGGGAGCCTGCTTCCCCCTCTCTCTCTGCCTGCCTCTCTGCCTACTTGTGATCTCTCTCTGTCAAATAAATAAATAAAATCTTTAAAAAAAAAAGAATGACTAATTACAATAATTTCAGATGGCGTTTATGAATGGTTTTTTCCCTTATAAATTAGTGGAGGAGTCAAGCTCATCTGTACAATTACATCAGTTGCTCACATTACAATAAGCTTTAAAAAAAGACTTTATTGAGTGGAAGAGGAAAAAAAAAAGGTGCGCTAATAGCTGGCATCTCCAGGATTGCTTATAACCCACAGGTTACTCTGGCTTACTCTGCTACAGCTCATGGGAACAGCTTCTGTGGGGTAATCAGTTAACAGCTGTCCAAATGAACAATTATTGTGGGGCTTTGTTTCTCTGTAAAACACTTGGGTTTTATCAAAATTTCTTCCAGGTATGTAGGAACACATCCTGGTTAGGACCAGAATCTTCCATTGCCCACCTCTACAGCCACCACCCATCCTGTTCACCTGGACCTATGTGGTCTCATTGGCCCTGGTCTTGTTCTTGCTCCCCAGTCTGTCCCCCCAATAGCCCCCAGAGGGTGCCTGTGAGCCCCTGAATCTGGTGACCTCCCTCCTTGTTTGGAAGCATCTGTGGTTCCCACCTCCCTCAGGGAAAACCGTGAAGTCCTTCCAATAGCCCACAGGTCCTGAACAAGCTGTCCTGCTCCCTCCCTCTGCCCCACGACCTTTCTCCCTCCTCCAGCCATGCCAGCCTTCCCTATGTTTCCTCAACATACCAGGCATGGTACTGCCTCAGGGCCTTTGTACCTGCTTTTATCTCTGCCTGGAACATGCCCAGGTATCTGCATGGCTCATCCCTCACCCCCTTCAGGTCTTGACTCAAATGGCACTTTCTTGGAGGCCCTCCCAAGCCACCTTAAAATTGCAACCCCCAACCACAGCACCCCGCCATTATTACTTCCCTATATTACTTTTCTCTGTGGCACTCATCACCCTTTAAATATTTGGCATTTACTTGTCTATTTCTGTCTTTGTCTAACATAAGCTTCTAGAAGAGCTTTTGTGTTTGCGCATTTTGTTTACTGTTGTGTTTTCAGTGTCCGCAATAGAGCCTGACACACAGTAGGAACTTACGAAATATTTCCTGAACAAAGGAGACCATTATGCCCTGATAAAAACGAAAAGATTGAGACTTGTGACTAAGTCCAGAATGTTCTGGGGAAGTTCAAGGGGTCCTGCTCTGGGGGCCCCCCATGTTCCATCCAGTGATTACTCAGTGCTTTTTTTTTTTTTTAATTTTTTTGACACAGGGGGAAAGAGATCACAATTAGACAGAGAGACAGGCAGAGAGAGAGGGGGAAGCAGGCTCCCCGCTGAGCAGAGAGCCTTATGCGGGGCCCGATCCCAGGACCCTGAGATCGTGACCTGAGCTGAAGGCAGAGGCTTTAACCCACTGAGCCACCCAGGCATCCCTATTTAGTGCTTTTTGAGCGATGTTTCTTAAATACCTCCAGATATTGATTTGAATTTGTGCTGTCAAAAGTGTCCCTTCCCCTATCCCCTTCTCCTGGCTCACTCATCCCTCAAGTTCAACTCAAATGTCCCTCCTCTGGGGTACCTCCTCTGAAATCCCCAGCCTGAGGAAGACTCTGTGTTACTCCTTGCACTTTCTTTGCAGCATTCACTGCCACGAGTAGTTCTAGAAGTATTGGGGGGGGGGGTTACATGTTTGATGTCTGCCTCCTCCATCCACAGGCAGCGGCCAGACATTCTCTTCATCCCTCTCTTCCTAGCCCTATCCCAGACCATCTATGCCATGCATAGAATGGGCACTTGTATTTTCTAGTAGGTGTAGAAAATTTTGGAGTTCCTGATGCACATTAGCCCTCAAGGGCTCTGTTAAGTCCTGCATCAAAGGGACTTGTTTTACCCAGCAATGCCCGGGTTTATTTGCTCACCACGCATGCCTGGAAAGATTGCCAGTGTTCCAAGGAGTGTGGCTTGGACAACAGCCACGATTGATCCCTGAATTATCTAAACCTCTAAACCTATAAACTGACCTGAAGTTGAATGTAGGAGTCTGCCATGATGCTTTCTTTTCAAGGGCCTAGAAGTCCCTATAAGGATTCTGTCACCCTTTGGCCATTACCTTACCTGGGCTTCTCAGGAGCAGGGGTGGGGTGAGAGATAACAACAGTAGGGCTGCACTTAGCAGCCCCTGAGTTGTATGCAGAATCCATGTTTCACAGTGCACTGGGAAAGCCGAGAGGGAGGTCCAGGTTTGGGGATCAGTACCAGTGGGTCTGTGCCCTGTGGACAGTTATGGAGGCAGTGCTGCGTGTATGTGAGCATGTGGGAGAGAATGAATTCCTGTCTTGTGGAAGGGCTTGAAACCCTCAATTCCTTGCCGTGCTCCTTAACAGCCTATACCTCAGTCTCATCATCTGTAAAATGGGTTTCCTTGAGGAGGGATTGGGATCACACGCATCAGGCATTCAGCACATGGTCCAGCACATTCCAGGGCATCTGTCATTTCCCTGGGTCCTCTTTCTCCCCCAGCACGGGCAGGGTGACTCCCCCATTGGGTTCCTGCTCTCTGACCCCTGACTTCCCTGCAGACCCTCTTCCAAAGCCCAGAGGAAGGCTGGCAGCTGTACACCTCGGCCCAGGCCCCTGACGGGAAATGCATCTGCACGGCCGTGATCCCCGCACAGAGCACCTGCTCCCGCGATGGTCGGAGCCGGGAGCTGCGGCAGCTGATGGAGAAGGTAAGAACCTTCTGGGTGCCCCAGAAGACTGTGAAAATCTCCCAATTCCCACCCTGCCTTCGGCCCCCATCCAGGCCAGCTGGGGGCCAGATCTAGCCATGCAGATTGTTCAGAGCTGGTGGATCACCCGGCTCCCCTCCACGTGGATATTTTAGTGAATATCTGTTCGGGGCTTCTTTGGAGAAGCTGAGGGTTGTGTGGGGAAAGGACAGACAGCATCCGAGTCTCCCGTGTGTGATCTCGGGCCTCACTACACACACCCTGCTCAGCTCTTCAGCTCACCAGACTCACCTGCTGAGAAAAATGTCTTGTGTTCCTTGGGGAGTCGTCTCACCCTCCAACCCAAGAAGCACACAGGGCAAGGGAATTCAGTTCATTCAGAGCTGAAAAGCACTTACTGAGCATCTAATTTAGGCTAATGCTGGGCACTGGGGATTTCGCTGGGGACAAGCTAGACACTGGGTCAGCCTGTGAGGATCTCACCTGAAGGAGGCAGATAAGTTAGAATGTTCCAGGTGGTAGCTGTGGCTGGGAAGAAGATAACCAGGGAGAAAGGATGGGAGAAAGGATGAGGAGCTATTGGAAGCAGGAGGGTTAGGGAAGGCCACTCTGAGCAAGTGACGCTGGAGATGAGGCCGGAAGGATGAGCGAGCCAGCGTGGCAAGAAGAGGGGAGCAGCGCTCCCCATAGAGGAATCGACAGGTGGGAAGGCTCTGAGGAGGGAAGTTGCTTAGAGTCCGTGAGAGGAAAGGGGCTGGTGGTCGCTGTGGATGAACATGGTGAGGAGGCAGGACTGGCCCTCAGGGACTTCCTTTTAAACAGCTCCCTCTGGCTGCTGTGTGAAGAACTGACTGGGGGGGAGGAGAGGGCCATTGGCCTCCGTCTGGCTCCACCAGGCCTCATCTGTGGCATCTCAGGGCTCGGGGAGGGCAGGAGTCTGGCTCTCCATAACGTTCCCAAGCTCCTAGGTCCAGAACGTCTCCCAGTCCATGGAGGTCCTTGAGTTGCGGACGTACCGCGACCTCCAGTACGTGCGCAGCATGGAGACCCTCATGAGAAGCCTGGACGCACGACTCCGGGCAGCCGACGGGTCCCTCTCAACCAAGAGCTTCCAGGTGGGTCCTTCTGGGTCGGGTCAGAGGCCACGGGAAGAATTGGGATCGGCGTCCGTTAGTTCTGAGAGTGGGGTCATGTCTGGGAAGAACCAAGGGTAGGCTGGGCTCCAGGGTCTACCGTGGACCAAATGTCAAGGGCCCGGTGTGCATCAGAGATAGGGGGGTGAAGTTATGGGTCAAAGGCTGGGTCAAAGGTCAGGGGTTAGGATCAGTGAGGGTTCCCTCTTGGTGGGCAGGAGCTGAAGGACAGGATGTCGGAGCTGTTGCCCTTGAGCTCAGTCCTGGAGCAGTACAAGGCGGACACACGCACCATCGTGCGCCTGCGGGAGGAGGTGAGGAACCTCTCCAGCAGCCTTGCGGCCATCCAGGAGGAGATGGGTGCCTACGGCTACGAGGACCTGCAGCAGCGGGTGATGGCCCTGGAGGCCCGGCTCCATGCCTGCGCCCAGAAGCTGGGTATGCCCTGACCCTTGACTTTGACCCCTGACCTCCACGCTCATCCCTAATACTCCCTGGGGGCCCAAAAGCTGGACATAGTTTTGACCTCTAACTTATAAACTTTGACCTTTGACTTCTCTACCCAATGCCTAAAATAGACCCCCAAACTGGAAATGGCCCTGACCCTTGACTCCCAGTCCCTTTACCTGCAACCTAACTCCATCTTGGGACCAGGTTTCTGGATCCCTCCTTACCCTGGTCCCAGCTCTTCCCAGTGGGATCATACCACATCATCCTTGCCCTGTTCCACTCGGGCTCCTTCCATCCTCTACCCTCATCTACCCTGTTCCTGCCTCCCAGGTTGTGGGAAGCTGACTGGGGTCAGTAACCCCATCACCATTCGGGCCATGGGGTCCCGCTTCGGCTCCTGGATGACCGACACAATGGCCCCCAGTGCGGATAGCCGGGTGAGTGACTGTGCCCACCCTAAGGGTCAGAGCCTGGGGGAGACAACCTGTGGCTGTCCACAGGTGCCCAGCAATTCCACACCAGTGCCTCTCTTGTAGCCTGAAGTGTCCTAGGATCTCCGGGGCCCTTGGCCTTCCCCTCTACTGTCTAGCAACCAGCAGGTGACAGAGGACCTCCCAGCCCTGAGAATAACCAAGTCTGTTGACCTTCAGACTTCCAGTGGTCTCTATGGTCACGAATGCCCATCACCTCTGACCCACAGGAACCACCCACTAACTGCCCAGTGACTATCCTAGTGACTGATACCGATCACCAGTCCGTCACTGAGTGTCACAGACTAGAGGTAGTCAATAGCCAGTGTCTCACTAGGATCACTGGCCTCCCAGGGATTATGGTGGTTCACCCAAGTGGTAAAGAGCTTGGGTTTGGGAATCAGACTTGGATTTGCATCCTGCTGCCCCCGAATTCTTAGCTAGAGAACCTTGGGCAGGTTCCTTAGTGTCTCTGAGCCTCAATCTCTGTATCTTCAAAATGGTCATGATTGTGTTGGCATGGAAGTTTTTAAAACACTTGGCCCGATCATCGGCGCTCATGGGGGCACTCACCCCTGCTAACTGACATGGCGACCATAGGTGGCGATGGGAGAGGAGACGCTGCTGGCAGGTGAGGTCATCCTGTGGCTACAGGGCTGAATTCAAGTGACCTTGTCAGCCCAGGCCTGTCCAGTGGCCACTAACCATCCCATCTCCAATGAGTGGTGAATTCCTGGGCCCCACGAGTCACCAGGGACCGTGACTTCCCCTGATCCTTGGGTAGCAAGTGTCTGTTTTCAGACCAGTGGTGTTTCCTGATCAAATGGTGTCATTATTGGGACTATGACTGGTCATAAATAGCCACTGAGCATCCCACGACTGACTCATGACCACGTAGTGACGTGGATCCCTAATGACCCTGGGTGATGCCCGTGTGGTTGCTGGGGCCTTTGGGTGGCTGGGTCCGGGGGTGGCTGGGCAGCGACGAGCGGCTCTCTTGTAGGTCTGGTACATGGATGGCTATTACAAGGGCCGGCGGGTCCTGGAGTTCCGCACCCTGGGAGACTTCATCAAAGGCCAGAACTTTATCCAGCACCTGCTGCCACAGCCGTGGGCGGGCACCGGCCACGTGGTGTACAACGGCTCCCTCTTCTACAACAAGTACCAGAGCAATGTGGTGGTGAAGTACCATTTTCGCTCGCGCTCCGTGCTGGTGCAGCGGAGCCTCCCGGGGGCCGGCTACAACAACACCTTCCCCTACTCCTGGGGCGGCTTCTCGGATATGGACTTCATGGTGGACGAGAGCGGGCTCTGGGCCGTGTACACCACCAACCAGAACGCGGGCAACATCGTGGTCAGCCGGCTGGACCCGCACACCCTCGAGGTCGTGCGCTCCTGGGACACCGGCTACCCGAAGCGCAGCGCCGGGGAGGCCTTCATGATCTGCGGCGTGCTCTACGTGACCAACTCCCACCTGGCCGGGGCCAAGGTCTACTTCGCCTATTTCACCAACACGTCCAGTTACGAGTACACGGACGTGCCCTTCCACAACCAGTACTCCCACATCTCCATGCTGGATTACAACCCCCGGGAGCGGGCCCTCTACACCTGGAACAACGGCCACCAGGTGCTCTACAATGTCACCCTCTTCCACGTCATCAGCACCGCGGGGGACCCCTAGCGGCTGCGGGAGCTCTGGCTGCCCGCGCTTGGGGCGCTGGGGGTCCCTCTAGCTTTCTGTCTCTGTCGGGCCCTCTCTCTCCCCTCTCCCGTCCATTTTATTCCCTCTCCCTCCCTTTTTGCCGGGCTTTCCTTCTCTGCCCCTGTATTTCTACTAGTGCATTCTCTCTGTGTCTTTTCTCCTTTGTTGGTCTCTGATTTTGATACTTCACTCTTTCCGCCTTTTTATTGATGTCCCTCCGTCTCTTTCTTTTCATGGATCTGACTCTCCAGTTCTTTCCCTGTCTGCTGCTCTGTCTCCTTCTCTTCCCTCCTTCCCCTCCTTCCTTGCTTCCCACCCATCCCCCGAGGCCCTCCCTCCGAGCCCCCTCCTCCCCTTCAAGGAGTTGAGTGCATGAATGTTTCTTTTTTTATTTACACTTTCTTTCCAGGTTGCTGGAATAAACGGGACCTTTGACATTTGATGCTTTGGTTGCTCTGTGTGTCCCAGTGGGGCAGAGGAGGCAAGGTGGAGGCTAAGTGGGAGTCTGGAGACCCATCCCAGCTGGGCCCCCTGGGTCCCAGGCCGACAAGCGCAGCCTGGGGGCCAGGTGGGCGGCATGGCAGGGCAAGCCCTTCCAGAAGACAGGTGAGGAGACCCAAGCCAAAGTTGTTTTGTCCGAAAACAGTTTGTTTGGCGGCAATGTGATCCAAACAACCGAGGATTCTATCACAACGAGGAAAACAGGCCTCAAATGAATATTCTCCATCACTGGTTTTTCACTCAGTGATCACGCTGGTGCGTCCCTGAAACATCTGGCGAGTTTTTAATTTTTTGTTTAAACAATTTGACTGCTTTTAAGAATTTGGGTGTGAGAGAGTAGGGCAGTAGATTTTTCCTTTTCTCTTTTTGCTTTGTAATTTCAAAATCATTTTAAATGAGTCGCCTCTGTTTTAAGTTCACTACAAAAAAGGTAGAAACAGCCGGAAGGGGGCACTGGGGGCCTTCGGCGGAACCCACACTCACCCCACACCTGGAGCCCATTTGCTGAAAGGCGCTTGGGCAGAGATGGGCCCCAACATGAAGGCCAGAGCTCCTGGACGGGGAAGGACCGGCCAAGCTAGGAAGTACAGGAAGCAGGAGGCAGGAAGGAGTGTGAGGGAGCGGGGAGGAGGTTGGAGAAGGCTTGGTGATGTGACTGCGGTGGGGAGTGGGGGGGGCACAGAAGGGGGAGAACAAATGGCCTTATTTTAGCCAGACCCTGGTGACCAAGGTGAGACTGCCAGAGTGGGGAGAGTCCCCTCTGGGGGCAAGAGTGGTAGTGCTGACCGCCAGCCCCCCACCCCCCGCCGTTCGCCCCACCACATGGCCCCCACTCAGTCTGGAGAAGAATATTATGTTAAGAGCCCCAGCGGCCTAGATCCCACCCCACTGAGACCACGGAGGAAGCCAGACCTGCTCTTCTGGGAGCTACCATCCCCCTGCCCATCTCTAATTAATGGCTTCTCTGATTAAATCATCTCAGCTCCGTGCTGGCGTCTCCGGGAACTCGGGACACAGGGCCATACTGCAAATGAAACCAATGAATAATAAATGTGACTGCCTAATGCACTCATTTAAAACCAATTTTTAAAGAAATCTTCAAGAAAAGCAATTAATTTCCATTTAAATTAACAAGTTTGACATTGAAAAAGAACTGATTCCCAGATAAGCCCATTGAGGCACTTTGTACCTGCTTTAAGAAAAAAAAAAAGGCAGAGTTGGGGGCCACTTAGGACCTCTCCAGCCCAGCCCTCCTATCTGTGTTTATTTGCAGGCAAATCCCCCAAATGAGCACGGTGTGGGTAGAGAGTAGTTCACTGGTCTCTCCTACTCCCAAAGTAGGGTTGGGGACCAAGGGCTGCTGAGTTCCACTGTCTCTGTCCTTTCAAAACACTCCGACGCGCACAGAACCCAGGGCTGGCTGTGGGTGTCCGTGTCACCTCTGCATGCCGGTCCCCCAGCAGATGCCAAGCGCTTGGCATCAGAACAGCCCTCTCCCTCTCTCACACACACAGGCAGTCCCTGTGCCCCTTAGGCTTTTGCGTTTGTGGCTTTCCTTCCAACCAGGGATGGGCGGGAGGAGTAACTGTCCATCCCCGACCCAGGCCAGGATCCCTGTGCGCCTTAGGCTGCAGGCCACCGCCCCTGACGGGCGCCCTTGTGGACGTGTGCCCGACTACAGTGGGGAAGTGTCATAGCCCATCCCGTGGCAGTGCCTGGGTTACCCCAAGTTGAGGTGACCCATCTTAGCAACGCGACGTGGCCGCAGAAGCCTGAGCTGGTGCCCTTGGCAGAACGTTGGAAACGGTCCCCACCCCCGGGGCATTTTGGGCTGGGGAATGCCAGACCGAGGGGACAGGAGGGGTGACTGCACCGCTGTCACCATCCAGAAGGCCTGGGATTTACGACCCCACCTCCAGGCAGGAGGCAGGTGGGGGGCGGGGGTGTGGAGCAGGTGAGGGAAGCCGCAGCTACTCAACCATGAGTCGCGCTTAGGCTGAGTGCGCTCGGGGGCGCGTCCACTGGCCAGTGGTGTTCTTTCGTGTTTGGGTTTGGCGGCTGCACAGCTAGACAAAGGAGGAGGTCCGTGGATGGAGGTGGTCACGGGGACTCCCTAGTGTCACACAGGACACACACCTAGGGATAACGAGAGTCACATGGCCACAGGCCTGCTTGGGTGCTGGTGCACATGTGTGCGCGCGCGCACACACACGCCTGGATGCCCAAAGTGACAGAGAATGCCACAAAGACCATTTCCCGGCCAGCCTCACACAGGAAAACCTACAACGCTCCCCAGCAGCCTCTCAGTCCCCCTGTCCACCCCCTTTGTTTCTGCTCCATCCCAGAGGCTCCGGGGGTCCGGAGGAGTGTGATCACTCCCCGACCCCACAGAATCGTTGGTGCTGCTGGCCCCCACAGGTGATGGGGGATGCTGTCTCGAGGTGCAGTCAGCCCGCAGCCCCCCTCCAGCCTGCCAGAGTGGAGAAGAAGCCCATTAAACCTTCCTAATGACATACACTCTGGCAGGCCACAAGCAGACAGCGATTGCTCTAGAAACCGGCCAGATGGGAGCTGGCCCAGGTGACTTGTTACTGCGACAGCCCTAGAGGCCTCCCTTGGGGTGGGGCCAGGCAGGGCTTCTTTTGTTCAGGTCCCAAGCCCTGCTGGCCTGCATGGCCCCGCCCCCAATCTGGGCTGGTTCCCATTCAATGAGGGGAAGCGGACTGGGCTAAGCCCATAAACCTCTTGACTGAACTGGGGCCCTGCCCCAGGCCCCAGCACAGAGGTAGCTGTGAGGAGGTGACAGAAGGCAGGTGGGGCACACCCACAGGCCACATGGGAGTAGCCCCCCTCCCTTCGTGGCTGGTCCCCTGTTGCTAAGGTAACAGCACCTGAGAAGAAGGCAGGACCCAGGAACAACCTGCCAGAAACGTTTGTGGTAACAGGAAAGCAGGCCTCAGGGTGCTGCGTGTCATTTGTTCTAGCTGGGAGTGGCTCGTGGGTGTGTGCGTGCGCAGAGGACAGCCAGGACCGGTGGGGTGGGGGGGGGGGGGGGCCTGCGGGCTGCGGTCTGTCTCGCCAAGGATCCCCTGCAGATCCCCAGCTCCACCCTGACCCACTGAATCCAGAGATGTGAGGTGAGGTCAGGGCACTGCCCCTGCATTCTAGAACATTCTTGAACGCCCAAGTTTGAGGACCACAGACACTGGTGCCCCACTTCCCTGCTGGGACACCCCCCCACCTCCAACCCGGGCCCAGGATGAAGGAGGGCTTCTCAGGGATAAGATGCAGCCTGGATACTTGGGACACTAGAGACAGTGGAAGATGGTGGCTCCTGACAGCTCCCCCCTCACTTCAGCAGGGCGGCATCGAGACACAGGACAGCACAGTAGTGGTTCCAAGTTTAATCGAGGGTGCAGAGGGGGCTGCACTGCCCCCCAGTGAGGGCCCCGAGGTGGCGGGCAGCCTGGGCCCCACGTGGAGCATTTGCTTTTTGCAGCTGAACAGAGGAATATAGCATAACCAGAAACAAGGCCGTCCTGCCCCCGTCCGGACCTGGGTGGCGAGGAGGGACACAGGGGGCAGCTCGGCTGACGAGGTCTTCTCTTTGGGACAGGTCATCCCCACCCCTTCAGTCCGGGAGCCTCCCCACCCACCTGCCCTTCTCAAGTCAATTCCTAAAGGGGAGAAGAGTCTGGCAGGGACAGCCCCAGCCGGGGGCAGAGGGGGACCCCCAAGGGCGAAGCGCTCCCCTCAGCCATTTTGGGAACAATAAATACTGTGACGTCAGCAGGGAGGGGCACCCGCTGGCCAGCCGACAGCAGGGAGCAGAGTCTGTGGGCCCAGCCATCCCTGTTCCGCCCCACCCGCCCCTGCAGGCCAGGCCTAAGCCACCCACAGCCCTCACTCCGTGCGTAGGATGATATGGATGCCGGAATCCGTGAACACGGGGCCGCTCATCTCCCCCGTCCGCAGCGCAAAGGAGGCATCTTCGAATGGCTTCTGCATCTGACCTGGAGAAGCGGCAGGGGTGGCGTGTGGGGGTCAAGGCTCGGGCACAGGCCAAGCCTGGGTGGGGCGCGGACAGATGGGGCTCCCACCTGCGCCGAGCCCCACGCTCATTTGTCATGCGGTTTATGGCCCTGTCAGTGGGGCGGCAGAGCCATTAAGGCGGCCCCAGGAAGCCCAGGGACAGCATGAGGGATGGCAGGCAGAGCGGCTGCCGCCGCTGCGCACTTGGGAGGCACATTTCAGTGATGAACTCGCCTCCCAAGGCCCCCGGTGGCAGCCCCTGCCGCATCATCCGTCCCGCCTGCCTCCTGGGGCGGGCAGGCAGCTGACAGCCCCTTGCCAGCTCTCCCCACACTCCTCACCCCATCATGGGCCCCTCCCTGATGCTCTGCAGACCCCAGGATGGAGGCGGTGGAGGAGGGAAAGGAGGAGGAGGTGGCCTGATATGCTCCTGCTCCTGCTCCTCCCTTCCCACTGACTGAGCCAGAGAGGGCTACACTCAGGGCTGCTGATCTGAACTCTCCTCTCCTCCCCACTGCTTTCCCCATTCCTGAGGGTGGTGTTGGGAGGGGCATTCCTAGGGACAGCCCCAGGGCTCTCAGGGGACCCAGCCTTATACCCCTCAACCAGAGGAGGGGCAAATGGCAGCCAGTACCTGCTTTGCTGGGTCTGTGCCGGGAACAACTGCACAGAGAGACCCTCAATCCCACTCCCCACGGCAGGAGGGAAGGACACCAGGCAGAAGGCTCTGCAGCATTCCCCCGCCCCTCGCCCCCCCCCCCCACCAAAGCAGAGCAAGTCCCTCTGAAGCTTGCAGGACTGTGCTGCCACCCAGTGGACCCTGAATGCCTGTGTAGCCAGGGCTGTCCCTCCCAACTGATGGGACAGAGGCTCCGCTAAGGTTAGGTAGGGCCCGCTCCCCACGCACCTCTGCTGAAGGCACCCAGGTCTCCCCTGGCCTTGGCCGAGCTGCAGTCGCTGAACTGTGAGGCCAGAGATTCAAAGTCTTCCTCTCCTGACTTGATCTTCTGGATGTAGCCTGTGGACACACATGACATGGGGACATACAGGGAGACCTGGCATCAAAGGCAGGCAGGACGGGGTGCAGGGCTCCAGGTGGAGGACGGCTCTTCACTCGGAAGGAAGGCGTGCAACCCTGCCCAACTCTGCACACGCGCACGTGTGAACACTCGCCTCACACACGTCCACAAATGCCATGCCGCCTCCCCGACATGTGTGGACACCTGACCCCGCGGTGGCCTCAGTGCTGGTCTCACACCCATTCCTCCAGCCCTGCTCCCTTTGTCACCCCTGCCGCTCCCCGCCAACAACATGAACATAGCATGACCTCTTCCCACCCTCAACACATATTTTGGGGGAAAAAATCTACTTCCAGGCCCTGCTGGGGAGGAGAACAGAAGGCAGGGCAGACACTGAAGAGGGATGCTGGGACCCAGGGCCCCCACCAAGATCCCCAGAGCGGCGATGGGGAAATTTTCTAGAGGCTTCTAGGAGAAAGGCGGGAGGCTGGGGCACCAGGCCAGCTCTGCCAGGGGCGTCGGCTGAATTCTCAGCCCCTGGGCCTCAGTTGTCCAACGTTATTGAAACTGGGAGGAAGGCCCAGGCTGCTTCCTGGGGTGTTGTGAAGAGACCACAAGGCAACCTAGGTAGGACACCTGTCACTCCCATGGGCCGTGGCCCCAGAGGCAGCTGACACAGTTCTCCTAGCTGCCCGAAGAGGCTCTGCTGGCATCACACTGGCTTCACCCTCTTTGTGGCACAAACTGCCCTGTTGGGGACCGATTCTCCCTGGGGGGCGAGGGAGGTCAGGGGTAGCACGTGGGGAGCAAAGCGCGCAGGAGGACTGTGTGTGCCTGGTGGAGAAGAGCCCCCACTTGCTCTGGAGTTCAGGCAGGAGCCCTTGGAGCCAGAACCCATCCTTTCCTCCCCTAAGTACTCCCCGTCCTGCTCCAACCAGCTGCCCAGCACACGAATACCATTCTCACTGGTCTTGTCCCTGTGCCCACTGGTGCAGCCACTGGGTGGGCTCCCAGGACACCCAGTTCCCGACCACCAGAATGGCCCCTCAACCCGAGCTGGTCCCACATGGCTTCCCAGGCAGCTACGTTCCCGGGACATTCCGCACACCCACCCACACTGAACATGCGGCTCTTCCTGTCACACCCGCTGGTGGGCTTCTTAACACCTCCGTGACACTTCTGTCCATTGCTCCTGTCTGAGCACCACGGGGACACTGCTGGCTAATCCACCTGGTGCTCTGAGGCCCAGACACCCAGTCGGCTCATCTGCTGGACGCTGAGCTAGTGCAAACCTTGCAAGGACCACAATCAAACAGCAAACCATGACGACAACCATGCATGACACGATAGCGACCAGCGTCCTGGTGTCTGATCTGGAAGCAACCAAGCTGGCCCCATCACCCCCGCGTTCCCCAGGTTCCCGTCACTTCTGTCCTGTCCTGACCATCCCTTTGCCTCTGAACCATTAGTCACTTGCCAGCAGGCCACAGGGACACGAAGCACAGCGCCTGGCACGGACACCTTGACAGACGACACTCGCTGTCACAGTTCTCCCTTCCACGAGGGCTGTGCGTCTCAGTGGGAAGGTTCCCCCTGTGTCTGTGTGATGTGCCCATCCCAGGGCCCCCTGGCCCGTAGGGCTCAGCCTGGTCTGGTCGCCAGTGTGATAGGCTGCTTGGCCAGAAAGGCTCGCTGGCGTGACACAAGCCCCGCCCTCTGTAGGCAGCGGTGGTGTCTGCCTGTCATGCCCCGCTGGGGCTGCTCGGCGGCCCCCCTGTGCCAGCTGCACCCACCCGTGATCCACCCTGAGGCGGACGTTATTAAGACCCCCCCCCCATGTCCGCTCCTTGGACTTGTGGCCGTCTCTCCGCCTCACCTGGGAAGCCTCGAGATTCCTCCTCCTCTCCCTTCTGTCTGGACCTCGATTCGCGGGCTGGAGAATCCTGAGCACATAGGGTTCTCCTCGGTCCTGGTCCACCGTCCCTGTCCGCACATGCCCAGCACCGGCGGCGCCAGGCCCCACCCCGAGCCCCGCCCCCGCACGACCAGGCCAGGCTCCAGGAGCTGGGACAGAGGGGCAGCAGGGACCCTGAGACTAGATGGCCTGGCCCAGGTACACAGATATCAGCCTAAAAATCAAATAAAAGCCAAGCTTTTGCCCGCCATTGTTCACAGCACCCAAATCTTCCTCTGACCAGCCAACTCTCGGGAAACTTTCTGCTTGGATAGGAGCCTCAAGTGATTAAAAACAAAACACCCAATTCCTTTTTGATCTCTCCTTTCTAGAAGCTGATTTTCAGCAGGCTGGCCACAAGCCAAGATGCAAGGGGAACTTCAGACCCCTGTGCATCCCCTTGGCTCAGGATTACCCCATCCCCTGGGGACATCTCTCCCAGTCCCGCCCTGCTCCCACCACCTTGAGGCCACTGCTTAATGGTCTCTCCCTGCAGGAAGCTCATGTGTCATCCTCTGGCCTCACCCGGGAGCCCTTCCCCAGACTTTGCTGTGTGAGGTGCCTCCCTGCATTTGCCTGTGCCCCGTCTGTGTGTCTGCCACCCGCCTTGCGCCGGGAGGGCAGGGCCGGCTGCCCTTGTTCATGGCTGTGCTCCCAGCACCCGGCTCCATGCACAGAACAGGTGCTCGCTAATGCGAAGGAATCCATCAATAAATGAGACAGAAACAGCGCACGGGGAAGGAGGGAGAGGGATCCACCCCTCCGCTCTTTAGGCAGGAATGCTGAAACCTCATGGTTTTCCTCCGTGCACCTCAGATCAGAAGGCTCAAGAGGGGGAGAAAAAGGAAGCACCTACCAGACACTCCGCCCCCACAACACCCTGGCCTGCCTGCTCCCCTCACCAAGACAGCACCCATCCAATGGGGCTCCGGATGAGAGAGGCAGACCAGGGGGCGGCCTCTCAAGGAGCTCCCAGTCTGAAGCAGGGAACCCCCACCTGGTCGGGGAGCTCAGGAGACCCTGAAACTGGCTGAATGACAAAAGAGCACCTGTGGTCAGATCACAGGCTGGCCTGCTCAGTGCGTCTCTGAGGCCAAGGAGGGCAAACTCCAGACCCCCACTGCCGCATTCGGACCTCAGCTCTACCCACCCCGAGCTCCATGACGCTGGTGGCTGATTGCCTCTCGGAGGTTTATTTGCCTGGCCTGTAAAATGGGCTAATGATAGCAGCTCCCACCTTGGAAGGCTCCCAGGAGGGGTAGTTCCTGCTGGCACAGAGCAAGCTCCTGAGAGTTACCAGCTGTCCATCCCTATGTTACGGACTGAACTGTGTCCCCCCAAATTCATATGTTGAAGCCTCAATCCCCAATGTGCCTGTTTTTGGAGAGGGGCCTTCACACAAGTGATCAGGGTTAAATGAGGTCATAAGGGAGGCCCCTGATCCCACAGGATTAGTGCCCTTACAAGAAGAGATCCTAGAGAGCTCCGTGTCTCATTCCCCATGTGCACACACCAAGGAAAGGCCAGAGGAGCACACAGGGAGAAGGCAGCGGTCAAGCCAGAAAGAGCGTCTTTACCAGAACCTTCATCTCAGACTTCCAGCCCCAGAACTGTGGCAAATAGACACCCAGCCCGTGGTATTCTGTATAGAACCCTGAGCTAATGCACCACAATTATTTAGGGGAAAGTGAGTAAACAAAGGGGGTGGTCTCTGACACTTTTTTTTTTTTAAAGGAAGGGAGGCGCAGAGGGAGAGGGAGAGAGAATCCTAAGCAGGCTCCATGCCCAAGGGCAGAGCCCAATGTGGGGCTCGATCTCACAACCCTGAGATCATGACCTGAACTTAAATTAAGAGTTGGGTGCTTAACCAACTGGGTCACCCAAGCACCTCTAAAAGATTTAGAGACAAACTAGGGAAGGAGCCTAGACAGAGAAAAAGGTGACAGGATTAGATCTGCTGTCCTAGAACACCCAAGATCCAGGGGGAGGGGCCCACAGAGACCAGAGACCCAGCCTGAAGCCGGCAGTCTGGAAGGGACTCCCAGACCTTGGGTGGGGACACTAGGCCAAAAGTGCTCACTGACCCTCAGACCCTCGGTATGTCTGAGGGGATTGCTGCCTCCCTGGGACCCTCAAGTCCTGGGCATGGCTGTGTGCTGAGGAGCTGCTCCTTGCCCTGGGGCCTCCCTGGGACCCTCAGGCCCTGAGCACATGTGGGTGGAGGGATGGGGAGCAGGTGGAGAGGGCTTCTCCACAGCCTGGCCTCCTTAGGCAAGGACAGGCAGTTGGTCCTCAGATCCCTGACAGGGCCTGGCCACAGCCCAGCAGCTGCAGAGGAAAAGGAACCTCAGCAGAAAATGCAGACGCGCTGGCTCTTACCGCAGGCAGCCTGTCCCCTCGGGGCAGTGGGGAGAACTGGACCTAAATGGGTACTGATGAGATTCGAGCCCCAAGCCTGATCTTTTGATTGCCCAGAACAAGCCCAGGACAGAGGGAACATCCTCTTTCATGGAAGAGAAAATCGGGTCTGGATGCCCCCAGCTTGCCGACCCAGCACACAAGCGTCTGGTTATGAGGCACACCATGGCCTGGGCTGTCTCACTGAGCCCACCTAATGACCCCTGAGGGGGCCCGCTCTAGCCCCACCTCAAGACACTGAGCAAAAAGGCCAAGGTCATTGGATGGTCTACATGTGGAGCCCATCAGGCTGCCCAGAGCTCTTTCAGGGAAGCAGCAGATGCACTGTCCTGACCTTGGCCACCAACCACACATGCCTGAATGCCTGGGGTCCCCATGTAAACACCAAGAGCCTGGCACTGAGCCCACTGCTCCGCTGGCCGGCCCCTGATCTCATCGGCATCCTGCCCCTGCGATGATGCAGCTAAGGAAGGCTCTGAGACACTTGCCCAAGGCCACACGGCTGGCACAGGCTCCATCTGTGTGTGACTGCAGGATGAGTCCCACGAGTTCTGACCTCACCCCGCCCCGCCCAGCAAACCAACCTGATTCTGCCTCCGGACCTCTCCGGCATCTGCTCCCCTCACCCCTCCGTGGCCCCTCGGGCAGCACTGCCTGTAGCTGCACGTCCTCTCACAGCTCTCCCCAGGCCATCTTCGCGGTCCGTGCATCCAGCTGCTGCTAACATGCCCGAGTCTGCACTGACTTAGGTTAGGCCCCGGCACCTGGTGCTCCTGGGAGCACCTCCCCGATCCTCATTCTCCAAGACCTAAGATGACCTCGGCACCTGCCACAGCATCAGCCCAGCAAGAGCACACCCCGTCCATCCTGAAGACGGGGAGGCACTCTCACCGGCCCTCCCAGGCAGTCCCCGTGGCCTGACAGCCATGCTCAGATCTCCCCGTGCCCTCCTGCCTCAGCCTCCAGCCATCTCTTGCCAAGACTGTCCCAAAGGTCTCCATCTCTGGCCTGGCTGCTCTGCTGAATCTAGACTCTCTCCCAGTCGCCCCCCAACGGCTCTTCCTTGGACCCCTCAGACTTAATGAGTCCCTCCCCAGACTGCGCCTCTTCCCAAGTCCCCTCTTACCACTCAGTCTCCAAATGCCTCTTGCCTTTTGCCCATTCTTGTGGGTCCCAAAGCTTCAGAACAGGGACCACTTGAGCTGGGAAGACCCAAGTCACTGTGTGATTCTCTGGGCTTTCCCCACTCACTTCCTCCTCTTCCCCTGGGGCAGCCAGAAGCCCCTCATTGCTCACTGCTAGACCCACCCGGCCTGAGCTCTGGGCCTTCCAGCGTCCCTGGCCCTTCACACTCCAGCCACATAGCTCTTTCCTGAGAGCAAAGTGCCTTCGCCTCACTCAGGGGTCCCCTTAACCCTGCTGGGACGTGCCCTTGAAGGTTCTCATCCCCTCGCAGTCCCCCTACGCGGCCTTCCTAAGTCCTGGCTATGGCCCTGCCCCAGGCCTTTACTTGTGCCACTTTCTCTGCTAGGAATCCTTCTCGCTTCCTGCTGGTTCCTGAAACAAGGCTGTGAGTACTGATGGTAGGCCAGGCTGTGTGTAGAGCGGTGGGACTATGGAGAGAAGAGAGCCAGTCCCTGTCCTCACGGAGCTCATGAGGTGAGCTCTTTCATCTGCCTTCCAGATTCTGTATGTGAACTCTGTTCCTCTTTATAACGGCGAGGTGTGAGGCTCGCAGGGGCCAGACATTGTACGGGGGCGGGGGGGGGGGCGAGTGCTGTGGGTGGGTGTAATACCCTGGAGGCCAAATCCTGGACCAAATGATAACTGGACCAGCAGAACAACAGTCTGTACTGACCGAGGGTGCACTTTGCCAGGCCTGTGCTCCTAACAACAATCATCATGACCGCTAGCAATTAGAGAACGTTTACTAGACACCAGAACTGTTATTTACGCTTTACTGCCCTGGGTCAGAGTCTTCACAACTACCCTAGGGGGTGTAAGTCCTATTATCAAAACACAACTTCTGGGGCACCTGGGTGGCTCAGTGGGTTAAGCCTCTGCCTTTGGCTTGGGTCATGATCTCAGGGTCCTGGGATGGAGCCCTGCATCAGGCTCTCTGCTCAGCAGGGAGCCTGCTCCCCACCCCACCCCACGCCTGCCTCTCTGCCTATTTGTGATCTCCCTCGGTCTCTGTCAAATAAATAAATAAAATCTTTAATAAAAAACAAAACAATAACAAAACAAAACAAAAAAACCCACAACTTTTACAAGTGAAAAGACAGGTTCAGAGATGTTAAGTAACTGGCTCAAGGTCACACAGCCAGGGCTGGGCAGAGCGAGAAGGGCACTCAGCCTGGCTGGGTCGGGGTGAGGCACTGGGTCACATGGGGTAAGAACAGCCCAGGAGAGGGGCCCCTGGGTGGCTCAGTGGGTTAAAGCCTCTGCCTTTGGCTCAGGTCATGATCCCGGGGTCCTGGGATCGAGTCCCGCATACAGCTCTCTGCTCAGCAGGGAGCCTGTTTCCTCCTCTTTCTCTGCCTGCCTCTCTGCCTACTTGTGATCATTGTCTGTCAAATAAATAAAATCTTAAAAAAAAAAAAAAGAGCAGCCCAGGAGCGGTCTGGGGGTCTGTGGTGGCAGAGCCTGAATGGGGACACCACACATGAGATCCAGACCAGCCTTGTCCCATAGAACTTCCTGTAAGGATGGAAGTGTTTTAGATCTGCGTGAAGATGACAGCCGCTCGCCCCATGTGGCTACTGAGCACTGCAAGTACGGCAGTGTGAGGAACCCATCTCTAACAGGACTTAATTTTCATTAATTTAAATGGAAACAGCCCCATGTAGGTAGTGGCGGCCATGCTCGGCGGCTCTGTAACAGGGTTCTGCAACTGACGGCCATAATGAACTAAATGCTCCTGTTTTCATAATGTTTTACTGACACACCTGCTTGTGTACATATTATCTCAGGCTGCTATCAATTACAAAGCAGACCTGTACGGCCTACAAAATCTAACATATTTACCGTCTGACCTTCTTAAAGAAAAGGTTTGTGTACTCATCGGTGCTCTAGACTCTGGAGGAAGCACAGAGCAGAGACAGGAACAGCCTCCTTTGTCAGGGCAGAAGTAATTCACGGACTCTGCTAGCAAGTTCTACGTTGCTACTTTTCCAACCTCGCTCCCGACCCACCCACCTATGTGTCCCAGAACCCTGCTCGATGACGTTACCATCAACAACAGCTCCCACTGACTGAGGGCCACTCGGACCAAACACTCTCACCTGGGCCTCAGGGGCAGGTACGTGAAAATGCCCATTTTACAGAGGTGAAAACTGAGTCTTATAGAGGTTACTCAAGTCCCCCAAGGTCCTGGAGCTTACAGGGTATAGCTACCACCTGAACCCAGGTCTGCCAGTCCCCAAGGCTGGGTCCTCCCCGACTAACCTGGTTCGCCCTCAGATGCCAGACAGAAAAAATAGGAGGCGCAGCTGTGTCATGTCATGTTCAGGCACTTCCGTGTCAGTCAATGTGGACAGCTGAGTTGGCTGGGGTGCAGGGTCTGGTGTGATTTCGACGCTCCCCCCACCCACAACTTCCCCCAACCTGTTTCCAGCCCTGCTCACCATTAATCAGCTCCAGGGCCTCCTCCTTGGTCCTGGTGATCTTCTCCTGCCGCCAGGATGAGGGCCGCCGTGACTGGCTGTGCTTGACAAGCAGGTGTGAGCAGCGGACCCTGGTGGGCTCCCCCTGTCCATTTTTGCTGCCACTGCTGCTGTTGCCACTCGGCCGCTCCCACTGGCTGGCGTTAGTGATGTGATTGAAGTAGTAAACCCGGCCTGGAGAAGGGGGGGGAGGCAGGGATTCAGCGGGGACCTGCTCAGAGGACACCAAGATAAGGTGCTGGCCAATGGGATGCCTTCGTTCAACAAATCCAGTGTCCACCACATGCCACAGGCCCTTAGGGAGCTAACATTCTCAGTGTCGGGATAGACAGGCAGCCGACAAGCAAATAAGACAATGTAATAATTCCGTTACTGGTGATTTCAAGGAGGAAAATAACCCAGAGTGACAGGAGAGAGAAAGCCGGGTGGGGGGCCAGGCAGGGAGTGGTGTGGAGCACCCCCCCCAGCAGCCAGGCTGCCTGTTCAAATCTGGCTCTGTCACTTCTGTCACTCACTGTGTGAGCTACCCTCTCTGGGCCTCGATTTTGTCACCCGTAAAATGCAGATCACAACAATCCCTGCCTGTAGGGTCGTTCTAAGGATGGAGGGAGCTCACAGCTCTCACCACACTTAAGGGTAGTGGCTAGGACCCAGTAGGAGTATGACAGCTATCGTCTCCATTCTACAGACGACAGAAAGGAGGCCTCACTTTCCATATCTTTGGTAATGTTTCCTGAGGGTACACTCTGCTCCAGGCACACATGGTTGGAGGCAGGAATTACTCCCAAGTTGTCAAACACAAAAGCTCTGTTCTTAACCCACACCCAGGGCCCAGCACTCCTGGGGGCTGGACGTTACCCAGGGCCTGAGGAGCAGGAAGGAGTAAAGGCTGTAAGCGTGAAGACTGAAGTAGGACCCAGGAGAGCCCAGGCATCGTTCCCAGGGGCTGAGATTTTGCATGGGTTGCATGGATGACTCGCACCCAGCACCATGAAGAGCTGTCACCGCTGAGGAAAATCACTACGGTGGAATCAAGCAGAAATGGCAGGAGGGGGCCCGGAACCGGGCATGAGATTCGTGCTGCAGACTGCGGCCACAGAGCAGAGCTGGAGCACGCTGGGGGAGAGCTGAGCCAGGGACTGACCTTAAAACCTTAGCAATGGCCTCTGCCTCCCAGCACCCTGGTTTTCTCATCTGAAAAGTGGGGGTGAAGTGACAGAATTAAGGACATAACTTCCTAGCGTTAATGTGGAGAACAGTGATGTTATCCGAGAAGTGCTCACCAGAGGGCCTGGCACTCAATTAACAGAAATTACTGTGACTGTGATTTTTATGGGTTATGGAGGCAGTGCGGTGAGATGCTGGGCCCTCCTCACTAGTCTGCAGTGACAAAGGGCAGGGGGCTCTGCAGCCAAACTTCTAATCCAGCCCCCGGCCCCTGGAATGAATGACCTTGGGTGAGTTCTTTAAGTTTTCCGACTTCAGTCTCCCCACCTGCAAAATGGGGGTAATAACTACCTACCTCCCAGAGTCGTGGTCATTCAGAGAGAACACACTTAAAACACACTTGGCACAATGCTGGGCGGTGAGATGAACGTGCCCTATTACTGATATATTATTATCGAGGATAAGCCTTAAATCGGGATTCCAGCACAGGGTCCATCCTCAGGCAGAAGACCACCGGGCCAGATGAGGCCAACTAAGCACGAGATGGGGTGGGGATGGCAGGCGAGTTAGCAAGAGTAGGCTGTGGGCCCGAGGCCGGGTAACACCCTGGGGGCCACGCCCTGAGCATGGGGTTGGGGTGTCTTTCCCCGGGGGTGCCCCCCCGGGCCCAGCGGAGTGCAGAGACGTTCCCCAGGGACGTCAGGTGCATCAGGCCAGAAGGTGTCAGCCGGATCCGCAGGGCCAGAGCCATCACTCGGGGGAGTGCAGCGGGATCACCGGCCCTTCACCGCCCCCCTACCGCCCCCGGCAGCGCGCTGGGTCTCTCCGGCCCCACCCCTTGCCTCAGTTTCCTTCGGCATCCCCGCTCCTGAGATTCGCAGCCCCCACGGGACGGGCCCGGGCCGTTACCCTGGGAAGACGCGGAGGAGCCAAGACCCCACGGGAATCGGGCGGCGGCGCCGCGCCCGAGGGGCGAGCTCGAGCCCTGCTTCCGCGGGCCCGCGCGGCCCCGCCCCAGCCCCGACCCCCGCGGCACCTGAGCTGCGGCTCATGCGCTTCTCCCAGCCGGGCGGCAGCTTCTCCTCGTCCGCCATCTTCCCTCCTGCCGCAGCGCCCGCTCCGCCTCCACCGCACCGCCTATGCCGCCCGCGCCCGCCCACCGCCGCCGCTGATTGGCTCGGTTTGCCTCGAGCCGGGGCCTGGCGACGATGCTCATTGGGCACCCAAACAGTCCGGAGAGGCTTTCAGGCTTTCTATTGGGTAACAGCGAGACTGGGCGGATCCTCCCCGCAGTTTACCTGGGGCCCGCCCCCGTACGGCCTCACCCGGATCCCGCCTCCTTCCTCACTCGGCCCCTAAATGGTAGGGAAGGGGCTGGAGCCCGTCCTTCTCGACATCCTTTGACGAGCTTCAGAGAAGTCCGGACCCCTCCTTTGCGTCCTTCGCCGCAGGCCGCATCCGATTGGCTACTGCGGCAGTAATTCCCGCCTTCTTAAACCGTTCCCAGCGGCCCGCACCCCCATGCGGAAGTGTCTGGGTGGTTTGGAGGTGACGGCAGCCCACGAGGTACTTGAAAGAGGCGGTGCTGCCTTAGCTGTTGCCGTAGCAACGTGGTTGCCTTGGTGATGAGCAGCTAAGAACCCAGAAGCCTAAATTTGGCTCCTCCATCCTCCCTCTTCCCACCTGTTTCCTCCAGATGTCCAAAGCTATGCCCCCACCTTTTTTTTTTTTTTTTTCTTTTGCAAGACTAACCCTTTCCCTATGCCACTGACCCAAACATCTTCTACTTCCTTTGGAACCTACTTTACCTAACTTATTCCCTCTCAGTCTGGCTCCTGCCTCCGTCCTGGGTGACTGGTGGGTGTTGGCATGGCCACTTAGCTGGGGACACAGGAGTACGCGCCGACAGGAGGTTGATGATCTGTTTGAATCGATTTATGATTGAGTGTGTAGCACCTGTGGGACACTGAGAAGGTGCCTGGGGACAGGCTGGAGATAGATAGGAGAGGCAAAGACACCAACAGGGAAGGGTTCAATGATAATTCATCTATAACTAGACCCCATGTGACCGACCATTAAAAAGAATGAGGCGCAGTCATATGAAACACAGGGAAACACGTCAACAAGAAATCTGAGACATGATGTAGTAGGTTAAGAGCATTCAGGAGCCAGATTGCTGGATTCAAAGCCTGGCCCTCCATTTGCTATGACCTTGAACAAATTACTTACTCTGTGCTTCAGCTTCTCCCTCTGCAAATGAGGATAAGAATATATATCTTGGCGCCTGGGTGGCTCAGAGGGTTAAGCCTCTGCCTTCCACTCAGGTCATGATCTTAGGGTCCTGGGATCGGCCCCGCATGGGGCTCTCTGCTTAGCAGGGAGCCTGCTTCCCCCCCCTCTCTCTGCCGGCCTCTCTGCCTACTTGTGCTCTGTCAAATAAAGAAATAAAATCTTGGGGCGCCTGGGTGGTTCAGTCGGTTAAACGGCTGCTTTCGGTTCAGTTCATGATGTCAGGGTCCTGGGATTGAGCCCCACATCCGGCTCCCTGCTCGGTGGAGCGCCTGCTTCTCCCTCTCCCTCTGCCTACTGCTCTGCCTACTTGTACTCTGTATCTCTGTGTCAAATAAATAAAACCTTAAAAAAAATCTTAAAAAAAAGTATATATCTCATACATACCTTTGATGCAAAGATTAAATGAGTTAATCTGTAGAATGCTCTCAAAAGTGTCTGGCCCATAGCAGGAATATGTGTTTGATAGGTTAAAAGAAAAGCTAGTCACAGTAAATGTTGCAATTATAGTATGTATGAAAGCATAGCAAAACAAAACAAAAAAATAAAAATTAATTGAAAAGAATTAGATCTCTTATAGAAAGCTATCAATGCTTTAAAAAGCATAAAAAGGAAGCTGCTGAACAGTATGAGTAGTAGAATATGTATAATTATTTCAACTGTGTAAAAACTAACAAAATTTCTGGATTCATTCAAATATGTTAGATTACCACTGGTAATTCAGGCGAAGGAAAAATTGAGGAATGTTAATTTCAATGTAACATTTTGATTTTTTAAGAAGCACATAGAATAATCATAACCGTAATCTTTTTTTAAAAGATGATTTTAACTTAGCACAGAGTTCCAAAAATAGTGTAGATTTTTCATATACCCTTTACCCAGCCATCCATTATGTTAACATCTTACATAATAATAGAATGGTGGTGGGGCTCTTGGCTGGCTCAGTTGGTGGAGCATGTGACTCTTGATCTTGGAGTTGTGAGTTCATACCCCACATCCTATGTAGAGATTGCTTAAAATCTTAAAAAAGTAATAGAACAGAGATCACCAGGGGTTATTTTTGTTCACCAGGGGACATTTGGCAATATCTTACATCTTTTCTGGCTGTCACAAATGGTGGATAG
Source organism: Enhydra lutris kenyoni (assembly GCF_002288905.1). NCBI lineage: Eukaryota > Metazoa > Chordata > Mammalia > Carnivora > Mustelidae > Enhydra > Enhydra lutris. Next base: position 3,436,445 of record NW_019154176.1, read on the forward strand.
TGAAATGCTACTGGCATTTAGTGGATAGAGGCCAGGGATGTTGTTGAACATCCTACAATGCACAGCGACCCCAACGGAGAATTATCTAGCCCCAATATCAACAGTGCCAAAGCTGAGAAACCCTGCCATAGAATAATTATCAAACATTTGTAAATACTATTGGAAATCAACATTAGTACAATACTATTAATTAAACTAGACTTTAGAAAAGAATTTCCTGTTTTTCAACTAACGTTCTTTTTATGTTCCAGGATGCACATTGTTGTTGTTAGTTTTCTCCAGTACATGATATTTTTTAGGTCTTTTCTTACTTTCATGACCTTTGATACTTTTAGAAAGCAGAATGTCCCTCATTCTGATGCTTTGCCATGATAGTGTTTGTCTGATATCCTCATGATTTGATTGAAGTTACATGTTATTGGGAAAGATATCACAGAGACAATGTGCCCTTCTCAGTGTGTCATAGCAGGTGATCAATGATGTTGCAAGGTTTCACTTGTATTAAGGCATCTTCTGCTGCCTAACAAATTATCCCACAATTTAGTGGATTAACACGTATTAAGTCAGTTTCTATGGGTCAGGAATCCAGGCACAGTTTAGACAATGTCAGCAGGAATGGCTGTGGTCTCATCTGAAGGCTTGACTGGGGCAGAATCTTCTAATCTCCTTCATGTTCTGTGCAGGATTTAGTTGCTAAGGGGATCATGGACTGAGGAACAGAGTTCCTCACTAGCTTTGGCTGGGGGCCTCTGTATGAGGCAACTGGCTTTCATCAGTGAACAAGTGAGAAAGTAAGACAGCAAGCAAGAAAGAAGCCACAGTCTCTTTGCGACTTAATCTCAGAAATGATATCCCATTACTTTCGCCATCGTTCTGTTTGTTAGAAGCTAGGTCTAGTCTAGGCTCGAGAGGAAGAGATTACACAAGGATGTGAATACCAGGATAAGAGGATCATTAGGGACCACCTTAGAGTCTGTGATGTTACTAACTTTGATCACTTGGTTAAAGCAGTATCTAAACTTATTATTTTTCTTTGTAATGAATTTACTATTTTCCTCTTCTTTGTCAACTTACTCCTCTTTTTGGGAGATACTTTGAGGCTGTGCTAATATCCTACTTCTGCTTAAACTTTTGCCCACCGATTTTAGCATCTATCAATATTTGTCTACGGCAGTTATTACTATGGTGATGTAGTGGTGATTTATTTCCCTCCTTCCTTCTACATTTAACTGCAGTTTTTTGTAATAAAGAATTGTCCCTTCTCCCGCATTTATTTAAATACTCAATTATTTCTTGATACAAGCATGGGCTCAAAGATACTTATTTTATTCTTTTGATCATAGCCCAATACTACTATTTGGTTTTTCAGGTTGTTCCAAATTTGGCCACTGGGAGCTCTATCACAGGTTGGCTTCTGTGACCTTTCTACATGCTCCGATCCTTTCTATTAGAGCACTTTCTACTTCGTAGCACCACAAGATATTCTAGGCTCAGTTTGTATATTCTCTGCCCTAGTTCTGGGAACCAATCACTTCTCTAAGGCTTGGTTCCTTCCACTGGAGAATGGTATTTAGAAACCAAGATCTAGGGCACCTGGGTGGCTCAGTGGGTTAAGCTGCTGCCTTCGGCTCAGGTCATGATCTCCGGGTCCTGGGATCGAGTCCCACATCGGGCTCTCTGCTCAGCAGGGAGCCTGCTTCCCTCTCTCTCTGCCTGCCTCTCTGTCTACTTGTGATCTCTGTCTGTCAAATAAACAAATAAAATCTTTAAAAAACAAAACAAACAAACAAAAAAAACCAAGATCTAGGTGCTGGGTATGTCCATTGCTACTGGAGTATCACTGCTTCTGGTCCAAGTGGGTAAAGCAAGGAAACACAAACATACATATCTGCATTTCTGCATGTCTGTATACATACTAAAAAGTTTAGTTTTTGTATGAGTCCATACTGATGCCTCCAACTCTAATCCAGCCTCACAGGGTTTCCTTTAGCGACCCCCCCCTTTTTTTTTTAATCACACCCTGTTTTTTTTGTAACTTCTTCTTCCAACAGTGAGAAATCTGGCTCTATATACAATATATCTACCCATTCGTCCAAGTGTGTGTGTGTGTGGTTGTATATGTACAAGAGTAGTTCCAGAATTTCTCAATCATAACACTGATGAATTTATTTAACTAGAGTACAGGGCTTGCATATAATGCTTTTTTTTTTTTGTCTTTAGCCTTACAGTATCCAGTTAAAATATATTTTTTTTAATTTTAATTTTTTTTTCAGCGTAACAGTATTGTTTAAAATACTTTTTCAAAAGTTACTTAGGTCAGCTCCTTTCTTCCCAATCCCTTTTGGTGTGGTCATGTGATTCATTTATAATACAGGCAGATTCACTTCACAGCCATCTTTTTCTTCCTACATCCTGGTTGACAAATGCAAAGTCCTTCATCTACCACCACAGTTCTACACAGGGGAGTTCCATCACAAAAATCCCTCCATACTTCCTTTTTATGTAAAAAGAGAAAAACAAGCAAGTATCAATAAACTAATGAAAAGGAATGAAGTAATTTATGTGGAAAGGTGAAAAATAAGGCATAAAAAAGCAAGCTACTGGGGTGCCTGGCTGGGTTGGTTGGTGGAGAATGTGATTTGATCTTTGGGTCATGAGTTCGAGCCCCACATTGGGCATAGAGCCTACTTAAAACAAAAAAGCACCAAATGGTGTATATATAATAGTGTATATTACAGAATGCATAATTATCCCAATTGTATAAAAATTATAGGTTGTATTTTAGAAAATTTCTGGATTTAATCAAATCTGTTAAAAATTGCCACTGGTGGGAGGGGTGCTATTAATAAGAAACTTATTAAACAAAACATTTGGATTGTTTTTACAAGTAGATATTAGCATGGTCATTTTTTAAAAATAAGAATGGAGGGGCACCTGGGTGGCTCAGTGGGTTGGGGCCTCTGCCTTCGGCTCAGGTCATGATCCCAGGGTCCCGGGATCCAGCCCTGCATCGGGCTCTCTGCTCACAGCAGGGAGCCCGCTTCCCCCTCTCTCTCTGCCTGCCTCTCTGCCTACTTGTGATCTCTGTCAAATAAAATAAAAAAAAAAAAAATGGAGTTTCTATAAATGTATTGGAAAAGACCGCACTTCAGGAGAGAGAATGGGACAAGAAGCATTTTACTTTCAGCCTGTACTTTTCTATGCTGACTGAAATTAACAAGTAATCACCTTGTCAAGGCTGTGGTGTTATCAAAAAAATCCTGTTGGGTTTATTTTTAAATGGACAAATATGGGAGAGAGAGCTCTAAGAGTAGGGAGAGCAAGGTATCAGGAAACAGACACTTCTGGCATTAGGAGGAAGCTGAATCCTAAAGACAGAAGGGAAGCCAAGAGGACGGGTAGAGAGGTGTCTAGGGAGAAATCATCCTCCATGAGGTACAGGCCAGCAGCACCCTAGGCATCTGGCAGGTCCACCTCCCAAGAAGCTTGGTAGTGAAATGAAGGCAGAAGACTGGGTGGCGCTTAGGGGGAAGGGAAGGAGCAGTACGCTAGATTTGAGCATGTTAATGTACTGCTGGAAATCAGCCAGGTCAATACAGTATAGGGGAAAAGGGATGGGGCAAGTTTCTGCGTGAACCTCTGGAGAAAGGCTCCAGAATGCAGCTCCGGGGAAAGGCCAACATCGACCCTAGGACCTGTGGCCAGGGAAACACAGATGGGGTGTTTGGTGTCCTGTCTACTCCCACCTGGGGGGAAGGCTGGAGACAGCTTAAAAAACACTTTGTGCCAGACACCCTGCTGTTTTGACTGCATTATCTCATTGAGATGTGGGTGCCATCATGGTGCTTTTTTGATCTGAAGATCAAAGGGCTAGCTTCCCCAAATCCCACCACTATGACCAAAGTTCAGCCTATGCCACACTGTCTCACTCTCTCCACTAGGATTTCAAAAGTCCAGGAACTGTGGATGCATAACCCACCATGCTTTGGCTCAGCTGCATTTCATAACATGGCAATGAAGTAAATACTGTCCGTTCCAGTTTGGATAAGGAAATGAAGGTGTAGATGAGTTAACTACCCTGCTCAGAATCACTCTCAGTGGCAGAGCTGGGATTCCAACCATACTTGGTCTGAATCCAGAACCTGTATTCTACTATATCTACTGTCCATACCCAGACAGCCCTTGGTCTATTAGGACCTTCACGGACCCATGGCAAATCCCAGAGCTGTGGGCGGGGTTCCCAGGCTGCTTGCTTACTCTTCCCTCATCAACCCAGCTGATCCTGCGTTCTTACTGAGCAGCTGCGGACTGAGAGAACAGTGACAACCAGACATCAACCCTCCCCATATTAGATAAGGCCTCACTCAAGGATGACAACAATGAAGCAACTTCTAGGATTTTATTAACATGAGTTTTTAAAAACAAGTATCCATGTCCGTGTGGGGGTGACGATGGGAGAGGAGGGGTTGGGGGGAGGAAGAAGAGAGGGGAAGAAAAAAGGGGAAGGGAAGACAAGGCGGGGTACAGCAGGGGGAAGGAATTCTCCTCTATTGGTAATAAAGCTCCAGGTTCATCCCATCGTGGATTTCATCTGAAGTAAAGGTGTTAAGGAATTCTCACTGTGGCCTCCATCTCCACCCTCTCACCTTGCATGGGTAGGTCAGGGTGGCCCGAGGACTCCACCCCGGGCCAAGGAAGCCATTTGGAACTGGGTCATTCTGATGTGGAAAGAACCCAAACTATTAAAAAAAAAAAAAAAAAAAAAAAAAGTTCGTGCTCCCTTTGCACAACAGACCTGCCGGAGTCTCACTGCACCCTGACCTCCTGTCCACACTCAGGTAGAGTTCAGTAATGTATATATTTTGACCTTAAAGGGTCTTCTAAGCCAAGTCAAAGTATTTCACCAACCACCCTCCTCCCCCAACAAAACAATTCCATGGCTCCCATTTTCCAGATGCTTACCATGTGCTGCATACTAAGTTAGACATTTTATGTGCACCATCTCATAGAGACACACTCCCAGCCCTGAACAAAGAGAACCAAGTCTGGTATGGAGACCCCTCCTCAAGAAGTCACACAAAGGATACAGTCCCCCAGAGACACATGGTCCTTAAAAATCGTGTACCTGTGGGATAGAAACCTTTTAGACAGAAGTCGAAGGGGGCTTTTCACCCTGGAGGCAAGCTGCGGAACCTCCGCCTGAGCCTGCAGGCCTCTCCAACCCAGGCCTGACCTAGCCTTGCCCAGCCCCCAGCTCTGCCACTGCACTCACCACTTCTTCAGGACGATCTTGTTCCAACGGGTGCCAGTTTGGGCTGCGATCAGCTTCTTAAGGTCCCCGATGGTGTCATCCGTGCTGGGCGCAGACGAGTTAAGGAAAATGGAAGGGAGAGGGAGAACGTGCAAGAGGACATTCCAGGGCTGAACGCCCTCTGCCAGGACCCCACCCGCCCCCTCTCCCGGGTTTAACTGAAGTCACCGTACAACACAGACGGAGTTGCCGGCCTCATGTCAAGCACCCCGGGAACCACCGCCTCCTGGCCGCCGGTGGATACTTGCACTTAACGCGGACCTTCTTCCCTAGACGGTCGTTGCAAACAACCTCGATCATCCTGTCTGGAGCTACACACGGTGTGGGGTGGAAGGCAGCAGAGTCAGGCCTTCAGGGGTCTCCAAGGACCCAAGATTCCGGATTTGAGTCTTATGTTTACCCCTCCTCAACCTCCCAGATCCGAGTCCTTCCGGGCCTCAACTCCCAGGACGGCGGACCCCAGGCAGCCGCGCCTCCCACCTCAGGTCGCCTGAAGGCTCCGCCTCGCCTCTCGCAGGCGCGCACACCCTTGAGGGCCGGGTCCCATCAGTTTCCCCCGACTCCGGACCTCTCTACGCGGCCCCTCACCTCGAAACGCCTGAAACCAGCAGACGCCACAACCTCCTCGCTCGAGGGCGGAGCCGGGGTCGGACTGGGTTCTAAGAGCCGGAAGCGGAAGTGAACAACAGGAAGCGCCCGTCCCTTGCTCCCCGCTCCACATCCCTCCGACTTCTTTCCGGTCCCAAGTCTAGGAGGGGTTTGCGGTTCCCAGGTACGGCTTCGGAGGCCCCAGCGGATTCCTGTACGTCGATGCGTGGGGCCACGTTGGGGTCCCGGGCTGTGCGTGGCGGGGGAAGTGGCGTGAAAGGGAAGTCAGAGGTCAGGGGTCGGCGCCCAGTCGGTTGGAAGCTGTTGGTAGAGGCTCCTTAGATGTGGGGAGACGTCGTCATGTGTGGGATTTGACAGGAACATCAGGGGAGCCCGGGGACGTACCGTGGGGGTTAGTGACTTCCCGTTTCTGAGCCCGACGAAGCCTCCTAGTTGAGACTCAGCCTCAGGGCTATGGGGAGCCTGGGTGGAGTCGTGTAGTCATCTCGTCTGGCCCCCTACCTTCATTCGGAGCCGGGCCTTGGAAGCATTTTGCTCACCCCTCTTCTTGGGCTATCGCTCCTGACCCCCTGGGACACTGGGGCGCAGACTACAGTCAATAAGCAGGGGGGTCGCCTGATCTCGTGCTGGATCCCAGCATTTATTAGAATGGAGCCCAAGTTGCACGCCGACCAGTATCTCAGGCAAGTAACCTGGAAACGGCACAAGGGCAAAATCACCCAGGTTTGTGTCTTCAAGGCAGATCGCCCTGGCCCGGCAGGGAGCTCCTTGTACCGGATCTCAACCTTGCTTTGAGTCCCAAAGCAGCCCCTCGACTGGTCTGTTTGTCCAGAGCTGGTGGGACAGGGAGCACCCTTCTCTAAGTTCAACCAAACAGTTGCCAGTGGAGCCATTCAGCCGTTCTCTCTCAGCAGACAGGATTTTCCCAGTTTGGTGAGCCTAAAGGGATTCGCTCTGAAAATGAGCCACTGCTTCTGATTTGCCCAATCCACCTTCTCAAACTGGGATGTGAGATTAGGTGGAAGACATGAGAGATCATCCTGTGGAAAGAGCAGCTGCTCTGTGACCTTTGGGGGCTGGCCTGACTTAGGGAGCTGGACCAAGAGGTGCTACCACAAACACTAGACTCAGGGGCCTTCCTGCTCAGAACTCAGGCCTGTCATTCCTCTGAGAATTCTGTGTGCGCTTCAGAGGGTGGGGAATCTGAATGGAAAACTTGCTCAGGTTGGAGACACAGGCTTTGAATTTGGACAGATGAGTGAAAAACCCAATCTTACCCCTTAATATTAAACTGTATGATCTCAAGCAAGACAGTTACCCCCTCTGATTCTTATTTTCCTTATCTATGAAAATGGGATAGCAATTCCCACCCTAGGATTGTAGTAAGGATTGGTCTCGGACCAGCTTCTGACGGTTTTTAAAGAATTTGCACAAGAACAGATGGGACAAGCGGAGAAGTTGGAAGGTCAAAGGTGAGCTGAGGGAACTTCGGAAATCACTGCATTTACATTATTTACTGTGTCCCGCAAGATGTTAATGGTGGTTACCATTGTGGAATTAACCATGGTGGAATTGCTGAATCTCCTGTTCCTCTTTGGCACTTTTTGGTTTTCCCAAATTATCTACAATGAACATATATTACTCTTGTAATGAGGGGGAAAAAGTAAATGTAACGTGTTTTTTTTTTAAAGATTTTATTTATTTGACAGATAGAGATCACAAGTAGGCAGAAAGGCAGGCAGAGAGAGAGGAGGAAGCAGGCTCCCCGCTGAGCAGAGAGCCCAATGCGGGGCTGGATCCCAGGACCCTGAGATCATGACCTGAGCCAAAGGCAGAGGCTTAACCCACTGAGCCACCCAGGCGCCCCTAAATGTAACGTTTTTAAAACGAGAAGTTCTAATTTCTCAATAATTGATTCAAAGATTGTTCAAGCACAGGATCATGATGCTGAGTTACAGGCTGGCGGAGGGGCAATGGGAAGTCTGGGGATGAGAATAAATCTGGGATTGTTGGGGATTTGAGCTCCAGTGGGAGGTGGTGGGGATCCACTGGGGGGTTGCCAACCCCAGCTGGGCTAAGCCATCCTGAGGGGGGTGGTGGGCAATGGGAAGTCCCAGGACTAGGCTGTCACTGTTGCATGGACTCCCCCCGCTCTGCCCCCCCACCCCTACCTCCATACAGGTGAGAGGGGGAGGGGCCTCGGGAGATACGGCACCTCACTTTAGAGACCCCTCCCCACACCCTGGTAATTAGAATTTGGAGCATCCCATGAAAGGACTCAGTGAATGCCCCCTGAGGAACAAGGGCAGCCCCATCCCCCTGTCTGAGCAGCAGAAGGTTGGCTGTCAGAGGTGCTGGGGTGGGGAGGAGATAGGTGCTTCTTGAGAGGGAGAGTTCTGGGTCACAGCCCAAGGAGAAAGCTGGGAAGGCCCTCTCTCCCCACTTGTTTTTTGGGTTTCTGACCCAGAGGAAGGAGTTTATATGTGTGTTTTCCTTCCCTCCACCTTTGTATGCTGGTGGAACCCGCTGTACCCCCCCCGTAACTGACCCCCAGGGGCAGGAGCACCTGGGTTTTGTTGAACTTAAAAGCTGTTGCCCCAGCGGTGCAATTTAAACCAAATTTGGCAATTTTATTTATTTTTATTTCTTTTAAAGATTTTATTTTGTCTTATTTGAGAGAGAGAAAGTGAGCTAGCAGGAACAGGAGGATTGGGGGTAGAGGCAGAGGGAGAAGCAGAGTCCCTGATGAGTAGGGAGCCTGATGTGGGACTCTATGCCAGGACCCCGAGACCATGACCTGAGCCAAAGGCAGATGCTTAACCAACTGAACCACCCAGTTGCCCCCAAATTTGGCAATTTAATTTTTTAAAAATATTTTATTCCTTGATTTGACAGGGAGAGAGACAGTGAGAGAGAGGACACAAGTAGGGTAAAGTGGGAGAGGGAGAAGGAGGCCTCCTGCTGAGCAGGGAGCCTGATGTGGGTCTTGATTCCTGGACTCCCAGGATGACCTGAGCTGAAGGCAGACGTTTAATGACTGAACCACCCAGGTGCCCCCCAAATTTGGCAATTTTATTTTATTTTATTATTTTATTTTTTAAAAAGATTTTATTTATTTATCTGACAGAGATCACAAGTAGGCAGAGAGGCAGACAGAGAGAGAGGAGGAAGCAGGCTCCCTGCTGAGCAGAGAGCCCAATGCGGGGCTCAATCCCAGGACCCTGGGATTATGACCTGAGCCGAAGGCAGAGGCTTTAACCACTGAGCCACCCAGGTGCCCCCCAAATTTGGCAATTTTAAACCAAATCTGGCTCAGTCGGTTAAGTGTCTCCCTCTTGGTTTCAGATGGGGTAACGATCTCAGGGTCATGAGATCAAGCTCCATTTTGAGCTCTGTGCTCAGTGCCTAGTCCCCTTGGGATTTTCTCTCTCCCTTTCCTTTTTTCCCTCCTTCCCTTCTCTCTCTCTCTCTCAAATAAATATTTTTTTTTAAAAGCAATTGCCCCACCTAGGAAGCACCAGAGAGGAAATAATCTTAGGTGTGGAAGGAATTGTTCAAGAGTTTCCTTCTCCCTTAGCCTTTCAGCAGGCCTTGGAGATACAGCAGTGACCAAGGCTCACCCACCACCCAAGAATTCAGTCTCATAGAAGAATAAGACAAGTGAAGAGGTCTTCGGTACAGTGCTGTGAGGGGGAAGCCCAAGGCTCTGGGAGCAAAGAAGGCATCATGCATGATGGCATAGGCTTTCCAGAAGGAATCAAGACCATGGAGTAGTGTGGTAGAGGGCCACACTGTGGCATCAGATCTGGGCCTGGGGCCCTGGCAAGTGACTTGACCTCTGTGGGATTCTTTTGGTCTTTCCACAGTTGCAGGATTGCTGCCAAAGTATGAAGCATTTTTTCTGTGCTTTTGTTTGAGGAAAAATATCAAAGGGGTTTGATTGATTAATAAACATTTGGAACTTACTTTTTTTAAGGTAATAATTGCACATGGTAACAATTCAAGCAGTATAAAAGTATGTATATGGCAGCCTAAAGTGTCCTTGCCTTCAGATCCCAGCCATCCCCAGGGGCAACTACCATTAAAAGTTTCTGTTTTCGGGGGCGCCTGGGTGGCTCAGTGGGTTAAGCCTCTGCCTTTGGCTCCGGTCATGATCTCGGGGTCCTGGGATCAAGCCCTGTATCGGGCTGTCTGCTTGGCAGGGACCCTGCTTCCTCTCCTCTCTCTGCCTGCCTCTCTGCCTACTTGTGATCTCTGTCTGTCAAATAAATAAAATCTTAAAAAAAAAAGTTTCCATTTCTGGAGATAGTTCCTGCATCTTCAAATGTGTGATATGGAGCCTCCCCAAAAAATGATAAAACTTTTCAGACATTAACACATCTCAATGGAGAGAGACTTTGTATTTTCAGGTAACATACAATATTTTAAGTTATGTCAAAGGGCAGAAATGAATGACTTAGGGTTTTTTTGGTTTTGTTAAGACTTTTTTTTTTTTAAGATTTTATTTATTTATTTGCCAGAGAGAGAGCACAAGCAGGGGGAGAGGCAGGCAGAGGGAGAGGGGGGAAGCAGACTCCCCGCTGAGCAGGAAGCTTGGGAATCGGCACTCTATTCAGGACCCTGAGATCAGGACCTGAGCTGAAGAAAGATGCTTAACAGACTGAGCCCCCCAGGCATCCCAAGACTTTTTTTTTTTTTTTTTTTAAAGTAATCTCTACACCCATTGTGGGGCTTGAATTCACAACCCTGAGACCAAGAGTCACATGCTCCACCAAGTGAGCCATCCAGGAACCCTTTGAATGTTTTAGTTTTCATACAGGCCTTGTATAAAGGGTGAAACACAATAAATTGTGTGTGCATTTTTTGGAGCTATATATATCTCCAATGAGATCAAATTATAGTCATTGATCTCTACACCTTTTGCTTTTTAAAGCAAACAGTATCCTGAAGATTGTTCCAAACAGCATAGAAAGACCTACCTAAAATTTTTTTTTTTTTTAACATTTTGGGATCGTATTGTTGGGTCCAACAGAAGCTATAATCTTAAATTACTAAACTGGCTTCAAAGAGTTTGAATCTATCCTGCCCCTTCTGCAGGGTTGAAAGGGCCTGTTACCTCACACCAAGGTCAGTGTGGATATTTTCCAGCTTCTTCATCTTTTTGTTTGTTTTGTTTTGCTTTTAAAGATTTTGTTTATTATTTATTCGAGAAAGAGAGTGTGCATGAGCAGGGGGAGGGGCAGAAGGAGAGGCAGAAGCAGACTCCTCACTCAGTGGGGAGTCCTATGCAGGGCTTGATTGATTCCAGGACCCTGAGATCATGACTTGAGCTGAAGGCAGCAGCTTAACGGAGCCACCCAGGTGCCCCTTCTTCATCTTTTTTAATCTGATAGGTGAAAGCCCTGGTGTTTTTGTTTATGGATAAGCACGGGCATACAGATATATATATATATATATATATATATTTTTTTTTAGCTTTATTGAGGTATAGTTGATATACAGAAATTGCACACATTTAATGCATACATCTTAATGAGTTTTGCATTTTTTTTCAAAGATTTTATTTATTTGACAGACAGAGATCACAAGTAGGCAGAGAGGCAGGTGGGGGGGCCCTTGCATTTCTTTTTTTTTTTTTTTTAATTAATTTGACAGAGAGAGATCACAAGTAGGCAGAGAGGCAGGCAGAGAGAGAGGGGGAAGCAGGCTCCCCACGGAGCAGAGAGCCTGATGTGGGGCTCGATCCAAGGACCCTGGGATCATGACCCGAGCTGAAGGCAGGGGCTTTAACCCACTGAGCCACCCAGGCGCCCCCCTTGCATTTCTTTTTAAGACAGTTTTCAGCATCTCCAATTCCTGCCTCTGTGTGTGTGTGTATGTGTGTGTGTGCATGTGTGTATTGAAAGCATTGTATTGCTGTTATAGGCTCTTGGGGGTGTGATTTGGCAAAACCTCACAATTAAACTTCGTGTGTCCTTTGACTCATCAAACTGGTTCCTGGTTATTTATCCTGTAGAAAAACATGCAAATATATATATACATATATACGTATATATATGTATATATATATATTTCAAATTATATATATATTAAAAATTCAAATTCAAATTATATAAATAATTCAAATTCAAATTATATATATATATAAAGAAAATCTAAATGCTTGTATATATTTTATATATAAATGCTTATTAGATATATAAATGCTTAGCTCCAATATTGTTGGTGGTAACAATCTGGAAACAACTGAATACTCATCAATACAGAAGTGTTGAATAAATTTCATTGTTTTTATCAATTGATAATTTTTTAAAAATATTTTATTTATTTATTTGACAGGCACAAGTAGGCAGAGAGGCAGGCAGAGAGAGAGGAGGAAGCAGGATCCCTGCCGAGCAGAGAGACACATGCGGGGCTCGATCCCAGGACTCTGGGATCATGACCTGAGCAGAAGGCAGAGGCTTTAACCCACTGAGCCACCCAGGTGCCCTATCAATTGATAATTTCTAATGAATTGCTTCTTTATAAATGAGTGATGGGGGTGCCTTGGTGGCTCAGTGGGTTAAGCCTCTGCCTCTGGCTCAGGTCATGATCTCAGGGTCCTGGGATCGAGCCCCACATCTGGCTCTCTGCTCAGCAGGCAGCCTGCTTCCCCCTCTCTCTGCCTATCTCTCTGCCTACTTGTGATTTCTCTCTCTGTCAAATAAATAAATAAATAAATAATCTTTAAAAAAAAAAAAAGAGTGATGGGGTATCTTGCCAGCTCAATCTATGCAGCATGCGATCCTTGACCTTGGGGTTATGGGTTCCAGCCCTGTGTTGTGCATAGAGATTACTTGAAAATAAAATCTTAGGGAAAAAAAAATGATATGGGGCGCCTGACTGGCTGAGTGGTAGAGTATGCGACTCTTGATCTCCAAGTTATCAGTTCAAGACCCAGGCTGGGTGTAGAGCTTACTTAAAAATAAAAACTCTTAAAAACAAATGAGTGGGGGCGCCTGGGTGGCTTAGTGCGTTAGGGCCTCTGCCTTCAGCTCAGGTCATGATCCCAGGGTCCTGGGATCCAGCCCCAAGCTGGGCTCTCTGCTCAGCGGGGAGCCTGCTTCACCCCCCCTCCCCCTGGCCCGCCTGCTTCTCTGCCTACTTGTGATCTCTGTCAAATAAATTTTAAAAAGATTTTATTTATTTATTTGACAGAGATCACAGGTAGGCAGAGAGGCAGGCAGAGAGAAAGGTGAAGCAGGCTCCCCGCTGAGCAGAGAGCCCGATATGGGGTTCGGTCCCAGGACCCTTGACATCATGACCTGAGCCGAAGGCAGAGGCTTAACCCACTGAGCCACCCAGTTGCCCCAAATAAATAAAATCTTAAAAAAAATTTCTAAAAAAACCCACAAATGAGTGATATATATTTGGTGGGCGTGTCAACTCAGCCTCTTTGGATAACAGTTTGGCGCTATCAAAACGAAAAATAGAACACACCCTTTGTTAAGCTATTTCGGTCCTACAGATTTATTCTTGTTCATAGGCATCAAAAAGCGGTATTAAGTAGAAAAGTTAGGGCCTCGCTCTCCCTTAGCACAACTGCTGGTCGTTCCCCAGCAGCACTGCTCTAAGGGCGCCTTCCAGGCTGGGTCCTGGGGTCTGTAGCTCCGCCCTCCCAACACTTGCCACGACCCCGGGCCGCTCGTCACCGCCCTCGGCCCCGGCCTTGGGCCGTCGGTCACCGCCCCAGGGCGCTTTTCCCGGGCTCGATTCCGGTCCTCAGTCCCGCCCCACTAGCCTACTGCTCGCCCCCAGCCCCGCCCCAGCCTCGTCCCAGCCCTTAGCCCTGTCCCCAGCCTCTTCCCAGCGGGTAATCCCGCTCCCAGGCCGGTTCTCGACCCAAACAAGTCCCCGGGTCTCCAGTCACCGCCCCGGGGCCCCTTGTCACTGCCCCAACCCCAGCTCCGCCCCCCAGCCTCGTCCGCGCCCCCAACCCCGCCTCCGGGCTGCGTCAGAGCCTCAGCCACGCCTTCCGAGCGCGGGCTTGGTTCCCAGTCCCCGCCTCCCGGCTCCGTCGTGATCGCCGGCGGGCCTGTCGCCGGGACCCAACTGTGTCCCTGTCAGAGGAAAGCTGAGACTCTCCGCCCACTGTCGGAGGCGGCGGCCACCGCCCTGCCGGCACCCCCTGTCACCCGCTGGCGCCCCCCAGGCGAGATCCCGAATCCCCTCAGCGGCAAGCGGAAGTGCGTGTCGGCCCGATCATGGCGACTTTGGCGGACCTGCCGGACTCAGTCCTGTTGGAGATCTTCTCCTACCTCCCGGTCCGGGACCGGATCCGCATCTCCAGGTGCGGCCCCGGCCCGCGGGGGGCTGACGGGAAGGTCGGGGGGGTGGGGCTGCCCCTGGGACGCGCGGATCGGGTCCCCGCAGGGCGGGGTGGTTCTAACGCCGGGTCCCCTCCCCCAGGGTTTGTCACCGCTGGAAGAGGCTGGTGGACGACCGGTGGCTCTGGCGACATGTCGACCTGACGCTGTACACGGTACGCGGGGCCGACCGGGCGGGCCTGGGCCGCGGCCGGGTGTCTGGGTCTCGAGCCCCACCCCCTCGCCCCCTAGATTTCGAGCTTGGCGGTCCGGGATGCATCGCGGCACACTCGCTGCTCAGCCTGTTTCCCCATCTCCAAAGTGGGGATAACCAAGTTCAAAGTGGGGATAACCAAGTTCCTGCAGGGAAAGACCTTAGAGCCGAGTCCCGCATACAGTAAGCATAGGACAAACGTTAGTTGCTTACATGATCTGTTAATGAGTTTTCCTGGAGGAATCATTTTCCAGATGCAACTCAATTTCCACAGTTTATTTCCTGAGTAGTGCAACCGAACCTTTTCCACTTTTCCCCATTTGCATCGTATTTATTTTTCTTGTTTTAGTATGAACTATTCCAAATACACATATAGAATATGTGTAGAGAATAAATCTGAAACGGCTACGTACTCTTCACCTATATTTAACCCACTTTGACCTTTGGTCATTTTTGCTGCAGATTCTGTGAAACATACATGCAAAGGTTTATGGGTACATGTACGCACGCAACATTTACAGATACATCGTGGCATTTTTTGAAACCCTCCTCAGAGGCCATCGCTATTATAAAATGGAAATGTAGTCTTCTAGAAACTTAGGTTTCTCACTTTCTCATTTCTCACTCACTTCCTGTGTGAGTGCCAGGAGGCAACATATAGTTTTGTTCATATGTTGATCGAAAGTTTAAATAATGGTATTCTGTTGAGGTAATTAAACGCTATTTATTGTAGATCCACCCCAAACCAACCTTATTCACACAACATTGCTTTTGAACTTTATTTTTTTTTTAATATTTTATTTATTTATTTATTTGACAGAGAGAGAGAGAGATCACAAGTAGGCAGAGAGGCAGACAGAGAGAGAGGGGGGAAGCAGGCTCCCTGCCGATCAGAGAGCCCCATGCGGGGCTCGATCCTAGGACCCTGAGATCACGACCCGAGCCGAAGGCAGAGGCTCAACCCACTGAGCCACCCAGGCGCCCCGCTTTTGAACTTTATTTTAATTGAGACATGGAACTCTGGTTCGTTCCTTTTAACTTGTTAAATGAATATACCACAATTTATCTGTTTTCCTGTTGACATTTAGTTATTTCCAGCTTTTTATTACAAACAGTGTTATAAAGGAGTGTCTCAAACTTGCCTGTGTATATAATCGTCGAAGGATCTTGTTAAAATGCTGATTCTGATTGAGTGAATGGGGATGGGGCCCCAGGTTCTGAATTTCTAACAACCTCCCAGGTTTTATGCTATGCACATATTTTACACTGTGCAGTTTCTTTTTTTTTCCTTTTCTTTTTAAGGTAAAGTGTACCTACCTTAAAATGCACAGTGCCTCCAGTTGCTTTGTTTTCTAGTAATTAACTTTCCACGGTTAATTTTTGCAGCTTTCATCATCCCCAGGTAGTGATGGTGATGGTGATGGTGATGATTTTTAACACAGGTCTAATTTACTCTAGGCAGTTCTAGCCTTTTTCAGTTTGCTTTTGTGTTGCTTATTTCTGTTGGCGGTGGTCACGAGGAAAGGGATAAAATAAAATGCCGGTGAGTTGCTCTGCTTTCTTACTTACTTCAGGTAATGAGAATCTGCTGTTGCTAAAGACAGATCTGTTCTGATCTTCTCTTTTCCCTCATTGCTTTTGTTCAAACCTAGAAATCAGAGTGAATGGGTTATATTGTCTTGTTACTCTTGGGGAGGTACAGGGTCACTTGAGGCTGGCAGGGGAAGGACAGAAGCCCAGGGGACCACTAGAGCCCCAGGCAGGCAGGGGCTGTGGAATATTCTCCACATCTCTCACCCTGTCACCTGCATTTCTGGCTCTTACAGATGAGGCCTAAAGTCATGTGGCACCTCCTTCGGCGGTACATGGCATCCCGGCTCCATTCCCTGCGGATGGGTGGCTACCTGTTCTCAGGCTCCCAGGCCCCCCAGTTGTCCCCCGCCTTGATGAGGGCCCTGGGCCAGAAGTGCCCCAATCTGAAGCGCCTCTGCCTACATGTGGCTGACCTGAGCATGGTGCCCATCACCAGCTTGCCCTGCACCCTGAGGACCCTGGAGCTGCACAGCTGCGAGATCTCTATGGCCTGGCTCCTCAAGGAGCAGGACCCCACCGTGCTGCCCTTGCTTGAGTGCATCGTGCTGGACCGAGTCCCTGCCTTCCGAGACGAGCACCTGCAGGGCCTGACACGCTTTCGTGCCCTGCGGTCATTGGTGCTCGGCGGCACCTACCGCGTGACAGAGACAGGGCTAGATGCGGGCCTCCAGGAGCTGAGCTACCTGCAGAGGCTGGAGGTGCTAGGTTGCACCCTCTCAGCCGACAGCACCCTCCTGGCCATCAGCCGCCACCTTCGAGATGTGCGGAAGATCCGGCTGACTGTGAGGGGCCTCTCTGCCCCTGGCCTGTCTGTCTTGGAGGGCATGCCAGCCCTGGAGAGTCTGTGTTTGCTAGGCCCTCTCATCACCCCAGAAATGCCTTCCCCGGCTGAAATCCTCTCTTCCTGCCTTGCTATGCCCAAGCTCAGGGTCCTTGAGCTGCAGGGTCTGGGGTGGGAGGGTCAGGAGGCTGAGAGGATCCTGTGTAGGGGGCTGCCCCACTGTATGGTCATCGTTAGGGCCTGCCCCAAAGAGTCCATGGACTGGTGGATGTGACAACCACTTCTCCATCTCAGCTTTCACTTGGGAGCCCCACACCCTCTGAACAGCACCTTGTGAGGGCTTATAGTCAGCCTGAAAGCCACAGGTGGAGAGAACTGAAGCCTTGGGGCCTCCAGACAATTGGAATCCCTGTTTGCCAGTTGTTTGGCCTCTGTGACATCAGCCAGCCTCCTGGAGGGCCTGTCCCCACATCTGGAAATGGGGGAGATCATAGCTACCTCATGGTTACGTTGCAAAGCCTTAACTCTTTACCAGCCCTCGCCTGAAAAGGTCCTTGATGAAGGGTTGTTCTCAGGAACAGGATGGATGCAGAAGGGTGGTGTTAGGAGTTAGGGGGACCTGAAGGGCCAAGGCCCCTTAGGAGGCCTGGAAAGACTGTCTATGCATGTGCACCCACACACCCACACACCATTGATATACCTACTTGCACACAAGGGACATGATGAGAAAGCCAGCAAGTCTTAGGCTTTGATGATCGAAAGTGTTAATGAAGGTTCTAAGTTGTATTTTCTGTACTTGGTATTCTATATTTTCCAATTTTTCCACAGTATATATTATTTTGCTATTAAAGAATTTTTTTTTTTCAAAAAAGCATTTGGTTTCTTATTCAACATTTTCTTGAGTGCCCACTCTATCACACGCCGTGTTCTAAGTCTTGGGGCCACAGCAGTAAACAAACAAGCCCTGAGTAGAAGGCAGGACGATCAACAGGTGAATGCATTGATGGGCTAGTTTTAGAGACAATAAACCAAGTTCACGTGATGGAGGTACCTGTGTCTGGTAGAGTGAGCGGAATGAGCCACTCAAGTCTGGAGACCTGAGAGGGGATGAGGAACCCACTCTGGGAAGCGCTGGGAAAAAGAAAAGACCAAGACACTGAGATGTAAATGAACTTGACATTTTTCAGGATCAAGAAGAACCGTGTGGCTGAGGGAACAAGAGGTGAGCCATAGAAAGTGAAGTCAGCTGATGGGGTGAGGTTGGGGCTCCTCACAGGTGGCATGGGTTTTAGAGGTTCAGTAAGTGGCAATGCTTTTCCTGCCGGCTGAGTCTGAGCCACTTGAGAGAAGCAGATGGCGGGCTGATAGTGATCAGGAGCGCCCACCCTTGAGGCCCCCCAGCCCAGCCTGCCTGCTCTGTGGTGGGAAGAGTCAGAAGAGAAAACGGCTGAGCTAGGACCCTTGGTTCCTTGTTCCAAGCTCACTTACCAGAGGACTGGGTGTCTCTCCCATGCTTTCCCACTAGCAGGTACAACAGAAATTCCCCATCAGGCCGTATGAGGACTATGGTATGAGTACTCCCTCAGTGTGGCCATGGTTAGGGTCTACTTTACTTGTTCCATGCCATGCTCAAACCTGGCAGCTCCAGCTCCGGGTACCTGGGGGGCTAGACTGATGCAAGCTGGAGCGTTGGGACTGGTGAAGTCTCAGGTTGGGAGAAGAGATCTGTTTTAAGGGTGTCTGGACACCTGAGGTCTGTTGTGGGCAGTATGATGGGGTGGCCAACCCCAGTCTTATGCTGGGATCTGCTGGTGGTCCTGGAGTAGGCTGCTGATGCCCCACCTGGAGCAGCTTGAGGAGGAAAAAAATTTTCCTTCCTTTATTCTTGCTTTTCCTGCAGAAATGGAGCAGCAGGTGTGAAATTGGAGGCAGTGGTAAACATGGAGGTGTTTAATGGCCAGCGCTAGCAAGTAGTGATAGGACAGGGGAGCCCTAATTTGTAGTGTTTGCCCATTTCTGTGGTGTAAGTATCCCATGATGGCTGGTTTCAAGCTACCACCAGTCTAACAACTGGCTCACAAAATCCTTGCAACTTTAGCAATTGGCCCTCCTGACCTGGCATGAGCTGGCTTCAGGATGCCACTGGTTAGTGGTGTCTTTCTTCTAGGTTCACCCAACTTTAGTGACCACTTCCCTGAGTGTAGGTCTGAGGGGCAATAGGATTATGGGACATAAGACAGAGCTCCTTCCACCCCTGACCGCTGCCTTCTGGATAAGGGGCTGGGAGTGTGAGGATGCCCTTTGCTATTAAATGTACCTGAGACTTGTTTTAATCACATATGATGATAGACATGGAGACAATTGTCTTTGAAAGAAAACTTTATTACTTAAAATTCCCAAGAGCAGGGGGCTCAGCATGCAATGAAGAGCCACTATGGGGGGAAAACCAGGGTCTGTAGGAAGCAGGAGTAGGGGGAAAGCATGGGACTGAGCCTTTATTTATGGCTTTTGCAGGAAGAAATGGGCAAGGTAGGGCAGGCAAGCTGAGCAAGTTTAGAATGGGCTAGTTTGAATAATTTTGGTGGGCTCTAGGCTCTAGAGGTGGTCCCTAGTTGTCTGCTACTTGGCCCTGGGGTGATTTGGGGCAGAGGGAATACTGGTTTGCATGTAAGACTGAGATCAAGGAGGTAATTGTATTGGTTGGTTTGACGGGTGGTCCTTACCCAGGTTTGCAAGACCCTAAGGTGTCAAAGCATCACAAAACATAGAAAATAAAAACATGACTAATACACTCTCCATTGAAGGTGAAGATAATCACAAGAACAAACTTTAATTGAGTGTCTGTTTTGTGTCAGTCCTTCATGCATGAATTTCCTCTAGCAGCCCAATGAGGAACTCTGTTGAGGTATAATTCACACAAATAAACAGCAAATATTTAGGTGCATAATTTGATGGTTCTGACACATGTGTAACTTGTGAAACTATCAAGATAACAAATATTTCCATAATTCCCTAAAGTTTCCTTGTGGCTCCTTTTAACCCTCCCTCCATTCCTGTCCTTAGGCAAACACTGGCCTCCTTTCTGTCACTATAAATTATTTTTATTCTCCTGGAGTTTTATGTAAGTAGAGATGGATATTTGTGTTTAAACATATGTTTTCCTTAAAATAATTTTTCCTGATATTAAAAAAATAACATATGTTTGTAAAGAATTTTAACATGGAAAGTGAGGGGTGGCTGGGTGACTCAGTCAGTTACGTGTCTGACTTTGGCTCAGGTCATGATCTTGGGGTCCTGGGATAAAGTGAGCCTTGCATAAGGCTCCCCACTCCATGGGAGTCAGCTTCCCCCTCCTCCTCTCCCCCCCACTTGTGCTCTCTCTGCCTCTCTCTGTCTTTTATTTATTAAATAAATAAAATCTTAAAAAAATTATAGAAAGTGAACCTCTTTCTAATCCCAGGCCTCAGAGGAAATAAATCACTGTGAGAAGTTAGATGTACAATCTTCTAGAATTTTGTCTACTAGTGGGACTTCGGGGAAAAAATCAAAGACATTTGATTTTTTTTAAGTTTAAAATTAAATTTTTTTTTAAGTTTAAAAAATTTTTAAGTAACCTCTGGACCCAACGTGGGGCTCAAACTCATAAACCCGAGATCAAGAGTCACACGCTCTTCCACCTGAGCCAGCCACACACCCTAATCAATGACATCTCTTAATCTCCCTTCTGAGTTTGAGACCAATCATGGGAGTTAGATATGGAAACAGCAGCTTCATGAGTAACAAAACTTGGATTGAAGCATGCTGGTGTTGCTATGTATCCCCCGTTGGACTTACAGTGTTTTACTGCTGCATTTGCCGATGTACTTGGGCATAGTCCAACTGGTCGACCACAAACCTCCTTTGGATGCTTACGGCCCCAGCCTGATCAAACTAGCCCTTCTCTGGAGTCCCTTAGACTCCCAAGCAGAGAGAGAAAGGGTGAGATACAAAGATCCTCAGTTCTTTCTTCCAAATCTGCTAGTGAGATAAAGGGTATGCGTGTGTATGTGCAGAGGTCACTTCAGCTGACATTTGCCCTCCTTGGATATGGAAAGCCAGGGGAATGATGTTTTCTCTCTAATGGACTAAAATAGATGCATACCTGTTTTGTGTCAGTCTCAGCCTGTAATAGTGATGCTATTGGCTGGGAATGCTGGGGGGCACCCATCTGGGCCCCTACTTCTGGCAGTGAGCCCCCACAGGCATTACCCTGACTGGAGCCAATGTTGTGGCTAGACCCACCCTTGTGGTTCTTACTATGATTGCAAGATACACCTCAGCAACAACTATCAGATAACTTTGAAAAATAAGACTTATAACTCAGGAGTTATATATCCCATGTACTGGAGGGTACATAGCATACCTAAAGTTGCCAGGAAAGAGAGAAAGAGAGAGAGAGAGAGAGTGAACAGTCTTGGAGTTCTGTCTTTATTGGGGGTTAAGAATGGGGTGGAGCCATCAGGCTCCTTGCTTGGCGGGGAGCCTGCTTCTCCCTCTGTCTCTGCCTACCATTCTGTCTGCCTGTGCTTGCTCTCTCTCCCTCTCTCTCTGACAAATTAAAAAAAAAAATCTTAAAAAAAAAAAGAATGGGGTGGAGGGCTTAAGGTTTTGTGGATTCACCTTTATTGGTGAATTTTGTTAACCTTAAAAATTAAAGTTATTTTTGCCAGCAAAAAGAATGGGCTTATTCAGGAATAGCAGAGAATTACAATTCAGGATATGCAAGTTATGGCAAAACCATAGGCAAGTCTGGAGAACGAAGGAGAGGAATGCCCTTTTACAGAGGAAAGAGGGGATTTGGGAAGGGTTATTATAAGCAAAAAAGCCCATTGGAGTAAACGGAGTTTGCAGTATAGTGGCTTCTCTTTGGCTGAGGTGTGCAAGTCTCTCATTGGCTGGGCTGTTGCTGAGCTAGGAGTAAATCTTTCCTCCAACTGCTGGGGTAGTAAATGTGTAGGCTTCTTCCTGTTGAGAATACAAGGTATGTCTCTTCCTGCTCGTTCTGCAAAGGGCTGGGAGAAGTGGTGTGTTATCCCTCTGGCTTTCTGACTCCAATTTATTTTATTAAGTAGGCACCACAGCCAGCATGGAGCCCAACCCAGGGCTTGAATTTAGGACCCTGAGATCAAGACCTGAGTGAGATCAAGAGTTGGATGCTAAACCGACTGAGCCAACCAGGTGCCCCACTCCTGACTCCATTTTAGATGAGATTTCCTTTATTCAGGTTCATAAAATGGATGCCCCTTCAATCAAAAACTTAATGTTAGGTACTTACACTGAACCTCCTCAAACAGATGTTCCCCAGGTTCCCTTACTCCACCCTCTAAAAGAAGAGCCTTTTTCTAACTAACCTTTAAGATACTTATAGCTCTTATGGTTGGAGTGTTCTTATTTCAATAGGCTTTTCTCCCTCCTGAAATAATCCTTTTGAATGAAGTCTTTCTTTACCATTGTCCAGAATAATTTTTGACAATGATAAACAAACAAAAATCTTTTAAGCCATTTTGACTCCTTGCCCTAAAACTACTCAAATCCATCAGCAGATAGCAGATAGCCATTGGCTCTGCCTTAATTTTAGCATCAGAGCTGGTCCCACTCCTTCCATTCCTCCCGGCCACCTGTGTCCAGCTATCTCCATCTGTCATTGGGATTATTGCCTCAAATTTCTAATTGTCCTGCCTGATTCTATCTTTGCCTCCCTAGAGTCACACAACAAAGAGAACTTTAACATAAAATAAAAATACACATCAGATAATATTGCTCCTATAGCTCAAAACTCTTCAGGAGCTCCCCCATTGCACTCAAGGTAAAACCCACAATTTTTGAAAAGTGTGGAGATTCCTCAAGAAATTAAAAATAGAGCTTCCGTATGACCCTGCCATTGCACTACTGGGTATTTACCCCAAAGATACAGATGGAGTGAAAAGAAGGGCCATCTGTACCCCAATATTTATAGCAGCAATGGCCACGGTCGCCAAATTGTGGAAGGAACCAAGATGCCCTTCAACGGACGAATGGATAAGGAAGATGTGGTCCATATACACTATGGAGTATTATGCCTCCATCAGAAAGGATGAATCCCCAACTTTTGTAGCAACATGGACAGGACTGGAAGAGATTATGCTGAGTGAAATAAGTCAAGCAGAGAGAGTCAATTATCATATGGTTTCACTTATTTGTGGAGCATAACAAATAGCATGGAGGACAAGGGGAGGTGGAGAGGAGAAGGGAGCTGAGGGAAATTGGAAGGGGAGGTGAACCATGAGAGACTATGAACTCTGAAAAACAACGTGAGGGTCTTGAAGGGGCGGGGGAGTGGGTGGTTGGGGGAACAAGGTGGTGGGTATAGGGAGGGCATGTATTGCGTGGAGCACTGGGTGTGGTGCAAAAACAATGAATACTGTTACGCTGAAAAGAAATTAAAAAAATATTTCATTCATTTATTTTTAAGATTTTATTTATTTATTTGACAGACAGAGATCACAAGAAGGTGGAGAGGCAGGCAGAGAGAGCGAGGAGGAAGCAGGCTCCCCACGGAGCAGACAGCCAGATGCAGGGCTCGATTCCAGGACCCTGGGATCATGACCTGAGCTGAAGGCAAAGACTTCTGAGCCATGCAGGTGCCCCTTATTTGTTTATTTGTTTGAGAGAGAGAGACAGAGACCACATACTCGAGAGGGAGAAGGAGCAGGTGGGAGGGGCAGAGGGAGAGGAAGAAGCAGAATCCCCGCTGAGAAGGGAGCCCCCTGTGGGGCTCAATCCTAGGACCCCGGGATCATGACCTGATCCAAAGGCAGACGCTTAACCAACTGTCCCAAATCCCGAAATTCTTACAGTTGCCCAGGTGGCCTCATATGATATGGTTCCATTACTTCTCTGACCTCACTTCTAGCTAGTCTCCATCCTGCCCAACTCACGTCAAACATTTTATTTATTTTTTTAAATTTTTATTTATTTATTTATTTTAAACTTCAAACATTTTAGACACTGGGCTTCTGCTGTTGTTTTGAGGCCAAACCTCTCCTACCTCAGGGCCTTTGCCCCCAGACATTCATACTCATCTCCAACCAAATTGCTGGGGGTGAAGTGGAAATACTGTGTGTTCATGGTTCTGGGCCTTGGCTTTCTTAACTGTCAAACCGCTGTTCTTCCTTACCTCAAACACCAGGAAGATGTTATAATCAAAGGGATAGTGGGAAGGGAAAATGCTTTCTAAAGTGAGAACTGTTGACCTTAAAAACAAAACAGACGGTTGTTTTACCAGCAAAGATGGGCTTATTTAGGAATAGCAAAAAGTTGCAGCCCTGGGCCCAAGCAAACTATGGCAAAACCATAGATAAGTCCCACCAAAAAAGAGGGTAGCTTTAAAAAAAAAAAGATTTTATTTATTTGCCAGAGAGAGAGAGAGAGAGAGAGAGAGAGAGAGAGAGAGAGAGAGTACACACAAGCAGGCAGAGAGGCAGGCAGAAGCAGAGAGACAGAAGCAGGCTCCCCGACGAGCAAGGAGCCAGATGCGGGACTCGATCCCAGGACCCCGGGACCATGACCTGAGCCGAAGGCAGTGTCCCAACCAACTGAGCCACCCAGGCGTCCCCCGACTGCATTCTAACTGAGGTTTCCTTTTATTCATTTTCACAGAACTTTCCAATCTGAAGTAAACTTTTAGGGTTGGCTTGAAGAACAGCTGCTTGAGACAGAGTGTATGTAATACCCCTAGTTACCACCAGATGGCAGCACGCCACCGAATTTGTCATGTAGGTCATTTCTCACAGTACAGTAATTCTAAGTTGCTAATATTTGTGTACCTCTTCGCCCTTCATAAATAGGGACAACGAAAGGAAAGTATATTTGTTGGGCATCTATTGTTTTGGCTGGACATCCAATTTACATCCGTGATTTAAACCAGAGCATCCCCCTCATCTTTTAGAACTTCCCAATAACCCAATAACGCCTGGGTGGCTCAGTCGGTTAAGTGTCTGCCTTTGGCTCAGGTCCTGGGTCATGCGATTGAGTCCTCTATGGGGCTCCCTGCTCAGCGGGGAGCCTGCTTCTCCCTTTCCCTCTGACCCTCCTCCCTGCCTGTGCTCTCTCTGTCCCTGACAAATAAATAAAATCTTTAAACAATTAAATGTAGGAGCTTGCGGGTGGCTCAGTCCTTAAGTATCTGCTCAGGTCATGATCCCAGGGTCCTGGGATTGAGCCCCACATCAGACTCCCTGCTCTGTGGGAAGCGAGCTTCTCCCTCTCCCATGCCCCCTGCTTGTGTTTCTGCTCTCCCTGTCAAATAAATAAATAAAATCTTTTAAAAAATTAAATGTATGTATATATAGTGTCTAGGAATAGACCTAACTGAAAGATACGACCCATTGAAGAAGTAAATTTAAAATTTAAGGGCCTAAGGAAGGAGCAGGATGAATGGAGGTGTGATCCACTTTGTGGGCTGACAGGTACCTTGGTAAACCTGATGTTCGTCACAAAGGGTCTCAGAAGGGAAGAGAGAAGGAGCAAAAAAAGCTTTTATTAGGCATTCTGAGGCCTGGCCAACTGGAAGTGAGACTCAGCCCAAGCACCGCCCTCACACCTGGTCCCCACCCGGGCTCCGCCCCCTGAGCCTGGAATCCACCATAGCCCTGCCGAGGATGCCCGAGGCTTACTCTATAGCCCCGCCTTCCAGGATCGGTCTCTGCTAGCCAGGCCACGCCCCCCCAGGGGCTGTTCCCACCTCTAGCTCAGCCCGTTCAACCTGGTACTCATCTCTGGATGGGCCCATTCAGCACCCAGCCTTCCCTGAGGGCTTCTTCGAGCTCCTCCCTCCTCCCATTCCGCCCCGCCCCAGCCCTGGGGCCCCGCCCCAGCCCTGGGGCCCCGCCCCAGCCCTGGGGCCCCGCCCCAGCCCTGGGGCCGCCCCAGCCCTGGGGCCCCGCCCCAGCCCTGGGGCCCCGCCCCAGCCCTGGGGCGGCCGCCACTTGTTTACCCACAATACCGGAAGTGGAAGTGTGGGTTGGCCGGGAGCCCACAGGTGGCTGAGTTGCTCCCGGGATCTCCTGGCGCGCACTCTGGTGTCGCGGGCGGATGGATCTGCTGGGAAGGATCCAGGCCAAAGGGTAGGTGTGGTTCGGTCCCTGCGGTGTGTTTTGCGAGAGCCTTGCTGGTCCATGGCTTTTTGGATCTAGGGGGGTTGTGGGTGGCTTGGTTGTATCGGGGTACTGTGCCCAGATGATTCTGGACCCCCATGTTCTCATCTGTTGCTCCTTGGCCCCCTTCTCCAGAGCACTAGGCTGATGTTATAACCCAAAAGTATAGGGGGACAGGAATGTGTTTTTATGTTTTCAGTGAGAACTTTTAAAAGGACATCAGTGATGAAGTTTTAGAGTATAAGTGAGGTTCAGTGGGGTGAGATCCATATGGGATGATCAAGAAAGAATTCTTGAGACATCTTTGGTGCAAAATGGTGGTTTATTAAAGCGTGGGGACAGGACCCGTGGGCAGGAAGAGCTGTTGCCCTGGGGTTGTGAGGGGTGGCTGACTATATACTACGGGGTTGGGGGAGTTAAGGAAAAGGGGGTTTTCAGAAGAACTTTTAGGGCGCCTGGGTGGCTCAGTGGGTTAAAGCCTCTGCCTTCAGCTCAGGTTATGATCTCCGGGTCCTGGGATTGAGTCACGCATTGGGCTCTCTCCTCAGCAGGGAGCCTGCTTCCCCACCCCGTCTCTGCCTGCCTCTCTGCCTACTTGTGATCTCTCTCTGTCAAATAAAATCTTAAACACACACACACATTAAAAAAAAAGAAGAAGAAGAACTTTCATATGCTAAAGAGGACCCACAAGATACTGGAGGCCTTGAGACATTGCCATTGTCAGGTTATGGTGGTTTTTCCCCTCTTGCAAGGTATTAACTTAGGATGGGAGAATCCTGGAAGAATGTCACAAATGTCCCACCCAGGAGTAGGGGGTGGAGAGAGGTTGCAGGGTGTCATTTTCTGCCTAGTCCTCAGCCAGCCTTCTGTTTCCTCATCATGAGCATGGATGATCTGAAACATGCTGTGTGAATGAAGCTTTGCACAAGTGTATATATCTTTTGATCTTGTTTAAATGGAGTTCTGAGAAAAACAAAAAGTAATCTGTAGTGCAAAACTTAAGAACTGTGGTTGGGCAGGGGCACCTGGGTGGCTCAGTGGGTTAAAGCCTCTGCTTTTGGCTCAGGTTGTGTTCCCAGGGTCCTGGGATCCGGCCCCTGCATCAGGCTCTCTGCTCAGCAGGGAGCCTGCTTCCACCTCTCTATCTGCCTCCCTCTCTGCCTACTTGTGATCTCTGTCAAATAAATAAATAAAATCTTTTTTTTTTTTTAAAGATTTGTCAGAGAGAGAGAGGGAGAGAGAGCGAGCACAGGCAGACAGAATGGCAGGCAGAGGCAGAGGGAGAAGCAGGCTCCCTGATGAGCAAGGAGCCCGATGTGGGACTCGATCCCAGGACGCTGGGATCATGACCTGAGCCGAAGGCAGCTGCCCAACCAACTGAGCCACCCAGGCGTCCCATAAATAAATAAAATCTTAAAAAAAAAAAAAGAACTGTGGTTGGGCAGAAGTTTTGGGTGGGAACTAACTAGGAAAGGGACATGAACTTCCACAAGCGAGGATAACTATAACTTGATAGAGATTTGGGTTACAGAGACATATTTATCAAGACTGAACTGCACACTTTAATTTCACCTTATGTAAATTTTTCCTCAAAAGAAAATATTGTATGCAAATACTAAACTAGTGGGTGATATACATACTGAAAAATATGGGAAGATGTGTACTGATGTCACAGGTTACTTTGAAAAACATGTAAAAAGGATTGATGAGTAGATGGAAGGATAGATAAATATGTGATCATGCAATTATAGGAAAATGCTAATGGTAGCTTATAAGGTGTAACTGTAAAATTCATACAGATTTGCTGTGTATTTGGAAATTTGGATATTAAAATTTTAGGGGAGGGGCACCTGGGTGGCTCAGTGGTTAAGCCTCTACCTTCGGCTCAGGTCATGATCTCAGCGTCCTGGGATCGAGCCCCGCATTGGGCTCTCTGCTCAGCAGGGAGCCTGCTTCCCCCTCTCTCTCTGCCTGCCTCTCTGCCTACTTGTGATCTCTTGTCTGTCAAATAAATAAACAAAATCTTAAAAAAAAAAAAGATGTATGGCTCCTGGGTGACTCAGTTGGTCAAGTGACTGCCTTCGGCTCAGGTCATGATCCTGGAGTCCCTGCATGGAGGTCCGCATCAGGATCCCTGCACAGCAGGGAGTCTGCTTCTCCCTCTGACCCTCCTTTCTCTCATTCTCTCACTTTCAAATAAATAAATATAATCTTTTTAAAAAATGTAAATACAAAAGGAGGGGTGCCCACGTGGCCCAGTTGGTTAAGCCATTGACTCCTGATTTGGCTCAGATTATGATCTCAGGGTTGTGAGATTGAGCCCGCTGTTGGCTCTGCGCTGGGCATGGAGCCTGCTTAAAATTCTCCCTTTCCCGCCACCCCACGTCCCCTCAAATGCCCTCTCTCTCCCTCAAAAAAAGATGTAAATACGGGACACCTGGGTGGCTCAGTTAAGTGTCAGCCTTTGGCTCAGGTTGTGATCCTAGGGTCCTGGGATTGAGTCCCACATTGGGCTCCTTGCTTAGCAGGGAGCTTGCTTCTCTTTCTGTCTGCTTGTGCGTGCACTCTCTCTCACTCTCTGACAAATCAATAACTCTTTTAAAAAAGATGTAAATATAAAAGATATCTGACTACATCAAAATTTAATACAGAATTGAAAGACAGGAAGTAAACCAGGAGAAGGCATATGTGATATACAACTTACTCTTATGTATCAGTGATGAAAAGGCAAAGCAATTCAGTAGAGAATTGGCATGGAAATAGGCAGTTTATAGATAAGGAAATAACAGTAACCACAACATTAAAGACAGATCTATTGGAATACACAAAGAACTCTATCAAAAAGACACCACGACGGGGTGCTTGGGTGGCTCAGTGGGTTAAGCCTCTGCCTTCAGCTCGGGTCATGGTCTTGGGGTCCTGGGATGGAGCCCTGCCTTGGGCTCTCTGCTCAGCGGGGAGCCTGCTTCCTCCTCTCTCTCTCTGCCTGCCTCTCTGCCTACTTGTGCTCTCACTCTGTGTCAAATAAATAAATAAAATCTTAAAAAAAAGACACTATGAGGTGCCTGGGTGGCTCATTCAGTTAAGCATCTGACTCTTGATTTTGACTCCAATCATGATCTCAGGGTCCTGAGATTGCGCCTTATGTCAGGCTCCACGGAGTCAGGCTGGTGTCTGCTTAAGATCTGCCTCTCCTTCAGTTCCTCCCCACTGCATGTGCTCTCTCTCACTCAAATAAATAGATCTTTTTTAAAAAGTCACCATTAGGCGCCTGGGTGGCTCAGTGGGTTAAGCCGCTGCCTTCGGCTCAGGTCATGATCTCAGAGTCCTGGGATTGAGTCCCGCATCGGGCTCTCTGCTCAGCAGGGAGCCTGCTTCCTCCTGTCTCTCTGCCTGCCTCTCTGCCTGCTTGTGATCTCTGTCTGTCAAATAAATAAATAAAATCTAAAAAAAAAAAAGTCACCATTAAGAAAGGGAAAATAAGCTATAATGAGGGATAAGATACATGTAACATATGTATGAAAAGGATTGCTGTGCAGAATAACTTCTACATTATCGAAGAAAAAGACAAAAGTTCCAGAAGAAAAATGGACAAAGAGCCTTGAGTAGGCAGTTCCCAAAAAAAGGTTTCCAAACAATAAACATATGAAAAGATGCTTAGTTTCAGTGATCAATGAAATGGGAATAAAACCATCCAGAGATGCTAGTACACACCTAATAGAGTGTTGAAAATTACAGGCTGGGACGCCTTGGTGGCTCAGTAGGTTAATTGTCTGCCTTCAGCTCAGGTCATGATCCTAGAGCCCTTGCTCAGCAGGAAGCCTGATTTTCACGCTTCCTGCAGCTCCCCCTGGTTGTACCCTCTTTGGCTCTCTCTCTCTCTCTCTGTTGGACAAATAAATAAGTAAATAAAATCTTAAAAAGATATACAGGCTGACAATACCAAGTCTGGATAAGGATGCAGAACAGCAATGTTCATACTGTGTGGGAGTGTACATTTGCACCATCATATTTCTTTCTAACCAAGAGAATATGGCAGAGGTGATGGGATACCACTCCTGTAATTCTACTGCATTATGTAAAACTTGCTAGCTGACTGTAGTTTCCAGAGTCTTCCTCTCTTTGGCATTGATGCAGCAAGCTTTCATGAATAGTGATGTGGACCAGTGAGCTAATGATTAAAAAAGAATTCTTGATGGGGTGCCTAGGTGGCTCAGTCAGGTAAGCATCTGCTTGGGCTCAGGTCATTATCTTGGGGTCCTGGGGATGAGCTCTGCTCATCAAGCTCTTTGCTCATCAGGAAGTCTGCTACTTCCTTTCACTCTCACTCTCTGTGCTCTCTCTCGGCTCTCTCTCAAATAAATAAATAAAACCTTAAAAAAAGAGAAAGAATTCTTGAGATATCTTTGGTGCAATAAGGTGCTTTTATTACAGTACAGGGACCTATGGTCAGAAAGAGCCACAGTGGGATTGTGAGGAGTAACTGATTGTATACTTTATTAGTGGAGGTTAGGGATAGTTAGGGATAGGGATAGGGAGGTTAGGGATGTCTCTAAGGAATTTGTGCACGTTAAAAGCGAGGTCTCCAGGACCTTGGAGGGCTAGCTATTAAGGTAACATTGTTTTTAGTTTTTAATGAAATATCAACAGTAAAGTAGCCATGAATTCCTTGAGGAATGTCACATTCCACATATCTTGGGGATTTATCAGTGGGCTGCAAGTTGTAAGGAGACTTACTTTTAGCTACATTTCTCTTGCCTTTGTTCTCATCAAATAGTACAGCCAAAGGAATTTAAGTTTGCCAATTAAGTCACCAAACCTGATGGAGTTTATTTTTTTTTAAAGAGCTGAGGTGTTTTTTTTTAAAGATATTATTTATTTGACAGAGGGAGAGAGAGCATAATTATGCAGGAGGAGTGGCAGGGAGAGGGAGAAGGAGGCTTCCCACTGAGCAGGGACACTGATGTGGGACTCAGTCCCAGGACCCTAGGATCATGACCAGAGCCAAAGGCAGACGCTTAACCGACCAAGCCACGGGCATCCCCTGATGGAGTTTAGAAGTAGATTCTGTCTCTCCCTCTTTAAAAAAATTAATAAAAACAAAAGCTTTAATAACACAAAATCTTTAGAAAATAAAATAAAATTTAAACTATAAATTTACTTTCTGTTGTGAAAATAAAGGGAAACCTCATTAAAATGGAGTCCGGAGGCCAGAAGGGGTGGGTTTCATGCTATACCACTTCTTGTGAACCACAGGAAGAACTGTCCATTACAGTCCTCCAAAGGGAAAAGATGTACCTTGTATCTCCTACAAGAAATTGACTATCCTTCAAGCAACTTAGCCAATGAGAAACTCATTACTCTCAACTCTTGCTTTTATGCAATTTACTTTTGTTCAAAACAACTCCTCCTGGGACGCCTGGGTGGCTCAGTGGCTTAAAGCCTCTGCCTTCGGCTCAGGTCATAATCTCAGGGTCCTGGGATCGAGCCCCGCATCGGGCTCTCTGCTCCGCGGGAGGCTTGCTCCCCACCCCCCCTGCTGCCTGCCTGCCTCTCTGCCTACTTGTGATCTCGTGTCTGTCAGATGAATTAATAAAATCTTAAACAAACAAAAAACCAACTCCTCCCAACTTATCCTTCTTTTCTGTGAATAACATTCCTGTCCTTTGTTGGACTAGCACATGGTTTTGCCATAGTTTGCTTGTCCCAACTTTTAATTCTTGACTATTCCTCAATAAACCTATTTTTCCCGGTAAAATAACTTTTATTTTTAAGGTCAACACTTTATCATATTATTTTTTTGAAATGGGTTAAAAAGAAATGTTTCAATAAATCTCCACAGGTTTCTAGATATACTAGAAATACTCCAGTGTGGCATTGACATGCATGTTTTCTTGTTAGTTCTACCATCTGTCCTCCTCCCCAGTAGAAATAAAAGCTCTGTGAAGGTCTGAGCAAGTTAATGAATGAAAGGAAAAGCATTATTAGGGGACATGATGGTAACCACATAAAACTAAAACAGCAATCGAAATACATAAAAGATATACACAAGCTCATACCTAAGGAAAGACTAAATGTCGTTTACTGTTTGTCATACAAAAACAGGTTTTAGGGGCCCCTGGGTAGCTCAGTGGGTTAAGCCTCTGCCTTAGGCTCTGGTCATGATCTGAGGGTTCTGGGATCAAGCCCCACATCCGGCTCTCTGCTCAGCAGGGAGCCTGCTTCCCCCTCTCTCTGCCTGCCTCTCTGCCTACTTGTGATCTCTCTCAAATAAATAAATAAAATATTTTAAAAAACCCAAGGTTTTAAAAAACAAAGTCTACAGCCCCAAGATTAACATGCAAATGTAAGACAAGTTTGAAGATAAAATTGAAAAACTGAGGAGGGACAAGAAAGTTTTTTAAGAATAGTGAGGATGGAGGAGTCAGTACTGCCGCATAACAAAGCGCTTCCAAGCTTCGCACATCCTTGCAGCTCGAAGCAAGAACTCAGAGAACAGGCGTTTTTCTGAGAGGGAGCTGCCTGGCCAGTCAGGTGCCGGGGGCACGAGGCTCCGCTCAACAGGCTCCGGTCCCGCCCCCAGCCCGGCCACCGGGCTCCAGCCCAGGGTCACTGGAGCGGATCCCGCGGGGCCTGGGCCCAGCTGCAGTGCCTTGGGCCGACGACAGGACTTCTCTGTGGAGGCCCGAGGACGCGGCCACCGCCCCTCCCGCTGCCTCAGCGCTCCTACGCCCCGTGGGAGCCTTCTACTTTTCAAACCCCGAGACCGGAAGTGGGGTGCGCGTCCCCCGAGCGGCCGCCATCTTGCCTCTAACGGCACCACGGTTTTTCTCGTTACTCGCTTCCAGCACAGAAGAGTGGCTGCAGGTGCAAGGTCGGGGCGGGAGCTGGGGGAAGCGCCTGCGGGGGGGTGGGGGCGGGGTCTTGACGAAGCTGAGGAGGCGGGGCTCTGGGAAGGCGCGTCTCCGGTGAGGGTGGACAAATGGGGCTCCTGTTGGGGCTTTGGGGGGCGGGGTCTCAGGGTGGACAAAGGGGGCTGTGGGCGGGGATGCGGGGGCGTGGTCTAGTAGGGGGCGTGACCTCAGTCTCGCGGGCTGGGAGAGCAAGGACAGTTGGTCGCCTGCCGGGATCCTTCGGTTTTTCCGAACTGGGGTGTCGTTGGTTTTGGGGGTTAAGAGGCCTAGGTGAAATTTACATCAGGGAGGTCCCTTTCTGCCTTCGTCACACAAGAGACTTTTACTTTTGCGGCTTTTGTGAGAAATGGTTGAGGTGAGAAGATCTTAAAACTTTTTTCGGTTAATAACGTTTGATAAATTCATTTGGGAAAATGCTTCCTAGGATTGTAGCGTGAGTGCCAGTACGTACGTGTAATCAGGAAGAGAGAAGGAAACAGCGCGAATGAAAATGTGAATAACAAGCCTTACAATTAAAGGAGGCGGTTCCGCTCCGTACTTCCCAAGTTTTAAAACGTGGGGATCTCTTGCTCTCGATATTATTAAAACGGATTTTGGTGGCATATACTTGCGGCTAAAACCCAATAGAAGTCTAAAGCATAAGTGACATGCATGAAATTGTATGAGTTAAAACCACGGTGATCTCCAGGAAAAAAGGAGGAAGGAGCTCTCCCAACATCAGGTACTAGGACTATGGGAAATTTATTATTCCTTAAGATTTTATTTATTTATTTGACAGAGCGAGAGAGCACAAGCAGGGGGAGCAGCAGAGGGAGAGGGAGAAGCAGGCTCCCCGCTGAGCAGGGAGCCAGATGTGGGGCTTGATCCCAGCACCCCAGGATCATGACCTGAGCTGAAGGCAGGTGCTTAACTGAGCCGCCCAGACACCCCTATATTTCCCTTTTTTAAAATAAAATGTTTTGTTTGGAAACCGCTTGAAGCTTATAGGAGGAAAACGTTGCAAGAACAGTACAATGAAATCCCACTTGCTCTTTGTCTAGATTTGGCATTTGTTAATGTTTTGCCACATTTCTTGTCTCTTTTGGTGTACATATAATAGCTACTCTTTTTGCTGGATCATTTGAGAGTAAGTTGCAGAAATCATAACCCTTTACTTCTGAAGACTTCAGTAGGCATAGATCTCCCCAAAACAGGCATTCTTCTCTTTTATAACCTCAGTCTAATTACTAAATTCTGGAAGGTATAGGTTTAAAAAGAATTTAAAGATTTTTACCTATTTATTAGAGACAGAGACAGATTGAGAGAGAGCATGAGAGGGGAGAAGGTCAGAGGGAGAAGCAGACTGCCCATGGTGCTGGGAGTCGGATGCGTGTGGGACTCGATCCCGGGACTCCAGGACTATGACCTGAGCCAAAGGCAGTTGCTTAACCAACTGAGCCACCCAGGTGCCCTAAAAAAACTGTTTTCTGATAAAGATGTTCCCTTTTTAAAAAAAATATTTTATTTATTCATTTGACAGAGACACAGCGAGAAAAGGAACACAAGCAGGGGGGAGTAGGAGAGGGAGAAGCAGGCTCCCCGCAGAGCAGGGAGCCCAATGTGGGGCTCGATCCTAGGACCCTGGGATCATGACCTGAGCCGAAGGCAGATGCTTAATGACTGCGCCACCAGGCACCCCAAGATGTTCCCTTCTTATTTAATTTTTTCCCTGAAGCCATGGAATAATGATTTTATCAAATACTTTTACTGAATGTATTTAGAGAATCATATGATTCTCTCTAGTCTGCAAATGTAGTGAATTCTATTAAGCGTTTTCATAAAGACACTAACCCTAACTTGAATCCCTGTGTGCTTGTCTTAGATTCTCCTGCTCACTTGTACATTCAGTGTGTTAATACCTTCTTTCTGCTGTTTGCACTTATGCTCATGAATGAGTTGGGCTCCTTATTTTCCTTTCTTATAACCATTATTATTTGGTGCCTCCTTGACTTAAATTGTTTTTTTTTGTTGTTGTTGTTGTTGTTGTTTTACTGTCAGTGTTCGGTTTCTGGGGATCCCGTGACTGGGTCTCTTCTATGGCCTGGTGGGAACTGAGTTTTTCCAGAAACTGTGTGCTTGTTCATATGTTAGTTTCTTGCTTAAGGTGTTTTGGACCACAGAGGTGTTGTGATTTACACCAATACCCAAGGGAGAATGGACTTATGTTTGCAGACTCTCAGGAGAGATTGTCCCAGTAACCCAGCACTAATGCCAGAAGAACCTTGGTCATCTTCCTGGTCCTCATTCAGCAAGCATTCCCACCAGGGAGGGGCAAGACAGGTGTGTGAAAGGCCAGAGGTGGGAAGGTGTCACCTGCTGAGATTGGAATTGTGTGCTATGTGCAGTAGACATTCTAGAAGTTCTTAAACTAAACTGGGAGGGGCAAGATCTGATCTGTAGGCTTTTTTCCTGCCTAGTAGAGTTGTGTTGACCTCATGGAACATTATTAACTATTAGGAATAGAGATACAAGAAAGCGAAGGAGCCAGTCTATAAAACATTGGAATCTTCCAGGCAGGAGGTGATAAAAGCCACATTCTGTGCTATTAAATGATGTTGCCTTCGTAATGCACAATGATGAATGCTTCGCACCATCTAAAGAATGTAAGGTACTGTATGTGGATGCATTTCATAAGGCTGTAGATGTTTGATTTAAAAAGCTCTTCCCAGGGCGCCTGGGTGGCTCAGTGGGTTAAAGCCTCTGCCTTCGGCTCGGGTCATGGTCTCGGGGTCCTGGGATCGAGGCCCGCATCGGGCTCTCTGCTCAGCGGGGAGCCTGCTTCCCCCTCTCTCTCTGCCTGCTTGTGATCTCTCTCTCTCTCTGTCAAATAAATAAATAAAATCTTTAAAAAAAAAAAAAAAGCTCTTCCCAGGGCACCTGGGTGGCTCAGTGGGTTAAGCCTCTGCCTTCAGCTCGGGTCATGGTCTCAGGGTCCTGAGATCGAGCCCCGCATCGGGCTCTCTGATCAACAGGGAGCCTGCTTCTCCCTCTCTCTCTGCCTGCCTCTCTGCCTCCTTGTGATCTCTCTCTCTGTCAAATAAATAAATAAAATGTTTTTTAAAAATTGAGGTATAGTTGACAAAGTATTACCTTAGTTCAGGTGTACAACATAGGGATTTGACAACAAGTTTTTATGTTATGCTGTGCTCACCGCAAGTGTAGCGAGCATCTACCACCACATACTATTTTACAGTGTCTAAGATGTTATCTTGTCTGAGAAATCATCTCAGGCCACTTAGAATGAGTTTTCTCTTGAAGGTTTGGCTTCCCTTCCTCTCCTTCTTCCTTTTCTCCCCAACTTTCTTTTGCTCCCAGAGAAAGCTCTATCTTGCTTCCTTTTTTCTGAACATTTCCACCTTTGTAAATATTGGACCATGGCCCCACTTGTTTATTTATTCATTTTTCTACTGTCCTCAAACTTTGACAGTGCCTTCTATCAGACTGTTAGCAGCTATCTCATTCTTAACAAAATCATTTCTTAGCATTTCCATCCCTTGTTCCTGTCACTGTCAATTCTTCATATTGCTGGGCACCTGGGTGGCTCAGTCAGTTAAGTGTCTGCCTTCAGCTCAGGTCATGGTCCCAGGGTCCTGGGATTGAGTCCCACATTGGGCTTCTTGCTTCTCCCTCTGCTTCTCTCTCTCTCTCTCTCTGTCTCTGTCTCTCATGAATAAATAAATAAAATCTTGAAAAATAATAATACATAAAATAAAATAAAAAATTATTAAATTCTTCATATTGCTAAAATCCTTAAAGTCTGTCCAACTGCTGGGGCATTCTTTCATATTTAGAGACTCTCATGTTTA
Organism: Enhydra lutris kenyoni; assembly: GCF_002288905.1. Classification (NCBI taxonomy): domain Eukaryota; kingdom Metazoa; phylum Chordata; class Mammalia; order Carnivora; family Mustelidae; genus Enhydra; species Enhydra lutris. The sequence goes on from NW_019154176.1 coordinate 3,473,230, forward strand.
GAGTCTGTTTATGAAGAAAAGCTACGTGGGCTTGGCTCTTTGTTTTTGTTTTTAATTACCTATCTCATCATTTATTTCTCTAAGAACTAAATCTTTCTCCTCCTCTCTCCCATTAATTTCAGATTAAAAGGTTCAACTGAAAACCAAAAAGACCACTGCAAAGCGGAATAAAGTTTGGAAAAAACATCCACTGTCAGGAAAATGGTAAGGTTCATGAGGGCACATTGCTAGTTCTCTGCAGTAGGGGATTACTGTGTCATAGAAGAACGCAACCACCATGGGGAGACACTTGGGTCCAGTGACCTTCACCCAAAAGAAGTTGTTTCTCAGGAGAGAGTCTTTGAGTATCATGAATTTGGGGAACATTCTAAACCAGTTTCAGTATTTATTTATGGAGAGTTGCCATAAGTAAGCAGTTCCATAAATATGACTTAGTGAATGTTGACATATAATTCAGTTTTTGTTGCAGTAATTATCAAGAAAAATCTACATAAGCAGCTTTATGAGTGTCATGACTATATGATGGGCCCTTGAGGCAGAGCATTCGCCTTACTTAAAATTAGAAAGAACTCAGGGCAGAAGTAGTGCATGTGCTCTGAAAATGGTAGCAACTTACCAAGTAGGAATTTTTTTTTTTATAGTGCAGACCTTTTTTTTTTTTTTTAAGATTTTTATTTATTTGAGGGGTGCCTGAGTGGCTCAGTGGGTTAGGCCTCTGCCTTTGGCTCAGGTCATGATCTCAGTCAGGGTCCTGGGATCAAGCCCCGTATCGGGCTCTCTGCTCAGCGGGGAGCCTGCTTCCCCCCTCTCTCTGCCTGCCTCTCTGCCTACTTGTGATCTCTGTCTGTCAAATAAATAAAATCTTAAAAAAAAATAAAGATTTATTTATTTGTCAGAGAGAGCACAAGGGGAAGTGGAAGGGAGAGGTAGAAACAGGCTCCCCACTGAGCGAGGAGCCCAATGTGGGGCTCGATCTTAGGACCCTGGGATGATGACCTGAGCCGAAGGCAGCTGCTTAACCAATGGAGCCACCCAGGCATCCCTAGTGCAGACTTTCTATGGTGGGGGGTAATCCCCATGAGTGCAGTGAAAGTGAGAAAGCCTTTAGTTATCGCTTATCCCTTACCCAACAGGCACTAAATCCAGCTGGAGAGAAACCCCATGAATACAATCTGTGTGGAAGAGCCATCAGAAGGAATTCTAACCTTGTTTGGCCCAAGGGAAGTTACACAGGAGAGAAATGAAATGAATGTAAAGAATGTGGGAGAGTGTCTAGTTGTCTTTCATCCCTTCAGACCCACGTGTGCTCTCATGCTGGCAAGAAACCCTGTGCGTGGGAAAGCTTCTGGTCATCACCCATCCTTTATGACACAAATCCACACTGGAGAGAAACCCTATGAGTTTAACCAGAGTAGGAGAGGATACACAATTGGGAGAAGCTGTGTAGATGCAAGGACTGTGGAAAGACTTCATCAGGAGCAGGAACCTGACCGTGCATGAGAGAGCGCACACCAGGGAGGGACTATCTGTGTGATGTTTGTCGCAAAGACTTTAGCAGGAAATTCCATCCGATGGCACACATGAGAACCCATAACGGGGAGAAGCTTTACCATTGCAGTAACCATGGAAAAGCCTTCAATAGGAGCCCTAACCTGACTGATCACAAGAGGGTACATACAAGGAAGATTGACCAGTGCAGCTACTGTAGTAACTTGAGTAGTCATCCACCCCGGAGGAAACGTGAGTACTCACGGTGGAGAGAAGCCCTGGGATTGGAAGCACATGGGAAAGCCCCGTCGGTCTCACATGTGAGCAACTCTGTGCATATCGTTCGTCCGAGAAAGCCTTCCACGGGGACTTCAGTTCCTGCATAAAGAAATACAGAGTGGGAGAGAAATCTTACGAGTGTTATAAATATAGAATTGCTTTCAGCAGGGTCTTCTCCTCAAAATGGAAATCTAACTCCTTAGTTTTCAGATCATGTTTGTGAATAAAAGCACCCATAGAGATCCCCTGCACATCCCTTTAGCACATTACATGGGTTTCGACCTAAGGTATTTTTTATTTTGGTTTAATTCTAAATACTATTTCTGTTTGACGTATTTTAACTCAACAATGTCACTTTCTTTTGAGCCTATCAAAATACAACTTCACTTAAATTTCACCTGAATTTTCTCCTTCCCCCAGATTTTATAATATCCATAGTTCTTCGGTAGGACATCCATGGTTCTTTAGGTGTGTGGTCCCCCTTGTTGCAATGAGCCAGTAAGCTGGGCTCTATGTTAGACTATAGGTTTTGTCCCTGGTGGTCTTTGGCTGATTATGTTGGGACAACAACAGACAGTCATAAATATGTTCTTTCTCTTGTCATCTAAAATGTTTCTAAAAAGTCCTTCTGAAATGTCTTCCAACATATTCTCCTGTCCATTAATGATATTTTAAATATGTGGTGTCAGGAGGGGTCCAATTTAATTTCCTTCCTGGTAGATAACCAGTTTTCCTAGAACTCCCGAAAGCTCCCGTTTGAAGTTTCTGTGTGCATGTTTTTATGTTTCTGGGCCTTCCATTCTATTATAATCAAATTTGTTAATCCTGTATCAATCCAGCACCATCTTTAATAACTTTATACTATTTTGTAACATCTAAGAGATCCCTACAACCTGTTCTTCAAGAGTAGCTTCTCTCTTCTGTGCCTTTCATTTCTTCATACGTATTTTACAGTAAACTTGCACAATTCCACAAAAAGTCATATTGGTATCATGTCTGACATCTCATTAGATCAGTACTGGTAGAATTGTTGTTAAGTCTTTCAGGCCTTAAACTCAATAACTTCATTTATTTAGTCATTCTCTAATGTCTTTCAGTAAAGTTTTATACTTTTGATAAATATATACATATTTAAAATATTATTTTCTTAAACATATGAAATGGGTGGGCATTGGTTTCTTAGTATCTAAAATAACCATCTATATTGACAAACATGGGTCTTGAGGGAAAAGAGGGATCAGAAAAAAGCAGCCTCCAGCATTCAGGGAACATGTGTTTCTGGTGGGATTGTAAAGTGATGTGTGGTCATTTTGAAGAAATTTGGCAATTTCTTTTTTTTTTCTTTTTTTTTTTTTAAGATTATTTATTTATTTATTTGTTTATTAATTGGACAAAGAGAGCAAGAGAGCACAAGCAGGGGAACAGTGGGGAGAAAGAAGGAGAAGCAGACTCCCCACCAAGCAGGGAGCCTGATGTGGGGCTCAATCCCAGGACCCTGAGATCATGACCTTAGCCGAAGGCAGACATCCAACCTTCTGAGCCACTCAGGTATCCCGAAGTTTGGCAATTTCTTAAAACAAATTTGCCATTTGACCCCCAAGAGAAAGAAAAAGATATTTCCACACAAAGACTTGCCCACAAATGTTCATAGCATGTTTCATAATACCCAAAGGAGGAAACCCTGAAAGTCCATCAATTGGAGAATAAGTAAACAAAATTTAGCTATCCATACGAAGCAATATTTGCCCATACAAAGAAATGAAGTTCTGATACATGCTACAACATGAATGAACTTTGAAAACATTATGCTCAGTGAGAGAAACCAGTCACAAAGGACCACATATTGTATGATTTCATTTATATGAAATATCCAGAATAGGGAAAGCCATAGAGAGAGTAGGTTCATGTTTGCCTTGCCTGGGGGGTGGGACCTTGATTAAACAGGCACGAAGTATCTTGTTGGGTTGATAGTAATGTTCTAAAACTGGTTTGTGCTGATTGTTGCACAACTACATTCACTAAAAATCATTTGAATGTACATTTAAAAGGGTTTTACATTTAAAAGGGTTGAGTTTTATGGTATGTAAACTGTATCTCACTAAAGCTGTTATAAAAGGAGATTCCACTGTACATTCATGTTGATAAATTGAGCCATGGTCTCCATTATGGTGGGATATGTCCATAATACTTAGCTCTGAAGTCATCGTTACAATAGTGGCAATCCTCGTAGGGGGCAACAGCATGATCTTTTCTCAAATGATGCGTGAGTTCAGTTGATGAATCCTTTTTGGAGTAGATGCATGACCGAAGAGTGTGACCCTCTATAAGCTCATTTATTGGGATTCAGGTGAGGTATTTATTTAGCTTGGAGATGTCATCCTTTTCAGAGTCTTCCTCCTTTACTCAGTAGTTTCGGTGCCACACTTTCTAATTTCGTTCTTTTCCTTGTTGTGATCTTTAAAAGTCTTTTTGGACTTATTGTGAGACCTTGAATGGTTTTCTTTCATAGGCTTTGGGTACTTCAAACTAAAACCAGGATGTAAGTTTTCTGGAGAAGGGCTAGAGGTATGTGTATCTTGCTGGTCCTTATAGATTATAATTCTCTTTGTATGTTGAGTTTGGCCTGTAGCAGACTTGCCATACTCTTGCTTTAATAACCGATGTGTGGATCTTTTTATGTTTTCTGTAGATGATCGTATGTACCAATACAGGCAGATTTCCTCTGCTCCTTTTTAATTTGTGTACCTTTCTCATGCATTTGTTGCCTGACTCTCTCTGGCTGGGACTTGGACCATACTGACTAGAAGCCGTCCTAGGTACTCTTGTCTTCTTCCTGATCTTAAAGGGCATTTTTTTCATATTTCATCTTTAAGTGTGGTGTTCTCTATAACATTTTTTTTAAAGATTTTATTTATTTATTTGACAGAGATCACAAGTAGACGGAGAGGCAGGCAGAGAGAGAGAGAGAGAGAGAGAGAGGGAAGCAGGCTCCCTGCTGAGCAGAGAGCCCGATGCGGGACTCGATCCCAGGACCCTGAGATCATGACCTGAGCCGAAGGCAGCGGCTTAACACACTGAGCCACCCAGGCGCCCCTCTATAACATTTTTGTAGATAACTTTACTAGGGTAAGAAAGTTTCTTTCTTTTTCCTAGGATGTTGGTTGGCGTCCTTTCTCATGAACAGATGTTGAATTTTATCAAATGTTTGTTCAGCATCTCCTGAGATGATGATATTTGTTCACTGATGTATTTCAAAACTCCTAGAACAATGGTAGGACACAGGGTAGGCACTCAATAAGTATTTGTTGAATGAATGAATGAATGAATGAATACATGAAACATCTTTAACATGTTTTTGTGGTAAATTACTTTAATTGATTTTTCATTGTGAAATTAACTTTGCATTCCTAAATAACTTGGCCATCACATATCAGTTACACGTCATTTTTCCTAGTTTGCTAATATATTAGGATTTTTGCTCTTTGAATGAGATTGCCCTGCAGTTTTTCTTTTTCATGTTGTCCTTTTGTTATTGTTTCAAGGATATGGTAGCCTTATAGTACTGGTTGGGAAAATTCTCCCAAAGTCCATTCCTTCACCTAGATTCACCAGTTGTCAACATTTTTGACTGTTAAAGCTTTTCTCATTTGTGTATAATTTTGTTGTATGGATGAGCCATTACAGATATAAGACTTCTTCAACATTTATACTAAGAACAGGGACATTGTCAGGATCTCAAAGATCTGAGATTTCCCCCTACTTACAGGCTAACAAGTTAGCCTGCCACAGTTTCATGGATGTTGGCGAAAGACACCAGACTTCTGGGCCAGGACTTTATTACAGCCCAGCGGGCAGTACAAGCGTCATATTGCTGTCAGTTCCTCCTGATTCCCAAGTCCCCCAGGGGTGACATGAAGTGGATTTGTATCACAGCTGGAGCCCCAAGCTTTTCTAAAGAGCTGCACACAAACCTGCTCTTTCTTTCCCCCAGAGGGAGATGTTATCTTTCTTACACAGAACAACAAAAAACCTGCCCTTCGCTCTAAGGATGTTGTATAAACATCCTCCAAGACATAGTCTAGAGCAGAATAAGGTGTGCACACATGAGCTACCCATGAAGAATTGCCTTCCCACAGACATTTTCCTCTATAATCAAATATCATTAATACACTGATGAAATTTAGCATTAACAAAATAATGTTATGAGCACACAAATATAATCAAATCTCTCCCATCCCAAACATCCTTTATTGAGGATTTGGAACATAATTTAGTTATAAAAATGATTTTAAGAAATCTTATGTGCGAAGCTCTGGGATAACAGACACTTAATAAAGCCATTTGGCAAAAGTCACTTTATTCAACTCAGAATCAGGGCAGGAACTGCACAGAAAAGTCATATATATATATATATATATATATATATATATATATATATTTTTTTTTTTTTTTTCCCCCCACAAAAGAAAGTGTGAAAGCCTTCACAAGCCCTCCTTCTTTTATGAAACACATGAGGACACATTGGAGGAAAGTCCTGTTAGTATATTGAATTTGGAAGGTCTTCAGGTGTGGATCTTCTCTTGCTCTTCACAAGAGCACTCATTCTGAGGGAGAGAAACCATGTCCATGTTGTGAACATGGGATTGCCTTTGTGCTGCCTTCTTAAGGTGGACCCCTAACTCATTAATGTGTTTTTTTCTTTCATAATATAGTCAAGAACACTCCTTTCCTTCTAAATACCCTAATTATTGAACCAGTTGTGATAGGTGATATTTGTGTTACTATGGTCCAATTGTAAATGCTGTCTCATTTCCATTTTGACAACTTCTTGGACTTGTGGGTTGTTCAGGAATGTGTTTTCAAGTGCAATGCCAGGAGTTCTTAGGTGGCTTGTTTTTCATTTCACATGTAACTGCTTTGTGGTCAGAGTCAGTGATCTGTAGGATATAGGTTTTTTGGCATTTGTTGGGACTTTCTCTCTAGCCCAGTGTAGCAGACACTGCTGGCTGCCTCTCTATCCATTCTCCTCATTCTTCTAACTCTCAGAACTTGGATTTTGCTCAATTTGTTAATGTTTACTGTAAAAACAAGCCAAACAAAAACAAAAACCCAGCCAGCTCTCTCAGTCTTTCTTGAAGGATGGTCATGTTCCAGAGCCCTGGCCTGCGGCAGGTGGGCAGAATCACTGGTGTAGCTTCTGGGAAAGTTCTTGGAAAGGGGACAGCCCCATGCTTGTTATTTTCACTTTTTGCTCATGGTCCTTCCTCCTCCTTTCTGCCTAGACCCTGGATACAGAGCCTAGTGTTGGAAGGAGATTAGTTTGTAACCCGTAGGCAGGAGCCACAGGTAGAGATGGTGTAGCCAGATCATAGGACTCCTTGCTCCCCAGGGGGTTGTGACTGCACCAGCCCTGAACTGCTTATTTCTAGACTCATGTTACATGAGAAAAAGAGATATTCTTTTAAAACAAAGTCCTAATTGTAGATTCATAGTGGGGGAGCAATCAGAAATTTGTGTAGCAGCCATGAGAACCTGCTCCTTGGATAGCCACCTGGGGACTTAGTTGGCTGATGGCCCTGGTTACTACCCATGCCAGGACCTACCTTTGGTGTTGTGCCAAGACTTCTCCTAGCAGTGACTAAGCATGGCAGGAGTAATAGTGCAAGCCCACTCCTGTGTAGGGCTCTTCGAGTGATGTCTGTGGCTCAAGGACACTGCACTGGCCTGGCCCAGACTTGGCGAGACCGTGCTGAGGTTTGAGACTCTCCTTACTTGGTCCTCCTTGGCCCTTACCCCTTTTTCCTAATTGAATTGGCAGTAAATATCAAAATATCAATATAAGTCCTTGATGACCTTGTCAAAGTTGATTCTGTGACCTATTGCCCACAAAAGCCTGATTGAAATGGGTTCAGGACAAACTAGAAGAAAAATTGGAGTTAGGAAAGAGATTTTTTAATCTTTATTCAATATTATTAATTTAATATTATTAGTAAAGCCATGCCAGTGTTCTTTTGTTAATATCTGTTATGTATTTCTCCATTCTTTTAATTTAAACCTTCTGTGTACTTAAGCTTTAGTTGTGTCCCTTGTAAATAGGATGTAGCTGGATAAGAAAGTCCAATCTGAAAATATCTTTCAATTTATAAATCATTCTGGTCTCTTATTATGATACCTAATATTTTGGATTAATTTCTACCAAATTAAGAGTAATGGTTGTGAGGCGCCTGGGTGGCTCAGTGGGTTAAAGCCTCTGCCTTCGGCTCGGGTCGTGATCCCAGGGTCCTGGGATCGAGCCCCACATCGGACTCTCTGCTCAGCAGAGAGTCTGCTTCCTCCTGTCTCTCTCTGCCTGCTTCTCTGCCTACTTGTGATCTCTGTCAAATGAATAAATAAAATCTTAAAAAAAGAGAGTAATGGTTGTGATTTCTATTCTGTATTTTTCTTTGGAAAAATTGGAAATAGAGATTTGTTGAAAATATACACATACAGTTAAAGATCAATAAACTTGTACCCATCAACCAAGCCAAGAGATAAGAGATTGCTCTACCTCAGGTCTTATATGTGGGATCTTCATGATTATTCTCAAGATGAAATAACTATCGTGATTCTTAAATTTATTAATTTCTTGCATGATAACATTGCCAAGGGTTGGGGGAAGGATAACATGAAGATTACTTTGTAGAGATGGAATCATTTTGTATCCTGATTATAAGAATGGTTCCCTGAACCTATCTGTATATGTGATAGGAAGTGAAAAAAAAGTCAAAGAACTTTATCACTCATATATTACCTACATAACTATATTATCTCCCCCCACAAAAGAAAAGAGTGCAAATAACAACAGATAAGATCCATATGAGGTCTGTAGATGAATAGTATTATAGAAATGCCAGTGTCGGGGCGCCTGGGTGGCTCAGTGGGTTAAGCCGCTGCCTTCGGCTCAGGTCATGATCTCAGAGTCCTGGGATTGAGCCCCACATCGGGCTCTCTGCTCTCTAGGGGAGCCTGCTTCCTCCTCTCTCTCTCTGCCTGCCTCTCTGCCTGCTTGTGATCTCTCTGTCAAATAAATAAATAAAATCTTAAAAAAAAAAAAAAAAAAAAGAAAAAGAAATGCCAGTGTCCTGGTTTGAGAATATACTGTGGTTATGTTAGATATTACCATTGGGGGAAGCTGAGTGAAGAGTACATGGGAACTCTATTCTATTGTTGCAACTTCTTGTGATTCTGAAACTATTTCAAAATAAAATTACTAAAAAAAAAATCAAGGAAGGAAAAACACTATGTAAGTGAATAGCATGTTTATACATTCTCGTGACATATTGTTGCTCACATTTTTAAACTTTTATTTGTGTGTCTTGTAGTTTTAGATTTATTTAATTGCCGCATAGGGGCCTTTTGTATGAATATACCACAGCTCATTTATCCAGTCTACAGTGGATGGACCTCCTCGGGTTGTTTGTAGCTTTCATCCATCATGAAAATTGCTGCCATAAACATTCTTTTTTTCTTTTTTAAAAAGATTTTTATTTATTTATTTGACAGAGAGATACAGAGAGCACACAACTAGAGAAGCAGGCTCTCTGCTGAGCAGGGAGCCCGATGCAGGGCTCCATCCCAGGACAGCTGAAGGCAGCTGTGCTTAACTGACCGATCCACACAGGTGCCCCTGTCATAAACATTCTTGCTCATCTCCCTTGCTCATATATACTGAATTAACTCTAAAACTGAACTCGCTGGCTATAGAATCTATATGCTAAAATTTGTCTTGTGTTTTATGCTTTTTCTTGTATTTTTTTATTTTTGAGTAGTTAGGAAATGGTATCTCATTGTTTTAACTCGTGTTTTGCTGATTACTATTGAGAATGGGCATATTAAATAATATTGGCTTTTTAAAAAAGATTTTATGTATTTATTTGACAGAGAGATAGAGAGTACAAGTAGGCAGAGCAGCAGGCAGAGGGAGAGGGAGAAGCAGACTCCCCGCCGAGCAGGAAGCCCGATGCGGGGCTCGATCCCAAGACCCTGGGATCATGACCCGAACCGAAGGCAGCCGCTTAACCGACTGAACCACCCAGGTGCCCCAATATTGGCTATTTTTTAAATTTTTTTTTTTTTTTTTTTTTTTTTTAAGATTTTATTTATTTATTTGTCAGAGAGAGAGAGAGGGAGAGAGAGCGAGCACAGGCAGACAGAATGGCAGACAGAGGCAGAGGGAGAAGCAGGCTCCCTGATGAGCAAGGAGCCCGATGTGGGACTCGATCCCAGGACGCTGGGATCATGACCTGAGCCGAAGGCAGCTGCTTAACCAACTGAGCCACCCAGGCGTCCCATATTGGCTATTTTTTAAAAAATATTTTTATTTATTTATTTGAGAGAGAGACAATAGAAAGAGCATGAGAGGGGAGAAAGTAATAGGGGGAAGCAGACTCCCCATATCGCTGGGAGCCCGATGTGGGACTCCATCCCAGATCTCCGGCATCATGACCTGAGCCGAAGGCAGTTGCCTAACCAACTGAGCACTCAGGTGCCCTAATATTGGCTATTTTTAATTTCCCCTTGGGAATTACCTATACATGTTGTTGCTGATTTTTCTTTGTATCTTTGTCTTTCCCATGATTTTTAGGAGTGTGATAACTTTGATATCAATTTTAACTTTTGCCTATAAATGTCCCTCTCTTTATGGTGTCTTGATGGCAGAGATTCTGAATTTTAGTCAAATTTATTAGTCTTTTCCTTTTTGGTGTGAGTTTTTGTGTCTTGTTTAAGAAATCCTTCCCCAAACAAGTGATTATAAATGTTTTTGGCTTTAGTGTCTTCTTTATTTTTTGAAGTTCAGTTTCACATTTAAAATCTCTATTTTGGGGGCACCTGGGTGGCTCAATGGGTTAAAGCCTCTGCCTTTGGCTCAGGTCATGATCCCAGGGTGCTGGGATCGAGCCCTGCATCGGGCTCTCTGCTTGGCAGGGAGCCTGCTTCCTCCCCTCTCTCTGCCTGCTTCTCTGCCTGCTTGTGATCTCCGTCTGTCAAATAAATAAAATCTTTTTAAAAAATCTCTATTTTTGTATGCGACAGAACACAACAAATTTACTGATACGGTTTTAGATTCCACATTGTAACTAATCTTTAAGGAATGACCACTTGTTAATTTTGATGCAGTATCAAAAAAGATTATCCACAATTATCTGAAAATTCTGTAAAAAAACCTCTTCTCTTTTCCATCTATGTTTTTTGTGAAGCTGAAAGTCTTCATATGCTTCAATTAAAACAAATCACAACAGATAGATTATAGAAGCAGATATGAGAGTCCAGCTGTTTACCTGTTAAGCAGACATTAAAGTTATGCAAAAATATCAATGCCACTCTTCTTTTTAAATGTTCTGGTTTGGAAAATATATTTCTATTTTCAAAAATAAAAATGTTATATATGTCTACACGTAATGGTTTGTTATTTTTAACAGATCAGTAAGTTGTAATAATTTTTTAAAGTAACATTTTAACATTATTGTTAATGTTTAACATTTTAAAAAGATATGAGCAGAAAAAAAGATATGAGCAGAACTTTAAGATATTTTACAGAAATGGGAGAAACTTCAGAAGAATAGATAAAGAGTATGTCTAAGAATGAACTGAAACAATATGGTAGTTTATAAATAAATTTCATTAGTAAAGTAGAATATATAAAAATACAAATGGTTTTTCTATTACATGGTGTCATTGGTTGGTTATGTTAAAAATAACCGAAAAGAAAAAGATTTCACATGTTGAGACATAAAATTAGACCTGAAATTAGGTGAATGAAAGAAACAATTGCTCAGTGTAAGGGCCTACTTAATCAGAGGGAGGCATTTTGTTGTTCATGCAGTAAACTTAGATTGACCCTGCCCCTCCCAGAGGAACTTACTTGCAAAGCCTAGATACAAGGGCGGGTCAGGCCAGGTGAAGACATCCAATCAGTGGGGCGTGCATATATCTACTAGAGTAAATTGAAATTCAACTGGCCGCCCGTGTGTAACCTCGCAGTTTTGTGTGTGGCAGACCTAGCATGACTGTGCAGTTTTCTCTGTGTATTGCAATCTCATCGGCCACCTGTGTATAGCCCGGCTAAACTACCTCTATAAAAGTACATCTGTGAGGCTGGGAGGGGTCGCCTCTTTGCAAGAGACAGCCCTGACCGGTCAGTTTGGTTCTCGATGCTTGGCGCGAAATAAAGCTTTGCTTGACCTTCACTTTGTATCAGTCTTGCTCCTTTGATTACGGAGCCTAACACAGGAATAGTTAGGGAGAAGTATATTTGTTGGGTCCATTATCAAAGGAACAAGACTGGGACAAAGTGAAAGTTATGCAAAGCCTTATTTTATGCCAAGCATTAGAAGTTAGACTGACCGGCCAGGGCCACCTCCGAAGAGAGCGACCCCCCTTCATCTTACAGGCTAGTTTTTATAGGGCACAACCGCAGACCTCTACATATGTGGCTTTGGCTGATTGGATCTCTTTTACCTGTCTGGCCTTATTTTAGGTGTGTGTTTTAGCAACGGTTACCCGGAACTGATATCACTAACTGCTGAGGCATTTATTAAACAACAAAATGGCTACCTAGGCAACATGATAACAAAGTGGCTATCTAGGCAACATGGAGTCACTCTGGCTAAGCAGGCCCAGGCAGGCCCTAGGGGTTTAGCAGGTTTTAATGTGGATTCGGCCCCAACAATATTAAAATAATACTGAGACATTATTTTCCTCCCATAAGGATGGCAAATATTTTTATTTTAAAAATATTTATTTGGGGCGCATAGGTGGCTCAGTGGGTTAAAGCCTCTGCCTTCAGCTCGGGTCGTAATCTTGGGGTCCTGGAATCAAGTCCTGCATCGGGCTTTCTGCTCAGCAGGGAGCCTACTTCCCCCTCTCTCTGCCTGCCTCTCTGCCTACTTGTGATTGTAAGGACCTGTTTAGCCAGAGCGTTTCCATCCAGTTAAACAATAACCTTGTTGTATAAGCCTTAAACTGTCCCTTCCCCCCTTTCCCCAGGGGACTTACTTAAAAACAAGTCCCAGAAACCAGTCCCAGGTAACAAAGCCCAAATACAAGGGTGGATCAGGCCAGGTGGAGACATCCAATCAGTGGGGTGTGTGTGTTTGTGTGTGTGTGTGTGTGTGTGTGTGTGTGTGTGCGCGCGCACTGTCTCCCTGGTTACCAAGGAGTATGGGCCCCGCCCTTTGGGAGCCTTTTGGGTGCCATTTCTGACCAAGGTGATAGGCTAATTCAAATATCTACTAGGGTAAATTGTAATTCAACTGGTCACTTATGTGTGACCTAACATGATTGTGCAGCTTTCTCTGTGTTACAATTTCATTGGCCACTTGTGCATGGCCAGGCCCAACCACATGGCCTTTGCCCTTAAAAGTTTGTCTGTAGGGTGCCTCGGTGGCTCAGTGGGTTAAGCCTTTGCCTTCGGCTCAGGTCATGATCCCAGGGTCCTGGGATCTAGCCCTGCATTGGGCTCTCTGCTCAGCAGGGAGCCTGCTTCCTCCTCTTTCTCTGCCTGCCTGTCTGCCTATTTGTGATCTCTCTGTCAAATAAATAAATCTTAAAAAAAAAAAAAAAAGAGCTAGTCTGTGAAGCAGAGAGAGGTCGCCCTCTCTGTAAGAGGTGCGGCCCCGAATGTTCGGTTTGATTCTTGATGCTTGGCACAAAATAAAGCTTTGCTTGACCTTCGCTTTGTTTCAGTCTTGCTCCTTTAATCATGGACCCGTTAGTGGGGGACCTTTCAGTGATCTCTCTCTCTCTGTCAAATAAATAAATAAAATCTTTAAAAAATATTTATTTATTGGGGTGCCTGGGTGGCTCAGTTGGTTAAGTATCTGCCTTTGGCTTAGGTCAGATCGAGTCCCACATAGGCCTTTCTGCTCAGCAGGGAGTCTGCTTCTCCTTTGCCCCTCTCCCTTGCTTGTAATCTCTCTCTCTGTGTCACACGATCTCTCTCTCAAATAAAATCTGAAAGAAATAAATGAATATTTTAAGTAAGCTCTACATCAAACATGGGCTTGAATTCATGATCCCGAGATGAAGAGTTGCACGCTGCATTGACTGAGCCAGCCAGATGCCCCAGGATGGCAAATATTTTTAAAATTCGATGGTAGGTTTGTGGGAAAACTGATACTTTATTACACAAATAGGAGTGGGTATAAATGGTTACAATCACTTTGGAGGATAATTAGATGTATTTTAAAAATAAAAATCAGCATACCCAGTGACCAAGCACTTCCCCTTTTGATATTTAGTCTAGAAACACATATACCGCAAGTGCCACAAGGATATCGATCTATATCTATCTATCTATCTATCTTCCATCAGTCATCTATCAATCTACATCCTCTTTCAATCAAATATCCATCTATCATCTATCATACTAGTTAACTCTAGCTGCCGAAACAGATAAGCCCTGAAGTCCAGTAGCAGCATTAAAGGTAGTGATATGTGGATGAGTTATAACTATATGTTTTGTGTTCTTTATAATATTCTGAACAGGGAATTGACAGGACTTTGTGTTAGATTACATGTGGGCTATGAGAAAAAGAAAAGAATGAAAGATGACCCCAAGAATTTCATCTTGCACAACTACAATAATGGAATTGTCATTGATTGAAAGGGGGTAGAGCAGGAACAAGTGTTGGGGAGAAATAATGAATTTAGTTTTGGGTGTCTCAAAATTAAGATGACGATCACACACAGCAGTGGAGATGTTAAGTGGGCATTTTGGGCAACTGCCAAGGTTTGAATAGTATCCCAAGTTAATCATAATGTTTTAAACTCTTTTTATTTTGAAATAATTTTAGGCACATAGAGTTGCTTTGCAGCCTCCCTGGGAGCTTCCTGGGCGTAATCTGAAACCAGCCCCTGTAACGTAGGAAGGGAGAAAAGAAAAAAGAGGGTGGCGGGGGTGTGGGGTACCATACGGGGTGAGGGGGTGGGGTAACTGGTGATGGATATTGGGGAGGGTATGTGTTGTAATGAGCATTGGGTATTATATAAGACGGATGAATCACATACCTGTACCCCTGAAACAAATAATACATTATATGTTAATTAATTGAATTTACATTTTAAAAAATTAATAAAGAGGCAAACCATTTCAGATTGATAGGGGTCAGGTTTAAAGCTTCTACTTTTTAAATTTTTAAAAGATATTTATTTGAGAGAGAGAGCATGAATGGTGGGGAGGGTTAGGGAGAGGAGGGAGAAGCAGACACCCAGGTGAGCAGGGAGCCTGATACAGGAATGGATCCCAGGACTCTGGGACCATGACCCAAGCTGAAGGCATATGCTTAACCAGCTGAGCAACTCAGGCTACCTGAAATATTCTGTTTTAAAACTTAGCATTAAATTAATTTTCTCAGGCACACTCATCCCAAGACAATACCCCACACACACATCCAATCCCCTCCACACACAAGATTCATGTAGAAGTAAAAATGGGGCAAAACTTCCATTCTCAATAGGGAGAAAAGAGTTCAAAAAATTAGAAATAAATATAATAAGAAATGGACAAGAGACACATAAATCTTATAAAATAATGCAATGAAACAAGATCTGAACAAATGGAAATAATTACTGGATGAGAAGATTTATGTAAAGAAAGAAAATCCAGTCCTCCCAAGATTAACATATAAATGTAAAACAATAACTAAATGATTTCAAAATTTACATAAGGAATAAATGCCAAAGATCAGCCAAGAATTTATTGAAACAAAAATGAAGACAGACTTGTCTTCCCAATAGTGAAATAAGATGACTGTGGAACCAGACTATTTAAGATTGAGTCAAGGTGTAAGCCTTCTGTGCATAAGTTGTTTTTTCACTCTAACATGAGGATGAGAGTAGAACTGTAAGGGCCTATTCAGCCAGAGCAGCCCCACCCCAGTTGAACTGCCATTTTGTTGTAAAACTTAAATTGACTCCCCCCACCAGGGGAACTTACTTAAAAGCAAGTCTGGGAAACCAGTCCCAGGTAACAAAGTACAAGTACAAGGGTGGATCAGGCCCGGAGGAGGTATTCAATCAGCGGGGGGTGGGTGGGGGTGGGGGGGTGCATACTGTCTCCTAGCTACCAAGGAGTATGGTCCCCCGCCCTTTGGGAGCCTTTTGGCGCCAATCCTAACCAAGGTGTGATAGGCTAAATCAAATGTCTACTAGGGTAAACTGTAATTCAGTTGGTCACCTAGCATGACTGTGCAGCTTTCTCTATGTGTTACAATTTCATTGGCCACCTGTGTGTGGCCAGGCCCAACCAAATGGCCTTTGCTCTATAAAAGTTAGTCTGGAAAGCAGGGAGGGATTGTCCTCTCTGTAGGGGCGGCCTAGACTGGTCTGTTTGACGGTCGATCTGATTCCTGATGCTTGGCGCAAAATAAAGCTTTGCTTGACCTTCGCTTTGTATCAGTCTCGCTCCTTTAATCACGGAACCATTATTGGGAGACCTAACATACACATTTATTTATTTACTTTAAAAGATTTTATTTATTTGTCAGAGAGAGAGCACATAAGCAGGGGGAGTGGCAGGCAGAGGGAGAAGGAGGCTCCCCGCTGAGCAAGAAGCCTGACCTGGGCTTGGATCCCAAGACCTTGGGATTATGACTTGAGCTGAAGGTGACACTTAACTGACTGAGCTACCCAGGCATTCATGAGCTCACTTTTAAAAGCACAATAGTTGCCAGAAACTATAAAGGACAAATTTGACTACACAAATATTTTATATGACTTATGATTCCCTAAGGTTAAAGAAATCAAAAGCATAAAAAAGCCTTTGATAAAGTTCAACACATTTTCCAATAAAATCTCTTCCCAATCCAAGGATAAAAATTAATTTCTTTTACCTGTTAAGGTCACTGACACCTCTCCACTACAAATATCATAATTAATAGAGAAACTTTAGAACCATTGCTTTATTATTATTATTTACTATTATTCAGAGAGGGAGAGAGAGAATCCCAAGCAGTTTCTGAGCCAGCGCAGAGCTAGACTTGGGGCTCGGTCCCACAACCCCAAGATCATGACCTGAGCTGAAATCAAGAGTTGGAGGCTTAACCAGCTGAACCACCCAGGTGCCCCTAGAATCACTGCTTTATACATCAAGAATAAGACAAGGATGCCTACTAATCATTGCTATTACTTGACATAATATTAGAAATTCTGATCAACACCATAAGAAAAATGAGATACAATTACTGGCAGAAAAGAAAAATATCTTAAAATAGATTATTGTTTATAGCTATTTAGACCCATTTACATAA
This sequence comes from Enhydra lutris kenyoni, assembly GCF_002288905.1. Lineage (NCBI taxonomy): Eukaryota > Metazoa > Chordata > Mammalia > Carnivora > Mustelidae > Enhydra > Enhydra lutris. Next base: position 3,490,284 of record NW_019154176.1, read on the forward strand.
AAAAAAACAAGAAAATCAGCAAATTTTTAGAACTAGTCTTTGTCAAGGTTACTAGATTCGTGATCGATACATAAAAATACCATTCTATTAATCATAACTAATCAGTATGAAATGTAGATATACACATGCGTATATGAAGCATCCAGGAACAACTCTAACCAACATGGCAAAAAGCAAACCAGTGAAGTACATTTTAAGAAAAATGAATGAACGGGAGGCTATAACATTTCACAGACTGGCAGGCCTGCCATTATAAACATGACTGGTCATGGTCCTGGGCGGTAGATGCTAGTGGAAAGAAAAGAAAATATCACTTTGCAGAAACAAAGCCCTGGCCTCCCAAGTCGGTAGGAATGCGAGTCAAGCCACGCCTCTGGCCTGGTCCAACCACTGTATTTAACTAGGTTCTCGGTGAAGGAACATGGATTTCTCCGCTCTCCAAGTGGTAGGCGGTGGGCCACACCCCTTCCTTCCTCCAGAACGGAAGCGGAAGTGTGCGTTCTGGGGCCACAGCCGTTGCTGCCGAACTTCCCCACTACAGGGGCGGGGCGGGGCGGGGCGGGGCGGGGCGGGGCGGGGCGGGGGAGGGGGCGGCGGAGTCTACGAAATTGGCTTCCGGCCTGGCCCAGCTGGTCTTGGACCATAACAGGCCGGGGGGCCCTGGACGGACGTGGTAGGCACTGGTAGGCACCGGGTCAACGTGTGAGTCTGGTCTCCGATGCCAGGCGTGGCTTCCGGCGAAAAACTGGCCTTTGACGGGGAGAAAACACACTACTTCCGCTCAGTTCCGCAGAGGCTTGGTTGGCGCATTCTCGCTCCTCTGCAGATGTGGGCGGGTTCTGGTGAGAACTGGACGGACTGTCCCAGGGGAGCCCCTAATCCCTCTTTTATTTTTAAGAGAGCGTGAGCGAGGGGAGAGGCAGAGGGAAAGTCTCTCTCTTTTTTTCTCCCCAAGATTTTATTTGAGAGAGCAGGGGCAGGGGGAGGTGTAGAGGGACAAAACCACTGTGCGCTGAGCGGGAAGCCCATCCTGGGGCTTGAGCCAGGACTCTCAGATCTTGACCCGGGCGGAAGTCAGAGGCTTAAACTGACTAAGCCACCCAGGTGCCCAGCCCCTAATCCCCACTTGTGTGAGAGGAATTAAGTCCCTAACATTTCATCCAGCTGTAGCTTCCCAGTGTCACTAAGAAGAGAGGCTGGTTTCTTTGGAAAAATAATGTCAAAATTTATTTCCTTGTAAAATGGTTTTGTTTGGGACCAAATGAAATACCCCCTGCCTCCCTCTGGCCGACCTTTTATTTTAAAAAATTTCAGAAGTTGAAAGAATGTATATATATACCCTTAACCTGGAGCCATCAATTTTACCAAATCCTATTACACTTTTCCCCCCTGCTGAATTTTAACTGAATCAAGTAGAAGACATATGTCAGACCCCTAAATGCTTTCATGTGCATCTCCTAGAACCAGGGGTAGTCTTCTACTTAACCACAATGTTGTTATTCCACCTAGAAAAATTAAAAATAGTTATGCCATTTAATATACAGCCCAATATACTCAATCCAAAATACAGTCTCACAGAGCTAATTATTTATTTAATCCAGGATTCAGTCAAGGTTTACACATTTACATTGGTTATTACTGTCTGTATATATTGTCAATCTAGAACAGTACTCCTGACTTTTTTTTTTTTTTTTAAGATTTTGTTTATTTGACAGAGAGGGAGAGAGACAGCGAGAGAGGGAACACAAGCAGGGGGAATGGGAGAGGGAGAAGCAGGCTTCCCACTGAGCAGAGAGCCTGATGCGGGACTGGATCCCAGGACACTGGGATCATGATCTGAGCCTAAGGCAGACACCTGATGACCGAGCCACCCAGCGTGCCCCCTGTTTTTTTGCCTTCATGACATTTTGAGGAATCTACATCAATTTCTTGTGGGATTTTTCACATGATGGATGTTTTATTGTTTTCTCATGGTCTCTTTTAGCTTGTTTTTAGTTACCTGCATTTCCTGTAAATTGGAAGTTAGGTCTAGAGTGGTGGTTCTTAATGGAGGTTATTTTGTTCCCAAAGGACATTTGGCAATACGTGGAGATGTTTTAGTTGTCATAACTGGGAGTGCTTCTGGCATTTAATATGTAGAGGTCAGGGATGTAGCTAAACATTCTCCAGTGCACAGGTCGCCCCCACTCCCCAACAAAGACTTGACTGGCTCCATGTGTCAATAGTGCTGAAATTGAGAAACCATGGCTTAGAGCAGCACTATTTGTGATGAGGGAAATGTTCTATATCTGCACTGTTCAACATAGTAGACTTGAGCCACATGTGACTCTTCAGCACTTCAAATATGGCTAGTGTGACTAAGAAACTGAGGTTTCAATTTTGATTAAATTTAAGTAGTCACATTTGGCTAGTGGCTAGCTTATTGGACAATAAGCGTTTACAGGTTAGATTTAGGGTAAACATCTTTTCAAGGTAGCCAAAAAGGAACAAAGGAACTACAAAACAGCCAGAAAACTCTTAATAAGATGGCATTAGTAAGTCCTTATCAGTTAATCTTTAAATGTAAATGATTAAATTCCTGGTTGAGGGGCCCCTGGGTGGCTCAGTGGGTTAAAGCCTCTGCCTCCGGCTCAGGTCATGATCCCAGGGTCCTGGGATCGAGCCCCACATCGGGCTCTCTGCTCAGCAGGGAGGCTGCTCCCCCCGCCCCTGCCTGCCTCTCTGCCTACTTGTGATCTCTGTCTGTGAAATAAATAAATAAGGGGCGCCTGGGTGGCTCAGTGGGTTAAGCCGCTGCCTTCGGCTCAGGTCATGATCCCAGGTCCTGGGTTCGAGCCCCACATCGGGCTTTCTGCTCAGCAGGGAGCCTGCTTCCTCCTCTCTCTGCCTGCCTCTCTGCTTACTTGTGATTTCTCTCTGTCAAATAAATAAATAAAATCTTTAAAAAAAAAAAAGAAATAAATAAATAAAATCTTTAAATTCCTGGTTGAAAGGCAAAGTGCGCCTGAAGGGATTAAAAAAAAAAAAAAAGAGGCCCATCTGTATGCTGCCTACACAAAAATCACCTCAGCTTTAGACACACATAGAGTCAAAGTTAAAGAATGAAAAAAGACATTCCATGCAAATGAAAATCAAAAGATTGCAGAAGTAGTTATATCAGGAAAAATAGACTTTAAGTCATTAACTGTAACAAGAGACAAAAACGTCATTATATAAGGATAAAGGAATCAATTTGTCAAGAGAATTTAACAATTGTAAATATGTATTTACTGAGCATCAGAGCACCTAAATATATTAAGCAAATACTAAGAGACATATGAAAGGAAAAATAGGCAACAAAGTAATACTCTATTTTCTACAATGGATAGATCAACCAGACAGAAAGTCCATAAACAAACACTGGACCTGAAATATACTTTAGACCAAATGGACCTAACAGACTTATACAGAACATTTCATTCAACGGCAACAGAATACACATTCTTCTCAAGCACACATGGAACATTCTCCAGGACAGATCATGTTAGGTCACAAAAGAAGTCTTAGCAAATTCAAGAAGACTTAAGTCATACCAAGTATCTTTACTAACCCCAATGCTAAAAAACTAGAAATTACCAGAAGGAAAGCTGGAAAATTCACAAATATGTGGAAATTGGACAACACATTCCTGAACAACCATTGAGTCTAAGAAGTAAACAATAGGGAAATAAAAAAAGATCTTTTTATGTAATCAATATATATTTGTTGTAAAAGACTCCACCCCCAAACTACTAGAACTCATACAACAATTTAGCAATGTGGCAGGATACAAAGTCAATGTACAGAAATCAGTGGCTTTCTTATACACTAACAATGAAAATACAGAAAGGGAAATTAGAGAATTGATTCCATTTACTCTAGCACCAAGAACCATAAGACACCTTGGAATAAACCTAACCAAAGAGGTAAAGGATCTGTACTCGAGGAACTACAGAACACTCATGAAAGAAATTGAAGAAGACACGAAAAGATGGAAGACCATTCCATGCTCTTGGATTGGAAGAATAAACATTGTTAAAATGTCTATACTGCCTAGAGCAATCTATACTTTTAATGCCATTCCAATCAAAATTCCACTGGTATTCTTCAAAGAGCTGGAGCAAATAATCCAAAAATTTGTATGGAACCAGAAGAGACCCCAAATCGCTAAGGAAATGTTGAAAAACAAAAATAAAACTGGGGGCATCATGTTGTACTTTAAATTTCCAGAAGTTATCCTCTTTTAATTGGTAGTTTGTACCATTTGAACATCTCATTTACCCCTCCCTCCCCAATTTCTGGTAACCACCAGCTTTTTTAGATTCTACATGTATGTGAAATCATACAGTATTTCTTATTCTGTCTGACATATCATTTGGTATAATGCCCTACAGTTTCATGTATGTTGTCACAAGTGGCAAGATTTCCTTCTCTTTTAGGCTGCATAATACATTGTTAAATGTATTTACTACATTTTCTTTATCCATTCATCCATCAATGGACAGACTGTTTCCATATTCTGACTGTTGTGAATAATAGTGTAGTAACCATGGAAGTACAGCTATCTCTTGGAGATACTGATTTTATTTCATTTGGATACATAACCAGAAGTGACCCTACTGGATCATATGGTAGTTCTATTTTTTTTCCCAAGAAATCTCCATAGTCTTTTTAATGACTGTTATCAATTTACATTCTTACAGTGTTCAAAGTTTCCCTTTTCTCAACATTCTCACTAACACTTGCTAATCTTTGGACTTTTTGATAATAGCTATCCTAATATGAAATGGTACTTCTTCTTTGATTTGTATTTCCTTGATAGAGGTGTTGAGTATCTACTCATAGACCCCCCCCCTTTTTTTTTTGGCCATTTGTATGTCTTTGAGGATGTGTATTCATGTCCTTTGCCCATTTTAAAATCATTTTTTCTGTTGAGTTATAGGAGTTTCTTAGAGATTTTGGTTATGAACCCTTTATCAGATATATGGTTTGCAAATATTTTCTCCCATTCCATAGGTTAGCTTTTTATTTTGTTGATGGTTTTCTTTGCTGTGCAGAAGCTTTAGTTTGAGATAGTCCCATTTATTTATTTTTGCTTTTGTTCCCTGTATTTTTGGCAACATATTTAAAAAAGGCATCGTCCAGACCAATATTAGGAAGTTTTTACATAGGTCTTCTTTTAAAAGTTTTATAGTTTCAGGTCTTACATTTAAGTCTTTAATCCATTTCACAATTGGTGTTTATTGTTGGGAATAATGTAAGATAGGGCTCCAGCTTAATTTTTTTCATGTATATCCAGATTCTCAACAGTATTTATTGAAGAGACTATCCCTTCTTCATTACGGGCTCTTGGCACCCTGTCAGAATAGTTGAGTGTATATGTGTGGGTTTATTTCTTGTCTTTCTATTCTGTCCTTGGTCTCTGTGCCTGTTCTTGTGCCAGAACAGTTTTATAATGTTCTGATTACAGTAGTTTTGCAATATAGTTGGAAATCAGTAAGCATAGTGTCTCTAGCTTTGCTTTTCTTTCTCAACATCACTTTGGATATTGGGGATCTTTTGTGGTTTCAGATGAATTTTAGAATGTTTTTCTATTTCTGTGAAAAATGCCATTGGAATTTTAATAGGGTTTGCATTAAATGTATAGATCACTTTGTGTCATAAAGACTAAAAATATTTCTTCCTGTCTAAGGCATGGGATATCTTTCCATTTACTTGTGTCCTTAATATTTTTTTAATCAAAATCTTGTTTTCAATGTACATATATTTAACCTCCTTGCTTAATTAATTCCTAAATTTTCTATTGTTCTTGATGCTATTGAGTGGTTCTCTTGATTCCTCTTTCAGATAGCTCACTGTTATTATATAAATACAATATGTACATATAAAACCTTTATATGTACATATAAAACCTTACAGACTCCACCAAAAACTGTTAAACAAATTCAGTAAGGTTTCAGGATACAAAAATCAATATACCAAAATAAACTGTATTCTATACAATAACAGTGAGCTATCTGAAATATATATATATATATATATATATATATATAATGTCATAAATCATGTCATTTATAAACTGATCATTTTCTGACTTGGATGCCACTTTTTTATTTTTTCTGCCTCATAGTTCTGGCTAGAACTTCTAAAGCTATGTTTAATAAAAATGGTGTAAGTGAGCATCCTTGTCTTGTTCCTGATCTTTGAGGAAAATCTTTTAGCTATGGGCTTGTCATATACAGCCTTTAGCATGTTGTGGTACATTCTTTCTATACATTATATGTTGCAAAGTTTTATCATGAAAGAATTGAATTTTGTCAAATGCTTATTTGGCATCTATTGAAGTGATAAGATTTTTCTGCATTCGGTTAATGTGGCATATCACATTTGCTGTTTTGTATATATGGAATCATCCTTTTATCCCAGTGATAAATCCCATTTGATCATGGCACATGATCCTTGTAATGTGCTCTAGGATTCAGTTAGCTAGTATTTTGTTGAATATATTTATACCTGAGATCATTAGGAATATTGGTCTGTAATTTTCTTAAACTGTCTTTTACTGGCTTTTATATGAGGGCAATACTAGCCTTATAAATCAGTTTAGAAGAGTGTGTTCTTCTCAACTTTTTGAGACACTTTTCTAAGGATTGGTATTAATTCTTCCTTAAATGTTGCTAGAATTCACCAGTAAAGCCATCTTGTTCTGGGTTCCATGTTATCAAATTTTTTGGCATATAGTATCCATAGTCTTTTGATACTATTTGTATTTCTGTGGTATCTGTTGTAATGTCTTCTCTTTCATTTCTAATTTTTTTAAAATCTGTTTTAGAGAAAGAGCAAGCAAGTAGGGGGAGGGGCAGGGAGGAGGGAGAAGGACAAGCTGATTCTGTGCAGAGTGCAAAGCCCAACACAGGGCTCAATCTCAGGACCCTGAGATCATGACCTGAGCCAAAATCAAGAATCAAATGCTCAACGAACTGAGCCATCCAGGCACCCCTCATTTCTGATTTTATTGGACTCTTCACTACTTTTTCTTCATCTAGCTGAGGGTTGGTCAATTTTATATTTCAAAAAATTTAAAAAAAACCTACTTTTAGTTTCATTGATCTTATCTGTTGTCTTTCTTATCACTTATTTATGCTCTAGTCTTTATTGCCTTCCTTATTTTTTTTCCCTTCCTTATTCTTAAATTTGGATTAGTTTGTTCACCTTCTTAGAGTTCCTTGTATGTGAAGTTAGATCATTTGTGATTTTTTTTTTATGTATAACCAACATGCAGTGTGATATTAGTTTCAGAGTACAGCATAATGATTCAACAATTCTATGCTAATGTAAGTATTTATTACCGTGGATTTTCCACTTAAAACTGTCCTTGGTTCATCCCATAGGTTTTATTAGGTTGTGTGTCTATTTCTTTGTGTTAAGATATATTTTAGATTTCTCTTTTGATTTACTCTTTGATCCATTGGTTATTTATGGCTTTAATTTTCACATATTTAATTTTCCAGCTTTTCTAATGTTACTGAGATTTCTCATTTTATACCATTGTGGTCAAATAAGACATTTGATATGATTTCAACTTTAAATTTGGTAAGACTTGTTTTTGTGATAACATATGATCTCTCCTGGAGAACATTTTCTGTACACATGACAAAAATAAGTATTTTGCTGCAATTGGATATTCTATATATGTCTGTCAGCTCCATTTGGTGTAATACATAGTTTAATTCCATTATTTCTTTACTGATTTCATCTCTACATCATCTCTGCAATGTTGCTATCTATTTCTGTCTTTGGATCTGTTAATTGCTTACTATATTTAGATGTTCCAATGTTGGGCATATATACATATTTATAATGGTTATATTCTCTTAATGAATCGACCCCATTGTCCTCATATAATGGCCTCCTTTATTTCTTGTTATAGATTTTAATTCAGTCTATATTCTCTGATTTAAATATAACCACTCTTGCTCTTTTATTGTTATTTGAAGGGAATATCTTTCATTATTCTTTCATTTTCACCACGTGTCCTTGACATGAGTTCCTTATAGGCAGCATACCATTGGATTTTTTTTTAATTTATTCAGCCATTGTGTCTTTTCTTTCTTTTTTTTTTTTTTTTAAAGATTTTATTTATCTTATTTGACAGACAGAGATTACAAGTAGGCAGAGAGGCAGGCAGAGAGAGAGAGGAGGAAGCAGGCTTCCCGCTGAACAGAGAGTCTGATGCGGGGCTCGATCCCAGAACTCTGGGATCATGACCTGAGCCGAAGGCAGAGGCTTTAACCCACTGAGCCACCCAGGTGCCCCGTGTGTCTTTTCACTGTATAATTTAATCCATTATATTTGGAGTAATTTTTGATGGATAAAGACTTACACCAATTTAATTGTTTTCAGATTGTCCTGTAGTTCCCTTGTACCTTTTTCTGTCAATGTGAAGTGATTTTTTTTTTATAGTGGTATGCTTTTTTAAAATCTTTTGTGTAACTACTATAGGTTTTGCTCTGTAATTTTCATAAGGCTTAAATAAGACATAACAGTTCATTTTAAGCTGAAAATCATATATAAAAGCTCTACACATTTATTTGCCTCCATTTTGTTTTGTTTTGTTTTGTTTTTTTTAAGATTTATTTATTTATTGAGGGGGACAGGGAGAGAAAATTTCCAGCAGATTCCCTGCTGAGCACAGAGCCTGTTGCAAGGCTCTATCTCACAACCCTGAGATCATGACCTGAATCGAAACCAAGAGTCAGATGCTTAACTAACTGAGCCACCCAGGCACCCCATCCTATTTCATTTTTCATGTCATAACTTACATCTTTTTTTAATATTGAAATATATTGATTTACAACACCACATTAGGTTCAGGTATAAAACATTATAATTAAAAAACTCTATATATTATGCTGTATTTAACACAAGTATAGCTACTGTCTATCACCATACAAAATTATTATAATATGATTGACTGTATTCTCTATTCTGTCCCTTTCATCCTCATGACTTATTATTTTCGTAACTAAAAGCCTGTACCTTCCACTTCTATTCACCATTTTTTGCATATCCCCCAACTTCCCTCCCATCTGGCAACGAACAGTTTTTCTGTATTTGTGGGTCTGTCTCTGCCTTTTTTTGTTTGTTCATTTGATTTATTTGTTAAATTCCACATATAAATGAAATCATATGGTCTTTGTCTTTTTTTGTCTGCAATAAACATAAGGGTGCATATATCTTTTTGAATTAGTATTTTTGTTTTCTTTGTGTAAATACCCAGTAGTAAAGACAATTTTGCTGGATAAACTATTCTTAGTTGGCAGTTTATTTTTCTTTCATCACTCTGAATACATTATCCTATTCTCCCTTGTACTTGCAAGATTTCTGCTGAGAAATCCTCTGGTAGCCTTGTGGTATTTCCTCGTATGTGATTTATTTTTGCCCTTCCTGCTTTCAAAATCCTTTCTTGAGCTTTGATATTAAAAGGTTTGATTGTAAGGTATCTTGGTGAAAATCTCTGGTTCAGTCTGGGGATTTTTGAGTTTCATGGACTTGGATGTCCATAATTCTCCTCAGACTTAACAAGTTTTTAGCCATTATTTTTTTGAACTAGATTTCAACCCTTTGTTTTTTCTCCTCTTTCTTTAGACTCCCATAATGTGTGTATATGCACTCCTGATAGTGTTCCACAGATCCCCTAAGTGTTCATTTTTTTTTCATCATTTCATTTTAATCTTCTGGTTAATTTCAGGAGATTGTTTTCAAGTTTGCAGATTCTTGTTTCTGCTTCATGAAATATGTTGTTGAAGCTCTTTAACACAACAAATGAAATGAAAAGATATAGTATTCTTCTCTGAAGTTTCCTTTTGATTCTATTTTATGATTCCCAACTCTTTGTTGGACTTCTCATTTTGTTCATGTATTGTTTTACTGAGTTCATTGAGTTGTCTATGTTCTCTTGAATCTCTCTGAGCTTCCTTAAAATTGTTTTGAATTCTTTTTCATGTAAACTTGTATCTTTTCTATTCTTTGAGGTCAGTTACTAAAAATTATTTTATTTATTTGGTGGTGTCATATTTTCTCATGTTCCGAGTGGCTTTGAGTTGATATGGCTGATACTGAGGAAGTAGTCCCATCTTCTACCCTTTTTGAACATGTAGATTGATTTTCACCTACAGAGGCACTGCCTGGATGGGATGTACATTCTGGGGAAGGTAAGTGGTGTAGTCACTCAGTTCCTTCATTTGTGGTCACTACTGGTGTTCTTGGTGACCAAGGATGCAGGTGTCTGCAATAGTATGATGGCATGGCCTTTTGGGGATTGTTGTTGGTAAAGGCTGCTTGGGTCCCCCTATTTTCTATTTTGCCTGGGGAGGGGTTTTCTTGTTCAGGGGATTCCTCTAGATGTCTGGTTTGGTGCACTAGTACTCAGCAATAGCAGAGCCAGGATCCTGGGATCAGGACTATGCAGAACTTCTAAGGCACCAGGGGCACAGGCACAGTTGCTGAGTCAGTGGTGCAGGTGTCTGAGGAGTAGGCATGAGCAGATAGCCCATGGAAACAAGGTCTATGTCTTTCAGGTCCCCTGCTGTGACTTGGGCCCAGATAGTGTAGAGGCAGCAAAAATGATACAGTAGAATGAGTCCAGAATAACAGGGTGTAGCAAAGTCCTATTCTCATATTTTCTAATTGTATGATTGTTGTGGCCCAAGTTAAGTTTTAATATACAGGACTTCTTTATTTGAAGAACAAAGAATGCTATAATTTTAAGATGCCTACAATGACACACCACATTAAACATTAAATAGTGGAAATTAAAACTATCTTCAGTAAAACATTACTGTCATAGCACCATTGTTTTTGTTTTAACCTAAACTATTTATCCTAAAATAGTTGAAATTTCAGGGCAATTATAGTGAAGATTTTTTAAAAATTCCTTTAAGATAATCTCTTTATTTCTGGGAAATGTAAGGGTGTGATCGGGGTGCCTTGAGTGGCAGAGGCAAATTGATGAATCTTATTTCAATCATGAATAAAGGAACAAAGTAATAACAATCTAAAGAAATATTTTCTTTGGAGAAGTGGTAAAGTACCTCAAAATTCTAAAATCAAGTTTTACCTTATCACTAACAGACTTAAGATCTTATAAACACTTCCTTCTCTAGCTTTTGTGCTATCTTTTTTGCACCTTTAGACTATCCAAACTCTTTCATTACTTGTGATTCCAATACAGTAGAAATTGTAACAGTTTCTGTGGAAACCATATTTTTAAACCAATAAGTAATAATAGACTTTAACCGTACATAAGAAAAGTAGTAAATTTTTTATTAGTAAATCTTTTGAACTCTCATAATTTACTTCTTCCTGCTGGTTCTTAGTTGTATGTGTGATTTTTTTTTTTTTTTACTTTGGCATAAAAAACTTGTTTCCCTCTTTTTATATTGCACTCCAACTTTCAGTGAATAATATTCTCTTAGCTTTATTATCTACTCCTAGATCTCTCCTCTGATTTAGCTCCAATATCTAACATTTATTCTGTTAAATGACTCTAAACTACCTAAGTGAGGGAACACAGTAGTTCTTTGTGTCCATAACACATCTTTTATGCTAAAATAGGGCTAAACCCTTTACCCAGATAGTGTTACAACTTGGGTTTAAAAGCACTTAAATCTGGTCCCTTTCAAACATTTTTTAAGAAATTCTGCCTTGGATTATGTGCTTGTAACAAAGAGGCATGATTTCAAATGCACCCTGTGGAAAGATGCTTAGCTCAAAACTGTTTAATCATCAAGCTTTCAGTAAGTTTTTTGTTTGTTTGTTTTGTTTTGTTTTGCTAGTGAAGGGCACTGTCTCCATGTGGGTGGCTGCTGACTGATCAGGGTGTTAGTTGCTGAAGGTGCTGGGGTGGCTGTTCAATTTCTTAAAACAAGACAGCAATGAAGTTAGCCACATCAATTGATTCTTTCATGAATGTTTTCTCTATAGTGTGTGATGTTATTTGATAGCATTTTAGCCACCTTAGAACTTCTTCCAAAATTGGAGTCCATCCTCTCAAACCCTGCTGCTGCTTTGTCAACTAAGTTTATGTAATATTCAACAATCTTCACAGCATCTTCACCATGAATAGATTTCCTCTCAAAAAAACCCACTTTGCTCATCTGGAAGAAGCAACTCCTCATCTGTTAAAGTTTTATCCTGAGATTGTAGGAACTCAGTCACATCTTTAGGATCCACTTCTAATTCTACTTCTCTTGTTATTTACACATCTATAGTTACTTCCCCCACTGGAGTCTTGAACCCCTCAACATCATCCATGAGGGTTAAAATTAACTTTCTCCTAGCTCCTGTTTATATTCATATTTTGACTACTTTCCATGAATCATGAATGCTCTTAATGGCATCCAGAATAGTGAATCCTTTCCAGAAGACTTTCAATTTATTTTTCCCAGATCCATCAGAGGAATCACTCTCTATGGCAGCTATAGCCTTATGAAATGTACTCCTTAAACAGACTTGAAAGTCCAAATTACTCTTTGATCCATGGGCTGCGGCCAGATGCTCTTTTAGCAGACATGAAAACATTAATCTCATTGGTCATCTCAATCAGAGCTCTTGGCGACCAGGTGCATTGTCAATGAGCACAAGTATTTTGAAAGGAATCTTATTCTCCTGAGCAATAGGACTCAACATTGGGCTTAAAATAGTCAGCCATGTTGTAAACATATGTATTGCCATCCAGGTTTTGTTTTTCCACTTGTAGAACACAGAGTAGATTTAACACAATTCTTAAGGGCTCTGGGATTTTCAAGGTGGTACATGAGCATTAGCTTCAACTTAGAGTCACCAGCTATTTAGACCCTAACAAGAGAGTCAGTCTGTCCTTTGAAGCCAGGCATTCACTTCTCTCTAGCTAAGGTCCTAGATGACATCATTTTTCAATATATGGTGGTTTCATAAACATTGAAAGTTTGTCTAGCCTCGCCACCTTCATTAATTATCTTAGCTAGATGATCTTCTCAACAACTTGCTGCAGCACCTTGAACTATTATGTTATGGAGACAGTTTTTTTATTTTTTATTATTTTATTTTATTATTTTTTTGACAGAGCATAAGCAGGGACAACAGCAGGCAGAGGGAGAAGCTGGATCCCCTCAAACAGGGAGCCCAATGCAGAACTCGATCCAAGGACTCTGGAATCATGACCTGAGCTGAAGGCAGATGCTTAACTGACTGAGCCACCCAGGCACCCTTCTCTCCTTAACCCTCATAAACTAAAGTTTACTTCTGCAGTTTTCTCACCTTTCTCAACCTTCATAGAACTGAAGAGAGTTAGGGCCTTGCTAAGGATGAATTTGGCTTAAGGGAATGTTGTGCCTAGTTTGATCTATTCAGACCACTTCAACTTTTTCTATACTAGCCATAAGGTTGTATTATTTTCTCATCATTTGTTTGTTCACTGGAGTAGCACTTTTAATTCCCTTCAAGAACTTTTCCTTTGCAACTTGGCAAACTGGGGCAAGAGGCCTACCTTTCAGCCTATCTCAACTTTTGACATGCCTTCTTCACCAAATTTAATCATTTTAGCTTTTGTTTTAAATGAGAGAGGGGTGCCTTGGTGGCTCAGTCAGTGTCTTTGGCTCAGGTCATGATCCCAAGGTCATGGGATAGAGCCCTGAGATAGGGCTCCTGCTCAGTGGGGAGCCCCTGCTTATTATTTAAGATAAATAAAATCTTAAAAAAGATAAAGCGAGAGATGTGTAACTTTTGTTTACTTGAACACTGAGAGCCCATTATAGGGTTATTAATTAATATTATTGTGTCTTAGAGAATAGGGAGGACTGAGGGGTGAGAGAGAGGCAAGAAAATGGCAGGTCAGTGGAGGAATCAGAACACACACATTTTTTTAGTTCACCATCTTATATGGGCATGCTTGGTGGTACCCTAAAATAATCACAACAGTAACATCACTGACCACAGTTCATCACAACAAATAGAATGATGAAAAAGTGTGAAATATTCCGAGAATTACCAAAATGTGACAAAGTGAGGAAAATGGTGTCAATAGACTTGCTTGATATAGGGTTGCCACAAATTTCTGATTTGTATAAAAACAAATGCAGTATCTACAAAGCTCAATGAAGTGAGATATGTCTATTTCTATTGAAATCCAATATATTCTATCTTTTCCTAAATATCACCTCTTCTGTCAAACTTTTCTTACCTCCCCAGACACCTGAGGTCTCTGGATGAAACTTCATAGCCATCAGTACCTTTCTTATAGGACTTAGAATGAACTCTCATTGAAGAGAGTAATTTCATTTAACTATTCAAGCCTAAGAATCTATTGCTAAAAAAACTGGAAAATTGCTTGCTAAAATGAATTAAAATTATTAAAGTCAATGCTTGCTTTCAGTTATAGCTTGCAAATGATACTAAAATTAACTCATATGAGTTATTCTAAGTTTATAATCAGTCTCAAGCTGATAGAAGATCTGGGAAAAAATTTTAAATAGATTCCTTGCTCTAAACATACAGAAGGGCTTCCAGGATACTAGAAAAAGCATGTTGAAATATACATGACCAGTTTTGCTGCTTTTGCCTTATGTAATCAACTACCACAGGTATTTCCTTGTGCTGTATGAATTGCTTAAGTTAAACACATAACAATGGCAATTATTCTTGTGCTTTGTGATTTATTTATTAAAAGGTATAAAGTACAGTCATAATATTAAAATTATACTTTCTAATGGATTTTGTTAGCCTGGATTGCAAATGTCATAGCATTCAACAAAAATATAATGTATATACCACAAAACTTAGTTGTTTTATATGTGCAATGCCATTAACTAGTTTCAATCCATTTTTTCATGACCTTGATGTGTCAGCTGAGGAGGTGGGCTCATCTCAAACATCTTATCAAGGAGATACTGGCTAGTTAGCTTAAAGAACTACACTTTCCTGACAGCCTCCAAATATTAATGATTTCAAGGGCCACCCCTAATGTCCCTGTTAGCTTTATGCCTGATTGCTTTCAACAACAAAACCAAGAAAATTAATATTTCCAACTTCTCAAAAGGTGTAATATATACTCACTTTCTTCATGGTTTTCTGTCTGAAATGATGCTCTTCCCTGGCAATCCCAGCCAAAGATTAAGCAGATCAGGAATACTAGAACTCTCTGTCTACCATGCAGCTTCTTTACCAGTTATCTTCAATTTAAAGCTCTCCAATAGGGTTGTCCAGAACTTATTTGTATTGTTATCTTAGGTTCTCCCTAACCAATTCCAGTTTATCCTCCCTTTGTGTTTCACAGGCATAATCCTGCAGTAGACCTCTTCCATTCATAATTGTGTCAACATTTACTGTTGTGGAGGATGTAACACAACAGTCTCAGAAGTGGGATTTGAGGACCGCATCACTTATCACTTTGCCGACAAAACCCTCATTACAGGGAGTTTGTGAGACACGGGTAATCCTTAGCAAAAAGTAGTGCCTCAGTTGCTTTAATTCTCACTGATGGTGACTTAGCAACTTGAGAGAATGTTTTGGTAAAGGGTAGTACCCTGGTCATTGCAGTGTTTTAGGAATTTGAGAAATTTAAGGGAAATCATGCATGCTAAGACAATGAAATTGACTAGTTATTAATAGTGTGGATGCCTGATGAAGTGGTAATGAAAAGCAGAGGGAAATATTTATTTTTTTAAAGATTTTTATTTATTTATTTGACAGACAGAGATCACAAGTAGGCAGAGAGGCAGGCAGATTGAGAGATTGGAGGAAGCAGGCTCCCCGCTGAGCAGAGAGCCAGATGCAGGGCTCAATCCCAGAACCCTGGGATCATGACCTGAGCCTAAGGCAGAGGCTTTAACCCACTGAACCACCAAGGTGCCCCAGAGGGAAATATTTAAAGAATGGAAAACTAAGAGTAAAGACTCCCTAGCAGCTTACAAAGTAGCCATTATTAATTCCCATAGAAGAGTGGACAAACCAAAGACAATTAAATGCTCAACTGAGGCAAATCTGCTCTATCAATATTTTTTGGAAAAACTGACTCTAAAGCGTGGGGCAGGGAATCTAGTGCACGTCCCTTAGGATTTGGGCTCCCCAGACTCTTCTGAAACTTCAGAGTCTGAAGAGCTGACCTCCCTTTTAAAAGATAGCATTCTCCTGAGCCTAAGAAAACATCACAACTCAGGGGACACTCCAGAAGCCTCTCCCGAAAGTCAGTAGGAGACCCATCAGACTTGCCTTAACACCTCTCTGGCTGCCAGATAGATAACAAAGTAAAGTGCCAGTATAATTCAAGCAGCAACACCTGGATCTGATTAAGAAGGTAGCTATGTACCTCAGAAATTGAGACTAGTTTTTGAGGGTGCTTAACCAAGAGAGCTGGAACATAGGACCAGATAAGGAAGAGATTATTCACATGAGCTCACATACCTAAGACAAAGCTCAACATCCTGACAAGTATCTTAGAGCATGACTCAGACTCTCTAATAGAGTGGCTTCTAGAAACCTGGAGAAAGTGTGGCTTATTTTGAGTGGAGCTGAAAGGTCAGATTTGCCAACACAAATGGTAGAGAAAGAGATTAGAACGCTCAGAGAATTGGACATGCTGGGATGGATGTATTTTATAAGGCCAGAGGTGTCACCAGAGGATCATGTTACCTAAGATAGAGATAACCTACTCTTTACAGAGGCTACCAGGTGGATACTGATGAGAGGGACACCGAGAAGTTCCATGGTGGCTTTCCTCTGCAGGCTGGGCTCATGATAGGAAGGACTGTTAATGAGTTTGGCTCATTGATAACAATGGGGATGATGGGGCCCCAAAGCAATGTTTGTTTGGTAGGTGGAAACAAACGCCGGAAGCCAAGAGCTCTTCATGTCAAAATGGCAGCAAAAAGGGCTTGACTTACAGATCCTACCTAGTAGGCCTATCCAGGAACTTACATAAACCATAGGATCTGGTCAGGGAGCCCACTTTATAACAAAGAAACCATAGGAGTAGTCCTATGACCGTGGAATCCACTGGTGTTACTACATATCATACTATCCAGAAGCAACTGACCTGAGAAAGCTGTGGATGGCTTAGTGCATGTGCAGCTGCTGCAGTACCTTATTAGGGACAGTATCTTATGAGATGAGGTGTCCACACTGAATACAGAACTCAATAAGGCCTTGTGTCCTTAGTAGGAAGATGCATGTGTCTGAGACCAAGATGTGGAAAAATGAGTGTCCCGGTTACTTTCTGTGACCCACTGGAAGGTTTAGGCTTCCCATCCTCATGCCTCTGAGATTACAAGGGTAGTGGTCCTACTTCCAAAATGGAATGAACCTTCTCTAGCCAAGCAATGTACAGAGATTCATTGAGTTATAAGATACAGGTGTTACCTGGGCATTTTTTTCTTTCTAGGTATCTAGAGACATGAGGAGTCACCATGTAAGTAGGAATGATTCACCCTGATCTGCAGAAGGAGCGATTGTTTACTTGCTGTTAAACAATGGAGGTAAGAAGGATTATGTGTGGAACTCAAGCAGCCCCCTGGGAACCTATTGTTATTTTTCTTTCCCACCTGTGTATACCAAGTGTAAATGCAGAAACTCCAGTGTGACAAGAGAATAATTTCTAGGTGCCCACATCCCCTTAGGAATGGGGATTTGAATTACTTCACCAGGGAAGCCACTGAAAGAGTATGAATGACCACCTAAGGGAAAAGGAAATTTAGAATGGTTAGTGAAGGGGCGGGTGTGGTTAGAAGTACTTGTGACAGCCCAGGCTTCCCTGCAGTGGTGTTAGAACTTATCCCACTACCTACCTTCATAAATTCCCCCTCAGGAATTTGAAGTAGTTGCTGTCAAAACAGGTTACAAGGGAAGGGTTTTGCTAAACATGGAGGTATGCTGGTGTAGATATCACCAATTGCTGGACAGATCAGCCAATTACTTAGCCTGTTAGATATACTGGAGTCTGGACACTTTGCCTAATGCAGGACTCCTCTACTGAGCAATCTTTACTCTGAAACTCCCATTAAGTTGCTGAGAATTTGTCATGTCTGCATCATGATCTTTGCCTCAATAGACATTTTACACTTCTAACTCCATCTCAGTGTCTGTTTCCCAGAGGACCCAGTGAACGCAATTGCTGTGTTAATGATAGTCTCAATAGATTTTAATTTTATAAATTCCCAGGACCTTTCATAAACTTGTCTCACGCACAGTCCTCACTTAGTATCTAGAGCTAATATAGATATAATTACTTTATCCACCTCCACTGCATCTTGTCAGGAAGGAGATTTAATAGATACCTAATTTTGATAAACCTTACATCTCTGTGGTCTTGAACTTACAAGACTAAAATTCTCTTTTTTAGTCAGTGTGCTACAAAAACTAGTAGCTTTTATGCTTCACAGAACACACAATTTATTCCAACGTATTATTCAGTAAGACTATGGAATGTAATTCTTCACCACCATTCATAACTAGTATTAATAACTACAGAACAATGTTCGTGAAAAGCAGCAGTAGGCGTTTCAAGGATATGTGAATATGATTTTATATAAAAAGTGCTTTAAAAACTGGCTGAATACAATTTCTTATTCTGGGTAATTAAAGTGGGTGATTTTTCTTTCTAATCCTTCTTTTGTATTACTTCATTTTGTTAATTCAGAAAAGACTCATTATTTTTGTTGAACCAAGGAAAAAAATAAACCTTGTGAACCCCCTTCCCTCCAAAAAAAAAAAAAAAAACAAAACACAGTTGTTGGACTCCTTTGAGGTCGGCTAATATGTGATCCTAAGAGTTATAGTTAGCCATTATATACATACACACATGCATCCTTAAAATTATAAAATATACTCCTCCTTTAAGATAAATTAAAAAAAAATTGGCAGAGTAGAAATTGGCTACTGAGGGAAAAGATGCTGTAGGTTGTTAAACGCAATAGAGTGATGAAAGCTCATATGAACAAATTCGAATGTATAGGTTAAAAAAGTTACTGTTAAAAAAGCTACTGTTAAAAAAATGGTTAAAATACCTACTTACATATGAGTTTCCTAAAATAAAATATTGAATCTTTGTCAGAATTTATTGTAGAAATTAGAATACAATGTGTGTTTAAAATACATTGTAGGTTTAAGGAAAAGATTACTTCTACTTGAATGCAATGTAGGCACTAAGCAGTATAAACTGCTTCTTAAATAATAGGATTGAATTAACTACTGTAATAACAATGTTTTGCCCACAAACATATATGGACTGAGGGTTTTGGAGGAGAATACCATAACTATGGAAAGAGGAGAAAATAAGTTTAAAAAAAAAATCAAATATTCTTACTAAGAAAAGTAGAAATCAGAGGTATGCATATTAATGTGAATATAGAGAAATCAATCCAATTCAACATACAATTAGAATATCAGCAAAAGTACTCTACTGAATCTGTTCTAGAAATACTCATTAGAAAGAAAAAATCAAGAATAGCTTCTTCTGAAAGAAATACAACATCAGACCTCTTTGCCCTGAGGTATCTGCCTTTAATTATTTCCTCAGTACATTCTTCTAGTTTAACTTTAGTATTTATTTTCTTTCATTTTTCTTCCCATTTCAAATACATTTCTTCTTACTTATTATGTAATATATAGTCTTATATTTTCATGTCCTTTCAGACAAACTTTCTCTGTCACTAGATTCTTGTCAATAGGTACTTTGAAGTTTGAGTGGCTCTATTCATTGAGTGGGTCTATTATTGTGGTTTCTAAAAAAGGTCATTCCAAGTTCACCAGAATTACATTTTTGGAATTTATAATTTTTCTTGGCATGAACGTGAGAATAACTAAAAAGTCAATATTAGAACTTAATATTTTTAAAAAGCTGAGCATTTTAGTACATATATTCTGATGTCCACCTTAATCCTGAAAATAATGTCTTATGATCATGATATTGAGTTAGAGAAACTTAAAGGTTAGGACGTAATGTATTTTCCAAAAGCATATAGATGGTATAATAGCAAAATTTTGTTTTAAATTGATGACTTTTTTATTGAAAATGTTAGATTTTCTACTATGAAACATAGCATAACAACAACAAAAATATATACTCCCAAACCTGCAAATCAGTTGGGCAAATCAGCATAGATATTTACTCTATAGGTAGACAAAATATAAATCTCTTATTCTATAAATCCAACTATTTTTGTATTATGTTTTATTTCATTGATTCTGCCCTGTTACAGTGTCATTATATTAAAAAAGGTGTTTAGATTTTTGCACCTAAATCCCAAAACAATTTTGTGTATATATGTACTTGTCGCTAAAGGCAAAATTATTTCTATAACAAATATGTGTGCCCCGTTTAGGACATTGTGTACACAGATTGTTTTATAGCACAAGGATCCAATATATGTTGTTTGCAGTGTAATCATGTCTTAATTTTCCTTTTTTATTTGCTCTCTGACTCCTTCTCAGAAATCAATACTATGATGGAAAGGTATAAAATATTCACAAAGGTGTCAGAATTTGAATCAGATGAAATAATGCTTTTCACTATTATATAGGATTTTTCTTTTGTTTTTCAAAATGAAAAGAGTTTTACTCTTTGCCTGATTTTAAAAACAGAATATATTCCTTGAAAGACTCTACAAGAAAACTGAAAATAAGATTCAAAACAAAAACCAACAATAGAACCATGCAAATATGTAGAGAAAAACTTAGAATTTTGAAAGATAACCTTTAGGATAGCTATATTTCCCTTTTACTCTGACATGTTTATTTCAGTGAAAGAAAACTAACTTTCAACCTTTCCACTTTTGTACTTCTTGGTGTCTGAAATTCATTTTTTTTTTTTTTTAAGGGTTTCCTTTCTCCTTACAGATATTCCTTTAGCTATTCTTTTAGGGTAAGTTAGGTGAAGACCAATTCTCTTAGTTTTCCTCCATCTGAAAATGTCTTTTTTCACCTTCATTTCTTTCTTTCTTTCTTCCTTTCTTTTTTTTTTTTTTTTAAAGATTTTATTTATTCATTTGACAGACAGAGATCACAAGTAGGCAGAGAGGCAGGCAGAGAGAGAGGAAGGGAAGCAGGATCCCTGCCAAGTAGAGAGCCCGATGCGGGGCTCGATTCCAGGACCCTGGGATCATGAGCTGAATGGAAGGCAGAGGCTTTAACCCACTGAGCCATCCAGGCGCCCCTTCACCTTCATTTCTTAAGGATATGACATGACAGATCTTTTCTTTTAGGGCTTAAAAAATATTCTGTCACCATTTTCTGGCCTCTATGGTTTCTGATGAGGAATCTGATGTCATTAAAATTGTTTTTCCTCGGGGCGCCTGGGTGGCTCAGTGGGTTAAGCCACTGCCTTCGGCTCGGGTCATGATCTCAGGGTCCTGGGATCGAGTCCCACATTGGGCTCTCTGCTCGGCAGGGAGCCTGCTTCTCTCTCTCTCTCTCTCTCTCTCTCTCTCTCTCTGCCTGCCTCTCTGTCAAATCAATAAATAAAATCTAAAAAAAAAAAAAAAAATTGTTTTTCCTCATAGGTGAAATTTCTCTCTCACTGCTTTCAAGATTTTTTTTTCCTTTTTCATTTTTAGAAGTTTGATTATCATGTGTCTTAGTGGGATTTTGGGGGGTTCATTTTGTTTTTAGTTTGCTCTAATATTTGAATCTCTAGATTTCTATAGTTTGACAAATACAAAAATTTCCAGCTATTATGTATCAGAATACCTGTTTTTGTAAAAGCTTCGTCATCTATATTCTCTCCTGGGATGCTAATGACATAAATGTTAGAATTTTTAAATAATTTTTCAGATCCCTGAAGCTTTAATTTTTTTCAAGGATTTTCTTGCTGTTGTTTAGTTCATTTCTATTGTTCAGTTTTACAGTACCCAAATTCTTTCCTCAGTCCCCTTCATATGCTGCTGTGGAGTCCATTCATTCAAGTTTTTATTCAGGTGCTATATTTTTCCTTTCTAACATGTGCATTTTGTTCTTTATTATCTTTTAGTGTTAAATCTAAAACAATTATTTCCAAGACCAAAATCAAGGAGCTTACCTGGTATGTTTTTTTTCTAGATGTTTTACAGTTTCAGGGCTTATATTAAAGTCTTCAATCCATTTTGAGTTGATTTTTCAATATAGGGTTAGCTGGGAGTACAGTTTTATTATTGTGCACATGGCTATCTAGTCTTCCCAGCACCATTTATTGAAGAGACTGTCTTTTTCCTGTTGTATATCCTTGGCTTCTTTACTGTAAATTGATTGGCCATACGTGTGGTTTTACTTCTGAGCTCTGTTCTATTGATCTATGTGTCTGTTTTTACCCAACATCATATTTTTATTACTATAGCTTTGTAATGCAGTTTGAAATAAGGACATGTAAGGTCTCTAGCTTTGTTTTTTTCTCAAAATTATTTTGAATATTCAGATTTTTTTTTTTTAGTTTCATATAAATTTCAGGATTGTTCTATTTTCTGTGAAAAATGCCATTGTAATTTCAGTTAGGGATTGCATGGGTGTGTATGTTACTGTGGATATAATGGACATTTTAACAATATTCTTCCAATCTATAAACATAGGATCTCTCTCCATTTATGTCTTATTTTCAGTGTACAGTTTTTTTTACCTCCTTGGTTTTTTGTTCCATTGTTTTGATGCTATTTTATTTTAAAGATTTATTTGGGAGAGCTAGAACAGAAGCAGGCGGTGAGGCAGAGAGAGAGGGAGAGGTAGACGCCCCTCCCATTGGGCAGGGATCCCAATGCCAGACTCAGTCCCAGGACCCTGAGCTCATGACCTGGGTTGAAGGCAGATGCTTAACCAACTGTGCCACTTAGGTGGTCCTTGATGCTATTTTAAATGGGATTGTTACCTTAATTTTTCTTCCTGATAATTAATTGTATATAGACAAGTGATTTTTGTACATTGATTTTGTACAAAATATTGGAACTAAATTCCAGCTTTAAGGTGTTTTTTATATATGTCATTTGCAAAGAGAGCTTTTATTTTGTCTTTTGAATTTCAATGTATTTCCTGCTTAATTGCTTTGGCTAGGATTTCCATTAATATTTTGAATAAAACTAGAGAGAATGGCCATCTTTATCTGTTCCTTATTTTAGATGAAAAAATTTTAGTGTAGCACCTTTGAGTGTTATGTTAGTTGTAGGGTTCTCATAAATTTCCTTAATTATGTTCAGGTATATAACCAGTTTGTTGTATGTTATGAAATGCTGTTGAATTTTGTCAAATTCTTTTTCTGCATCTATTGAGATGGTCATATATATTTTATTCTTTATTTTGTAAATAGCATATCAAATTGATTTGCATATGCTGAACCATCCTTCTTGGAATAAATCCCTCTGGATCATGATGAATGATCCTTTAAGGTATTCAACTCGATCTGCTAATATTTGAGGATTTTTGAACTTACATTCATCAGGTTTATTAGCCTATATATCTATTTTTTCTTTCAATGTCTTTGTCTGGCTTTGGTATCAAGGTAATTCTGGCTTCATAAAGTGACCTTGGAACTGATCATTCTACTTTTTGGAGGAGTTTCAAAAGAATTGGTTTTAGTTCTTTAAATATGTGATAGAATTCATAATTGAAATCGTCTAATTCTGGACTTTTCTTTTTTGGGAGGATTTTGATTATTGATTCAAACTCCTTACTAGTAATGGATCTATTGAGATTTTCTAATTCTTTATTCAGTCTTGGTTCATTGAATATATTTAGAACTTTATTGATTTCTTCCAGGTTGTCCAATTTGTTGGTGTATCATTTTTTTATAGTAGTCTCCTATATCCTTATATTTTTGTGATATTCATTATAATGTCTCTTTATTTTATGTATTTGAGCCTTAACAACTTATCAGTTTTATCTTTTTAAAAATCAGCTTTTAGTTTCACTGATGCTTCCTATTGTCTTTTTAGCATCTATTTAGTTTTTTCCACTTTAATTTTACCTGCCTTAATTTCATATATATATAAAAGCTTTAGATTTCCACTCCCACCTTCCACATTTTATATATTTGATATCATAATTTAAATCTTTTCACATTGTATTTCCATTAATAAATTATAGTTGTAGTTATTTTTACTATTTGTCATCTAATAATCTGCATACAAAAGTTGTGAATTATTTACCCCCATAATTACATTAGAGAATGCTGAATTTAACAATATATTTAGCTTTACCAGTGAATTTTATAATTTCCTATCTTTTCCTGTTACTCATTACATCCTTTTGTTTTAGGTTCAAGAACTCTCTTTAAATATTTTTTTTTTTATCAAGATGGTCTGCTAGTAATGAATTCCTACATCTTTCATCTGGAAAATATTTTAACTCTCCATTAATTCTGAAGGATAGCCTTGCTAGGTAGAGTATTTTAGTTTGGATTGTTTTTTTTTCCCTCCGCATGTAGAATAACTCATTCCAATCCCGGCCTACAAAGCTTCTGTTGGAAAATCTGCCAATTAGCTAAAGGGGTTCCCTTGTATATAGCAAGTTCCTTTTATCTTGGTATGTTAAGATGCTTTGCTTCTCTTAATTTTTTGAGTTCTTTCTTTCTTTCTTTCTTTCTGGAAATGCTCCTTCATTTGTTTGTTTTTATTCAAACATATAATGCATTATTAGTTTCAGACATAGTAAACTTTTGAAATTTTTATATATAAGTCGTTTCAGTGAGGGTATCTTTGGATTCATCTCATTTGTTTTGAGCTGCATGAATGTTGACTTCTTTATTCCATTAGGAATTTTTTAGCCATTATTTCTTTGAATAAGTTTTCTGTCCATTTTTTTCTCTCTCATCCCTTCCTGGAACCCCTATAATGCTTATATTTGTAAGTCCCTAAGCTATCTTCACTCTTTTTCATTCTTACCTTTTTTTTGTTCTTCTGATTAGATGACTTTCACAGCCCTGACTTCATGTTTGTTGATCCTTTCCTCTTGATCTAGACTGTTGAATTTTTCAGTTCTATTGTGTCCTTCAGCTCTGTGACTTGTTTGGTACTTTGTTATATATTCCATATATATTTTTTTAAATTTTCACTTTTTAATGTTCTCTTCTACCTCAGTGAGCATCTTTATGACCATTATTTTGAACTATCTCTTACATTAAGATCTGCTTTTGAAGACTTGTATTTTTTTTTATTAAATTTTATTTTTTATAAACATATATTTTTGTCCCCAGGGGTACAGGTCTGTGAATCGCCAGGTTTACACACTTCACAGCACTCACCATAGCACATACCCTCCCAATGTCCATAATCCCACCCCCCCACACCCCCCCATTAACCCTCAGTTTGTTTTGTGAGATTAAGAGTCACTTATGGTTTGTCTCCCTCCCAATCCCATCTTGT
>NW_019154176.1:3515660-3703151 GCF_002288905.1 Enhydra lutris kenyoni
GGAGGACAAGGGGAGATGGAGAGGAGAAGGGAGTTGAGGGAAATTGGAAGGGGAGGTGAACCATGAGGGACTATGGACTCTGAAAAACAATCTGAGGGTTTTGAAGGGGCAGGGGTTGGGAGTTTGGGCGAACCAGGTGGTGGGTATTGGAGAGGGCATGTATTGCATGGAGCACTGAGTGTGGTGCAAAAACAATGAATACTGTTACACTGAAAATAAATTTAAAAAATTAAAAAAAAATTAAAATGCAGCCTGCCAAAACTTATGGGGTGGAGCAATGTGAGTATAAGAGGGAATTTTATAACAATGAATGCCTACATTAAGAAAAAAAGACCTCAAATCAACAACTTAACTTTATATCTCAAGGTACTATGTGTAGAAGAACAAACTAAACCAAAAATTAGCAGAAGGAAGGAGATAACAAAAATCAGAGCAGACATAAATGAAATAAAGAATAGGAAAACAATAGAAAATCTTTTTTTTTTAAGATAAAATTGCCAAGTCTTTAGCTAGAATTACCACGAAAAAGAGACAGGATTCAAATGTATAAAGTTATAAATGGAAGAGGTGACTTTACAAGTGACATCACAGAAATACAAAGGGCTGGAAGTGATAATATGAACAATTATATGCTAACAAATTGGGGAACCTAGAAGAAAAGCTTATATTCTTAGAAATGTACAACCTACCAAGACTGAATCATGAAGAAATAGAAATTGTGAACAAACCAATAATGAATGAGCATATTGAACCTAGAGGGAAACACCTCCCAGCAAAAAAAGCCCAGGACCAGAACGATTCACAGGCTAATTCTACCAATCATTTAAAGAAGAATTAGGGGTGCCTGACTGGCTCAATTGGTATATACTGGTTATTGGTTGAGTAAATGAAGGCTTTCGATTTCTGGATGACAATTTTATATCCTGCTAACATACTAAATTCTTTACTGTTTACCATTAATTAATTTTACCATTAATTCTCTAGAGCTTTCCATGTACAATATCATATCATCTGTAAAAAGAGATGGTTTTACTTTTTTTTTTTTGCAATTCTTGTTTCTTATTAGTTTCTCTTCTCTAACCGCATTAACCAATACCACCTGTACACACCGAGACACATGTATACACACACACATAGCTATAGATATAAGCAATCATCTTTAAAAAAATTTTTTTTAATTTACTTATTTAGAGAGAGAGAGAGAGAGGGAGAACAGGAGGAGCAGAAGAAGAGGGAGAGAGAGAACCTCGAGCAGACTGCATTGGAGCATGGAGCCCAATGCAGGGCTTGATCCTACAACCCCAAGATTGTGACCTAAGCCAGACACTTAGCCACCTGAACCACCCAGGTGCCCTGATATAGGCAATCATCTTAAGAAAATATTCATCAACTTCTATTTTTGAGTACTTTTATCAATAATGGATGTTGAATTTTGTTTAAGGCTTCATCAGCACCCATGGAGATGATAATCATATGACTTGTTTTCTTAAATGTATTGATATGGTATATTATTTAATAGATTTCCTAATAACTAAGGAAACCTGGAGTTTCTAGAGTAAATTCCACTTGCTCAAGGTTATTATTTTCTTAATGTGGTTTCATATTTTTTTTTAAAGATTTGTTCATTTATTTGAGAGAAAGAATGGGGTAGAGGGAGAGGGAAAGAGAATCTTAAGCAGACTTCAAGCTGAGCCCAGATCCTGATGTGGGGCTTTGATCCCATGACCCTGAGACCTTAAGCAGAAACCAAGGATCAGATGCTTAACTAATTGCACCCGCCTTGCACCCTGTGGTTTTACATTCTTTTTGCTAATATTTAACATAGCTCATTTGAATCAATATTCATAAGTGATATGGCTTTCTAATTTTCTATTTTTGTAGTTAGGAAGTTTTTCTTCATTCTCATTGCTCTTAACTTAAGGAGTGGTACAAATATTTGAACTTTGAAGGTATAATTCTCCTAATTATGGGCTTACATTTTGGGTCAAATGATGCTTGGTGAGGGTGCCAAAACAATTCATTAGGGGAACAAAGAGTCTTTTCAACAAATGGTGCTGGGACAACTGGATATCCATACAACATAGCATGAAGCTGGATGTCTGCCTCACACCATATTTGAAAATTACCCAAAATGGATCAAAGAATTAAATGTAAGAGCTAAAATCTTAAAACTCTTAGAGGAAAATAGTGGTAAATTTTTAGTGATCTTGGATTTGATAGTGGTTTCTTAAATTTCACATCCAAAGCATAAGCAATGAAAGAAAAAAATAGACAAGTTGAGACTTCATAAAAATGAAATTGTTTTTGGGATGCCTGGGTGGCTCAGTTGGTTGAGCAGCTGCCTTCGGCTCAGGTTATGATCCCAGCATCCTGGGATCGAGTCCCACATCAGGCTCCTTGCTTGGCGGGGAGCCTGCTTCTCCCTCTGCCTCTGCTGCCACTCGGCCTGCCTGTGCTCACTCTCTCTCTCTCTCTGGCAAATAAATAAATAAAATCTAAAAAAAAAAATTGTTTTGTACTTGAAAGGATACCATAAANAAAATCTAAAAAAAAAAATTGTTTTGTACTTGAAAGGATACCATAAAGAAGTGAAAAGACAACCTATTTAATGGGAGAGAATATTTGAAAATTCTATATCTGAAAAGGGGCTGACATCTTTAATATACAAAGAACTCTCAGAGTCCAATAATAAAATGGTAAATAGCACAAAACATAGCCAAGGATTCTGAACGGACATTTCTCCTAATAAAACATAAATGGCCAATATGCACATGCAAAGATAATACCCACTAGTCATCCAGGAAATGAAAATGAAAACTACAATGAAATACTACCTCACATTAACCAGGATGTCTATAATATTAAAAATGAAACAAAACACTAAATGTTGGATGGGATGAGAAATTGGAAACCTCATACATTGCAGGTGAGATTGTAAAGTGGTACAGCTACTTAGGGAAAATAGGCAGTTCCTCTAAAGCTTAAACATAGTGTTACAATATGATGGAATAGTTCCTATCCCAGGCATATATCTAAAAGAAATGAAAACATGTCCACATAAAAACTTGTATGACAGTATTTCATAGCATTATTCACAATGGCCAATGAGTGAAAACAACCCATATGTCCACCAACTGATAGGAATATTATTCACTGATTAAAAAGAATAAAATACTAGGGTATCTGGCTGGCTCAGTCAGAAGAACATACAACTCTTGATCTCAGGGTTGTGAGTTTGAACCCCACATTGGGTGTAGATTACTTAAATTTAAAAAATAAAATACTGATAAATGCTACAATAGATTAACCTTGAAAAGTTTATGCTATGTGAAATAAATCAGTCACAAAAGACCATATATTTTTATTTTTATTTTTTTTATAAATTTTGCCTTAAAAAAGATTTTATTTATTTATTTGACAGAGAGAAATCACATAGGCAGAGAGGAAGGCAGAGAGAGAGGGGGAAGCAAGCTCCCCGCTGAGAAGAGAGCTCCATGCAGGGCTTGATCCCAGTACCCTGGGATCATGACCTGAGCCGAAGGCTAAGGCTGAGGCTTTAACCCACTGAGCCACCCAGGCACCCCCATATAGTATTTTAAAAAACTTATATGAAATTGTCAGAATAGGCAAATCTAGAGAGACAATAGATTAGTAACTGCTTCGGGTTAGGGATACGATGGGGAGTTGGGGGTGGTGAAATTGTTCTAAAACTGATCACGGTAATGGTTTCACAACTCTGTGAATATGGTAACCACTAATGTACACTTTAAATGGGTGAATTGGGGCACCTGGGTGGCTCAGAGGGTTAAAGCCTCTGCCTTCGGCTCGGGTCATGATCCCAGGGTCCTGGGATCGAGCCCCGCATCGGGCTCTCTCCTTGGTGGCGAGCCTGCTTCCTCCTCTCTCTCTCTCTGTCTGCCTCTCTGCCTGCTTGTGATCTCTCTCTGTCGAATGAATAAATAAAATCTTTAAAAAAAAAATGGGTGAATTGTATGTGAATTATGTTTCAGTAAAGCTGTTATCACCCCCACTCAGACAAAAACCAATCCATCTGGGCTTGGTGCTCTTTCGTAATGATAAGTTCCTATATAACTTTCTATGTTGGTTTGCTCTATTTCCAGGTTTTTTGTTTTTGTTTTTTTTAGCTTGATATGTATTATTGTTTCTTTTTTCAGGGTATAAACGTTTAAGAATATGAATTTTCCTCTGATCACTGTTTAAAAAAATCCCATACTATTTATAAGTCAGGAAAGGGGAAGTAACCTATTGTCCATAAACTAATGAACGGATAAATTGTGACACACCCATACAAGGGAATATTACTCAGTAAGAAAAATGAAGTACTGGTACACGCTACAATATGGGCAAACCTTGAAAATGTTACAGAAGTCAAAGAAGCTGTTAGGGTCCATGATCAAAGGAACGAGACTGATATAAAGCGAAGGTCAAGCATAGCTTTATTTTGCGCCAAGCATCAAGAATTAAACTGACCAGTCAGGGCTGTCTCTTACGAAAGGGTGACGATGATGACCCCTGCAAGTCCGCTCCCAATGTGGCTGCTCTGGACGAGGCCTCTCTGCAGATGAGGCCACTCTGGACAAGGCCACTCCCAGGACGAGGCCGCTGCTGATGAGGTCGCTCCCTGGACAGGGCTGCTCCCCAGACAGGGGCTGCTCTGGTGAGGCCGCTCCCCGGACAAGGCTGCTCCCAAAAAGAGGCCACTCTGGAGGAAGCTGGTGGCTTGGGGCCACTGGCGGCTCAGCCACTGGCGTCGCTTATAGCTTTGACAAGAGCTGTTACAGCTCTTACAAGAGCTGTAACAGCTCTTGTTCTTCTGCTCCCGCCGGCTCTCCTTCTTCCTTCTTCTTCCTCTGACAGCTCTCCTTCTGCCCTCGACAGCCTCGCAGACCAACCTTTATGGGGGTGGTTGAGCCCCGTCCACACACAGGTGGCCAATTGAATCCCAATTCACCCTAGTGGATATACGCGCGCCCCGCGGATTGGATGTCTCCACCCGGCCTGCCCCGCCCCTACATCCGGGGTGCACAAGCAAGTTCCTCTGGGAGGGGCAGGCCCCTACAAAGCCAGACACAAAGACCACATATTGTAATATGTTGTTTACATGAAATGTTGAGAATAGGTAAATTCCTAGAGACAAAAAGTAAATTGGTTGTTGCCTTGGGCTTGCGGTGAGGTGGGTACTGGGATCCCTTTTGTAATTATGAAAATGTACTAAAATTGTGGTGATCGATACACAGTTCTGATTATACTAAAAAGGATTTTAAGCGGGTTAATGATGTGCTATAATGCCATCTCAAACAAGACTCAAGATCTAAAAAGAGAACTGAATGGGCTAGGAGTTCATTTTATGGACTAGTAGCGTTATCTTTATAAATCTGCATAGCGCTGCGTGGAACGGAACCAACGAAAAAGACTTGTAGAAAAGCACTTGATGAGCCTCCTTGGCCGGGAACCCGGAGGCACACCTTGCCCACCACGTCTGCCGCTCTTCCAGCTCCGTGCCCTGGACTCCGCTCGGCTCTCCTGCCCAGTCAGTGTGGACAGCCTGCACTGGGCGCAACCAGGAGCAACCGCCACCGCGAACATCTGGAGGACGCCGACGCCAACCACCACCAGACCCAGATGCTCCTGGCGCCCCGCCCCTTACGCTGACCTCGTGGCGGAAAGCGGAAGCGGAAGTGCTCTTCGGCTAAGGCCTCACTTCCCGCTCCGCCCTGCGTGGGAGGTGAGTTTTCCATTTTGTTGGCCTCCCGCAGGGCGCTCAGCCTCGGAGGTTTGGAACTTCTTGGGGTGGTCGGGAGTCGCGGCTCCTCCTCCCCACCGGCACACAGCGCCGGAGGGACGGAGGCCGCCCGGGTCCCTCTGAGAGCCTCTGTCGGCTTCACCTGCGCGGGTTGGGGGCGGGGTCGTGGCTCAGGGACCCCGGAGGAGGCAGAGCCTTTTCTCCCTCCGGTGTGCTCCTCTTCAAAAGCTACCAGACCGGTTTGCCCCTTCTCCAGAGGAGAAACGTGTACGCAGTGGTGGAAAATGGCCGCAGTGCCCTCTTTTCACTCACCTGGGGATCGCGGGAGGTTCTGGTGAGCTCTGGACGGAAATGCTCTGGCTGTGGGCACCCGTTATTGACGTTTGTCGAATTATTCAGGTGTTCCCTTGTCGCACATTGACCATTTGTTAGTATTTTGCATGCGTAGTGTACCTCTTTCTACATGTCTCTCCATGTGTATAGTTAAATGTTTATGATAAGCTCTTTGAAAATAAGATTAAAATAATTTGCAGGCATGATATTCGACCTTTAGTACTTGGTTAATTGCCTCACATGTAAGGACAAAGGAGTTATGTAATAACTCCTACAAATTAATACCCAAGGTGAAAAATGAGCAAGAGGTTTGGATAGGCTTTTCAATAAAAGAAAAAAAAATGCAAATAGACAACAAATACATGAAAAGATACTTCAGATCACTAGCAACCAGAGATTTGCAAATAAAAACCACGGTGTAATACTACTGCACACACTGAATATCTAAATAAAAGTAAAACTAAAAAGAGTGACAGTGCCAAGTGTTAATGTATCAAGTGAGATGTGCATAACTGCTAGTGGAAACACATTTTTAAAGTGTATCAACTAACTTACACACCAGTACACACACACGTCTGCCAATTCAACATAAACACTATTTGTAACATCCTTATTTGAAATATCCCTAAATTGGAAATAATCCAAAGTTGATCAAAGGATGAGTGGATGAATTGTAGCATATATTTTTTGTGGGATACTCTTTAGTAAAAGGAAGGAGCACAGATGCAACAACTTGGATGAACGTCACAAAACATAATGTTGAACGAAAGAAGCCAGACATAAAATAATGCATGCTGTTTGATACTCTGTCTTTAAAATTCAAAAACGGGCAGAACACTCTAGAGTGTTAAATGTCAGGATAGTGGATGCAGTTGGGAGGCATGGAATGAGTGATTTGGGAGAGACCAGGAATATGTCTGAGATGCTGGATTTGGATGTGTTTTACTTCTCAACCTGAATGATGGTTACATGGGGCTGTTCATTTCTTAATACCTCTTTGAGGTTTTTATTCATGATTGCCTCCCTTAGTTGTATGTATGCTGTAGTTTAATAAAAGAAGTTTGAGAAGTGGAACTAAGCATGCTACTTCATAAGGTTGAGCAAGAAATAAAGAAGTAGAAGAAAATGTACTGAAAGGGTGAATAAAAATAAAACTAATGATGGAAAAAAGTAGAACTGATCAGTAATAAGAAAAGGTGAAACAATGCACGATATATTTATGTACTAGTCTTTGTGGTTAACTGTGAGATATGGAAAGCCTTTAGTTTCAACATTAAAAAAAAAAAAAAAAAACAACCCAGTGACATGATTCAGATGCTGTTGGAGTGGCTAACATGAGAAATGTTATTTTGAGTTTTTCTAAAATTATGATATTTCAAGTTTGGGTGTTTTTGGGTCAAAATTTGGGCACTACTTTTGAAGTAAGTGAGATTATCAATTATCACAGGCTTCTGAAGTGATTATTTCCCAGTTCCATCTTTATTCTACCTCTAACTAGCCTTGTCACTGTATCAGGAGTATATTTGTATATGTGCAGTACTCCTTATACTTTAATGGGATTGATTCTTTATACTGTTTATCACCAACTGATGATTATCTGTTTATTACCTGCATTACCAGATTGAACTGTGAGATCCCTAAAAACTGTTCCCTCCTCATTGCCTAGTACCTGGCCTGGCAGAAGGAAGACCCTTACTAAGTATTTGCTAACTGAATGAAGGAATAAGAGACAGAAGGTGGCAAAGTTTCCAAATCCAACAAAGCTCCTGCAGGGGTATTCAGGGGGACTTCTCATTTCATAAAACCTTTTGTATTTCTCATCTCCATTATGTCTAGCAGAGGATGTGGACTGAATTCTGGTCATGTCAGGAATAACAACCACCACAGGAGATAAGGCTTTTGCCATTCCAGTATGTGTCTGCTTGGCTTTTCTGATGGGTGACTTGAGACAGTTATTAATACTGTGTGAACCTCCATTTTCTCAACTATTAAATGACAGTTATTAATACCCAGTTTGGAGGGTTATTAGGGCAGTTAAAGGAGTTTATGTATGTAGAACAGTATATACTGTAGAACAGTCCTCGGTAAATAGAGGTTGGCATTAATATTTGCATGGTAGGATATTCGGGTTTTTAATGGCTGTCACATGTTTCATCTGCACAGAGATGGCTAATGAGTGGTGTTTGATGATTGAGGGAAAATGTCTGTTGCTTAATGATGGATATTGTGAACCAGTTACCCAGACACTCCAGTATTCAAAGAGAAATTGAGATCAAGCTCTTAATTTAAACTCAGAAGCTTCTCTGAAGTGGTCTTCTGAGTGAGATATGGAATATTCTGGAAACTCTATCAGATCACAGGATGGAAGCCCTTGATGTGAATCAGGTGTATGGTGAGTCCTTATTGATGCTTCTTTTTATGTAGTTCCTTCACAAGTGGCAGATCCAGTGCTCAGTGCTCAGAGCCTGAGTGATGGTGCAGTGGGCCATAGAAGAACAATGGAAATGAGCAGAGCATGTATAAGTCAGATTCCTGGGGTTTGGGAGGCAAGAAGGTGTGTGTGCTGTTTGAGGGAATAACATGTTCATGAATTCTGTTGTGTCAGACAGCTCTGTCTCTCTCTACTGTAATTTGTGTAACTCCAAGGTGGAATATTTAACCTGTTTCTTATGGGTAGCAAGATCCAGAAAACCATTTTTTGCTCCAGGTAACTCAGCACTTTGCCAGTTTATGGAATTAGTGTGTTTGTGGTATGTTCTGTGCATGGTGTGGAATAGCTTATAAGCATGTTATTACTGGAATTGGATTGGCTTCCGAGTTCATGGCATTTTTCTCTCTGAGGTTATCTTTCTCAGAACCCTTTCTGTCTTCCTGAGGGGAAGATTGAGGAGTCAAAGATGGTGGCTGGGTTACTGATGGATTCTTCTCAGGTAAGTGGAAAGTTGACCTTTCTTCAGAATGTCAGCCTTATTTATTAGGTAGCTGTATCTCCTTGTAATGTCCCCAGGCTTCTTTCTTATAGCAATTAATGACCCTGCTTAAGGAATGAGTCTCTGGTCAGTTTCTCCAGGACTCATGCCATCTCAGAATATATAGGGATTACACTGGATATGATTCTTTTATCCCACTATTCACTAATTCTTTCTGATCCTCAGTCAGGCTTGTTGGCCTGTTGTTTTGCTGAGTGTTATGATAGATACTGAGGAATGATATGAAGGTATCTAATCTCATATAAAGCATGTGTTATTGTGGAAATAATTCATCTGTTAGAAGATTTTACAGACTGTTGCACTGTGTTCAGTGCTAAGCGTAGCTTATAAATAGAGGAGGAATAAAGCAAAAAGAGCCCATAGTCAAGTGGTGGTAACAGAAGTTTAGTCACATGTCAGTGATGCTGATAAGTCCATGTGACTGGCTGTGATCACCAGGCAGTATCTGTAGGTAGAGAAGAGAAGATGTCTAGTCCCAGGAGTACTGTAGGTTTCTGGTCTGCCTTCCTCAGTCTTTCATACATCTTCCTGAGAACCTCAAAGAAGACAGTGGTTAGCTGAAGCCAGTATGTATTTGATGGTTTAGCACTTAGTGACCTTCGAGGATGTGGCTGTGACCTTTACCCAGGAGGAGTGGACTTTGTTGGATCAAACACAGAGAGATCTCTACAGAGATGTGATGTTGGAGAACTACCAGAATCTCATTATACTAGGTAAGGTTGGCATCACTTATTCACTAAGCCCTTTATGAAATGAATGTTTCTTAAGTATCGTTGCTGTCAGATGGGAATACTGTGGTAAACAAGACAGATGTAATCCCTGGCCTCAGGGGCCTTACTGTCTAGAGGATTCCCTGTGAAAATGAAGATCTGTCTAAATAAATTTATTCCTTTTAGGGACTGAAAACCTTAGGACTTTAAGTGTGTTTAGAGGCCAGACACGATTTTCAAGTCTTAGAGCTCTCTCGTCATTTGAGGGCACAGAAAGAATGTACTCACATTTTTATTCCTTTTAGAATAGTTTTATTGCATTGATTTAAAATTTTGTGTGATTATTTGGCGTTTGTAAAGTGAGACTTCACCGTCTACAGAAACCCTGAAGCTTAAGTGTTGATTCCTATCCAAAGAGCCATATTTCATGTCTTGCGAGGTCCTTACATATTCTTCCTGTAAGCAGGATACGAATCATGCAAACCTGATCTCAACTCTCTAATGGGAGGAGCAGAAGAGCTGAGGACAGGAGGGAGAGGAATTCTGCAGGGTAAGTTCATGAGGTACAGTTTTGTGACAAGTGATGTGACTAGCCTGGGAAAGGTGCAGTATGTTTGGAAATGCCACTTGGCAAACTTTCAAAGGTAAACTCTTTCTGAGAAGGAAGTCATTCGGTCTCTGAGTTTGCTTAGGAACCTTCATCTCCCTTTACCTTCAAATTTCCAGTGATCTCAGCCTTTTTCTGTTCTCCCAGAAAGGTCTATCTGACTCAGTTGAAAATGTCATTACTTAAAGTAGCTCATTCTGCAGTACTTTCTCTCTTGCTTTTCTGATTCTATCAGTGTTTTTTGTTCACTGTCAGCCTTAGTTTTCCAGAATATTAAGCTTTGGAAATTGCCTACAATTTCAACACCATAGCCTTACCATTGCCAGACTTCTAACACAGCCGTACTCTGTGTAATCCAACTTCCCTTTTGTTTCAACCTTTTTATCTTGTTTCATGCATATTTAAACATATGTATATGCCATTTTTTAAGATAAAATACACAAAAATTAACCATTTTAATAAATATGATTTATTGGTATTGAGTACATACACAGTGTTGTGCAACCATCAGCTCTTTTTAGTTCCAAAATATCTTCATCACTTGAAAAGGAAACCCTGTAACTGTTAAACAGTCAGTCTCCCTTCAGCTCTACCCCCTCTCCCTGCAGCTAGTAATCTACTTTCTAATTTATAGGTTTGTCTGTTCTGCGCATATCAAATAGAATCATACAGAATTCAGTTTCAGGACTATTACTTATTACCTAGAAATAGAATTGTGGGGCATATGGTCATTTTATGTTTAACTTGTTAAGGATTACCAAACTGTTTAACACAGAAGCTGTACCATCTTATATTCCCTCTAGCAGTGTAGAAGTTACTTCACATCCCTGCCATCACTTCTCCTTCCTTCCTTCCTTCCTTCCTCCCTCCCTCCCTCCCTCCCTCCCTCCTCCCTCTTCTTTTTTTTTAATAGTAACCATCCTAGCAGGTATGAAGTGGTATCTTATGGTAGTTTTGATTTGCATTTCCCTAAAACAAATGATGTTGGACATCTTTTTGTGTGCTTGTTGACCATTTTCTGTGTCTTTGGAGAAATGCCGATTCAAGTTCTTTGCCCATTTTTTACTTTGAGTTGTTTGTTTTGTTGTTGTTAAAGCATAGGAGTTCTTTCTGTACTCTAATAGTGGACCTATATCACATGGATGATATGCAGATATTTTCTTCCATTTTTGGGGTTACCGTTTTGCTTTTTTGATAGTGTTCTTTGATGTATGTTTTTAATTGCAGTGGGGTTCAATTTATCTTTTGTTCTCTTTGGTGCTTTTGATGTCATATCTAAGAACAGAAATATTGGACACTATCAAATCTGAGGTTCTGAAGATTTACCCCCTTGTTTTCTTCTAGGGTTTTATACATTTAGCCTTTACATTAGGGTTTTGATCCATTTTGAGTGAATTGGTATATATGGTGTGAAGTAGGGGTCCAGTTTGATTCTTCTGCATAGAAATATCCAATTATCCTAGCACTGTGTATTGAAGAGACTGTTCTTTCCCCCATTGAATGGTCATGGCACACTTGTTGAGAATATATTTATTCTAAATGTATGGGTTTTTCTTATGGATTCTTTGTTCTGTTCATGTATATGTCTATCCTTTTTCCTGTACGACAAGTTTCTGGTTTTTTGTTTTTGTTTTTGTTTTGGCCATTTATTTATTTATTTTTAACTAATTATTTTTATTAACATATAGTGTATTATTTGTCAGGAGTACAGGTCTATGAATCGTCAGGCTTACACATTTCACAGGACTCACCATATCACATATCCTTCCCAATGTCCATAACCCAACCACCCTCTCCATACCTCCCCACCCCCCACTCACCCTCAGTTTGTTTTGTGAGATTAAGAGTCCTTCCCAATCCCATCTTGTTTCATTTTTTCCTTCCCTACCCGCCAAACTCCCCACCCTGCCTCTCAAATTCCTCATATCAGGGAGATCATATGATAATTGTGTTTCTGTGATTGACTTATTTCACTCAGCATAATACCCTCTGGTTATTTCATTTCTTTTGATGGCTGCATAGTATTCCAGTGTGTGTGTGTGTGTGTGTGTGTGTGTGTGTGTGTGTATCACATCTTCTTTATCCATTCATCTGTTGATGGACATCTAGGTTTTTTCCATAGTTTGGCTATTGTGGACATTGCTGCTATAAACATTTGGTGCATGTGCCCCTTTGGATCACATTTGTACCTTTAGGATAAATACCCAGTAGTGCAATTGTTGGGTTGTAGGGTAGCTCTATGTTCAACTTTTTGAGGAACCTCCAAGCTGTTTTCCAGAGTGGTTGCACCAGCTTGCATTCCCACCAACAGTGTAGGAGGGTTCCCCTTTCTCCGCATCTACACCAACATTTGTTGTTTCCTGACTTGTTAATTTTAGCCATTCTGACTGGTGTGAGGTGGTATCTCATTGTGGTTTTGATTTGTATTTCCCTGACGCCAAGTGATGTTGAGCACTTTTCCAACACATTTCTGATAATGTATTTCTCAGTTCCAGAATTTTATTTGGTTCTTTTTTGTAATTTCTGTCTCTTACTTGACAGTCTCTTACTTGAGTCCTAATTCTTCTAGTTTCCTTGGTTCTTTGTCCATGGTTTCTGTTAGCTCTTTGGTGTGTTGAAACAAATTGATTTAAAGTTATTAGTCCAATGCCTGGGCTTCCAGGAACAATTTGTATTAATTTTTTAATTGTTCCTTTGCATACCTCATATATTTTAGTTGGAAGTATAAATTTTAGACATCATAATGTGGCAATTGAAAATATGATTCAGCCCCTCCCTGGGTTTGTTGTTGCTGCTTGTTGTGTATTGTTGGTGTTTGTTTTGTGGCTTTTATAAATTATTTTTTTTAAAGATTTTATTTATTTATTTGACAGAGAGAGATCACATGTAGATGGAGAGGCAGGCAGAGAGAGAGAGAGAGGGAAGCAGGCTCCCTGCTGAGCAGAGAGCCTGATGCGGGACTCGATCCCAGGACCCTGAGATCATGACCTGAGCCGAAGGCAGCGGCTTAACCCACTGAGCCACCCGGGCGCCCTATAAATTATTTTTGTATGTTCTGCATTCTTTTTAGTGCGGTCCCTGAAATCCATGTTCTGTTAGTTTAGTGGTCATCTTAGAGTGACAGAAATTCCTTAAATAACTGGAACCAAGAAAAGAAAACTAAAAATATTCTTTTAGTTTTTTCTGATTGGCTATGTGTTGGACCACTCCTTCAGTGTTTAGCTAGGCCATGTACAACTCTTTCTTAGCTTTCCATTTCTGGTGGAGTGGATGCTGAAGGTCAGTGAGAGGTGAAAGCTTTGGATCCTCTCCAGCCTCCCAGCCCCATGTGTGCATGTGAACTTCTTGATTCACTGGTAAACACCTGAGCTTTTCAAAGCCCTATTTACGCACATACCAACATTTCCAGTCTGTTCCTTCTAAGGCTTTTCAGGCTGTCTTTTATTTGTCTCAAATGCTTTCCCTGTCCTTGGGCTACTGTAGGCAATACTTTGCCTTCAGATACTTTAATCAGTAGTTGTCTGATGCTGCCTTGCTCCTGGGAACTCTTTGAGTTCGATGATATAAAGGCACACCCTTGCGGCCATGATACTTGAAGCTGCCAGACAGATGGGAACACAAAATGGCAGTTCTCCGAGAGCAAAGTCCATAGTGCTCCTTTCAGCAATTGTAACTTTCTCAGGGTTGCATCCTGTTGTCTACATGACTGCCGCTGATCTGAGGAGTGGGGATGGTAGGTGGATAATTAAAGTGCTTCAGCCTCTCTTGGTGAACTGTAGCTGCAGCCTTTTTCCATAAGTGTTCGCTTGGCAGTTGTAAGTTTTTGACTAGATTCCCAAGTTCTGTAATAGTTGATTTTGATAGTTTTTGTAAGCGTTTTATTTGTTTTCTGGTGGGAAGGAGTCCCGGAGTTCCCTACTCTACCATATTTTGTGGTGTCATTCTCTGTGCTGTATGC
Source organism: Enhydra lutris kenyoni (assembly GCF_002288905.1). NCBI lineage: Eukaryota > Metazoa > Chordata > Mammalia > Carnivora > Mustelidae > Enhydra > Enhydra lutris. The sequence continues at coordinate 3,530,023 of NW_019154176.1, forward strand.
TTTTAAACAACTTTATCCCAGGATTTTTCTCTGAAACAAAATTTTCCACTTTTTTTCAGAATTGGATTTGCTCAAAACTAAAGGTTTCACAGCCCTTCAGGATATTTCTTTGGAAAAAACATCAAATGGAATACAACTGGTAAGATCTCCAAAAGTAATTCCTTTCTTCCACACCTGGACCAGAAGTACAGAATTGATGCAGATGATATGAAATAAATGTCATTTACCCAAAGAAAGCAGAATCTGTGAAGAGATTTCTTTGAATGTCAAGAATTTGGGGAGCACTGTAAACCTACTTCAATCCCGTTTCTCCTCAGAGATCCACATAAATATAGCTCAGATGTCCAGTTTTTGATACACTGGGATTAGGTTTTAAATGATTTAGTATGAGTCATTACCAGAAGATACTCTGTGAAAGTAGAGTGTAGCCTCAGAGTCTGTTTATTCAACTTAAAATAACTCAAAAACAGGGCAGGAACTCTGTGCACTGAAATGGAAAAAAACCACTTCAATTATGATGATGTTTCCAATGCATAAAAGTTGTGATGGGGGAGAAATTCTGTTATAGTGTGAATAAATCTTTAGTTATCATTTAAACCTTAATCAACAGGAGAGAAGCAATGCTGGAGTGAAACGATATGGCTCTAACTTGTGTGGAAGAGCGTTTAGTGGACACTCATTTATGACTCCCAGTAGACAGAAAACTTCTAAGGGTAATCAGAATGGAAAAGCCTTTAAAAAGAACTTTATTTGTACTCTGCTCACGGAAATCCCCATTGGGGAGAAAACTTCTGAGAGTGTCCAGCACAATAAAGCCTTTGGTCAGCTTTCAGATCTTACTGGGCACAAGAAAACTCAGACACGAGGAAACGTGTGTGAATGCAAAGAGCATCAGAGAACTTCTGTTAATCAGTCATCCCTTAAGGCACACAGGAGACACCACACTGGAGAAAAACCATATGAATGTAAAGACTGTGGGAAGGTCTTCACTCATTCCTCGTACCTTACAGATCATAGAAGAATTGACAGTGGAAAAAAGCCCTATGTGTGCGTGGAATGTGGGAAAGCCTTTACTCGATCCACAGGACTTATTTTACACATGCGAATTCACACTGGAGAAAAACCATATGAATGTAAGGAATGTGGAAAAGCTTTTATTCACTCTTCATACCTTACAAAACACGTAAGAATTCACAATGGAGAAAAGCCATATTTATGTGAGGAGTGTGGGAAAACTTTCACTCGCTCCTCAGGACTTGTCTTACATGTGCGAACACACACTGGAGAGAAACCCTATGTATGTAAGGAATGTGGGAAAGCCTTTAATAATTCTTCAATGCTCAGTCAGCATGTCAGGACACACACTGGCGAGAAGCCATACGAATGCAAGCAATGTGGGAAAGCTTTCACTCAGTCTTCAGGCCTTACCACACACTTAAGAACTCACACTGGAGAGAAGGCCTTTGCATGTAAAGAATGTGGGAAAGGTTTTGCCCGTTCTACGAATCTTAATATGCACATGCGAACGCATACTGGCGAAAAACCGTACAAATGTAAAGAATGTGGGAAAGCCTTTAGGTACTCCACGTGCCTTAATATTCACATGCGAACTCACACTGGAGAGAAACCATATAAATGTAAGGACTGTGGGAAAACCTTCACTCAATCTTCAGCACTTGCTAAACATTTAAGAACTAAGGCATGTGGAAAAACCTGTAAATGTTCTTCAGACCTTAGTATTCACATCTAAACTCATCTGGATAAAAAGTACCTTATGAAAGTAAAGAATGTGTGAGAAAGCTTTACTCATTTTTCATCCTTACATGATAGGAACATCCTGGGGCAGAATTTGCATGCATATAAGGCATATGGGAGAGCAGTAATTGTTCATACTTTACAGAATGTAAAGTGTAAGAACTCACACTTGAGAGAACCTTCCAGTTATAAGGTATGTGGGAGAGCCTTTTTGTTGTTGCTCTGACATTAATTTTACATATCTAAAATCACTGTAAAAGTCGGGTGCCTGGCTGGCTCAGTTGGTAGAGCAGATGACTCTTGATCTCAGGGTTGTGAGTTTGAGCTCCCTGTTGTGCGTAGAGATTACTTATAAATAAATAAGAAATGACTGTAAAAGTGATGTAAAGGTAAGAATGAAGTATAGCCTTAAAATATGACAATTGGGGGCACCTGGGTGGCTCAGTGGGTAAAGCCTCTGCCTTCGGCTCGGGTCGTGATCTCAGGGTCCTGGGATTGAGCCCTGAGTCGGGCTCTCTTCTCAGCAGGGAGCCTGCTTCCCCCTCTCTCTCTGTCTCCCTCTCTGCTTACTTGTGATCTCTCTGTCAAATAAATAAATAAAATCTTAATGAAAAAAAAATGACAACGGGCTTTGAGAGCACATATAATTCATACTAGTAGGGATAAATCATCTGTAAGGAATGTGGTAAAACCTTAGTGTCAAGGCCTTAATAGCCACATGAGACTTCATACTGGTATAAAACCCTACCAATGTAAAGGACCCAGGAAGACCTACAGTTGTTTCTTGTATCTTAAAAAAACTCAAACTCAAAAAAAAAAAAAAAACCAAAAAACTCAACATTCAAAAACTGGAGAGATTTCTGTTCATGCAAGAAATATGGGAAAGCTTCGGGAAAGCTTTTAGAAATTCTAGATTGCTTCAGTGCAGGGAGACTCGTAAAGTCTCTTACTCGAAAGTAAGAAATGTTGAAGATTGTTCAGGTGTTAATGAGTAAGTCACAACACACAGTGAAGAGAAACCTTATGATGGTAAGATATGTGGGAAAACAGCCCCATATGTTGACATTCTTTGGTAATCTCACAGAGGCAGAAAATGTTATGACTCTTAGAAATAATGGGTACGCCTCTGTGTGTGTGTGTGTGTGTGTGTGTGTGTGTGTGTGTGTGTTTACTTTTTGGCTTTGACCTTCAGTAAAAATAATCCACACTGGAGAGAAATAGTGGTTGTAGGGTACATGGGAAATGGTGTATCCATCTTAAACATTTTACTCTACGTGTGAAAACCCACCCTGCAAAGAAGCTGAATGAGTGTAAAAATGTGGGAATGATTTTTGGTAAATACACATCCATTAAGAGACTCACAGAATGCTCACTGGAGGAATGACGTATGAATGAGAGGAATTTGGAGAAGCCTTCAGGTACTGCTCTTCCTTAGTGTACACAAGACGATTCTTCCTGGAGGTCAGATTGAAATAGACGACATAAATGCAGTCACCTTTCTGTGTGTCTCGTTCTCAAGGAAAGCAGCTGGCACCTTTATTTTTGTGGTGGTTTTGTATTACAAAGTTTTAGTTGCTTTTAAAGATACTCTTAAGTAATTTCTGCAATGGTATACTCATTTGATATAATGGTGTTTTCATTATGGTTCATATCTAAAGACTTTCTTGTATATATGTCTTCATTGAATTATATGAAATATTTGGAAATTTATTTGGCAATGGAAGAGCGTTTTTAAAAAAGATTTTATTTATTTGACAGAGGGAGAGCATAGGCAGGGGACGCAGCAGGGAGAGGGAGAAGCAGGGTCCCCACCCGATGCAGGGCTCAATCCCATGACATGACCTGAGCCGAAGGCAGACACTTAACCGACTGAGCCACCCACGCGCCCCTGTAAGAGCATTTTTAAAAATACATATTTTTCTGAGAGAGAGTGTGCACATCAGCTGGGGCAGGGACAGAGGGAGAGAATCTTTGAAGCAGACTCCCTGCTGAGTACAGAGTCCCATGCAGAGCTGAATCTCATGACCCATGAGATCTTGACCTGAGCTGAAAACAAGAGTTGGACACTCAACTGACTGAGCCACCCAGGTGCCCTCGCAATGTAAGAGCATTTTATAATGTTTTTAGATACTGCTTTCTAGTGTATTTGCAAGTGAGTCATAAAATGAAGCTCTTTGTGGTATTTGATTATAGGAAAATTCTGGCTTTGTATGGCAAGTAGTATGTAGTCATCTAAATATTCCTGTCCCTTATAAATAGAATCCAGGTTATCTCCAGGCACATAATTAAAAAAAAAAAATCATTCCTACTTCTCAGATTTCCTTGGATTTATGAGAAGACTATAATTCATAGTCCTGGCTAATAAGAAGTAGGCAGAAGTCATCAGTGTGGATTCTGGGAAAACTGTTAAAAAGGGGACAGTCTCCAATGGCTTTTTCTCTTCAAGGATTGCTCTTCTACATTGTGTACTATGAGGATAAAAACTACAGACCACTTGGGTATGGCTGAGAAACAGAGAGATGCTTCTGTTTGTAGTATTGTACCAGTCACTGGACTGCTTATATACAGACTTCTTGGTACATAAAAAAAGCTTACCAGGCTGAGCACTTGTATTTCAGAATCATCAATGTATAGATGGCACGTAAAACCATTCAGTTAGATAATTTCATCTGAGGATTGGCAACCTCTGGGACTGTGGCAGTTGGAGTCATATAGGAGGTAACGAATGAATTGAAAAGTAGTGGCCCATGAAATAGGAATAGAATTAAGACTGATGTCCATGAATCCAAGGCAAGGAGCAGTGACTGATCGGCTCTACCAAATGCTGATTTGGGTGAGTTGAATGAGGTTGGGATTTAATCATAAAAGTTCCTGGGGACCTTTTTCAAAAGCTGGCTTTATAGAACAGGGTGTGCCAAGGTCGTCTTGGTATAGATTTCTGAGAAATTAGTATATACTTTGTCCATCCTATTCTACCCTACCCATTCTATCCTAAATATAGATACTTCTCTTATACCCTCAAAATCTATACCTTAATATTCTAGCTTTACATTGTGTTATTAGTTTACTACTGCTGCTCTAACAAACTACCAAACAATGTCAGAAGACAACTAAAATTTTACTACCTTAACAGTTTTGGATTTCAGAACTCTGAAATGGGTTTCAGGGAACTAAAATCAAGATGTTAATAGGACTGTATTCCTCCCCGGAGGCTCTAGGGGTGAATCTGTTCCTTTTTCCAGTTTCTAGATGCCCTTCTGCTTTCCTTTTTTCCTTCCTAAAGGCCAGCAATGTCAGTCCTCATACTACCATCTCTTTGGCTCTTCTGCTTTATCTCCTCCTATTACTTTTTTTTTTTTTTTAAAGATTTTATATATTTATTTGAGAGAGAGCACAGAGGGAGAATGAGAGGGAGAAGCAGACTCCCTGCTGAGCAGAGAGCCCAATGCGGGGCTCCATCCCAAGACCCTGAGGTCATGAGCTGAAGGCAGATGCTTAACTGACAGAGCCACCAAGACCCCCACCTCCTTTTTAAAAAAAAAAGTGAACTGAAAAGAAATTTTAAAAATAAATAAAATTCTTTTTAAAAAGTGAACTCTACTCCCCAATGTGGGGCTTGAACTCAGGACCCTAAGATCAAGAATTGTATGCTGTCCTGACTGAGCTAGCCAAGTACCCCACCTCTATTACATTATTTTAATGCTGTTCTGTGATTTTTTTTTTCCCATTCTGCTAAAAGAAATATTTGAGAGAGAGCATGAATGGAGGAGAGGCAGAAGGAGAGGAAGAGCGACAAGTAGACTTTCTGAGTGCAGAGCCCGACATGGAGCTTGGTCCCAGGACCTGAGATCATGATCTGAGGCGAAGTCAGATGCTTAACTGACTGAGCCACCCAGTCGTCCCTTTTTTCCCACCCTTAGATTTTATAATTCTAGCATACATACAGAAAATAGTGTGAAAGTGCCTACGTGTTGCTAATAAACTACAAACTAGTGTGTCCACAGCTATCCACCCTCCAGATAAAGACATGGAAGTAGAAATTACTACCCATGAGAATCTCTTCCACCTTGCATCATCACCCTCCATCAAAGAGGAAAAACCATCGTGTTTGGACATTAGCTTAAACACTGTACTAATCATGCTTTTAATTTTTTGTGTATTATATTGCTTTAACATCTTTGGGTTCTTGCTGCCTGGAGAGACTGCCCCTCCCAGCACTAGGTTGTTGTTACTGTTTTTGACCTAAATTATTTAATAGGTAAGAATTTTACAAACATTACTATATTAGCAGTAACAGTGGGGCTGGATAATGTGTCCTCTCTGTGCTGCCTGGTGAGAACCACTAATAATGTGGTCGAACTTGTGACCCTTTCCAAAGGCCACAGTTCTTGGTAGCCTGCAGAAGTCAGCCTTCCCATTTCCCTGTGCTTGTGGACTGGTTTAGTGATCCACTAGGTCTCAGGATTTCTTCTGATAGCTTTATGGAATGGATCAATGAGGATAACCTCAAAGAATTTCCATGTGCAATCTTCACGAACCCAATAAGAATTCAAGACTCTCAGAGCCCCAGTGGCATCCAGCTTGTTCCTCTACAACAGACTGAAGATGTTGGGTAAACTTTAGCTGGTTAACGCCATGATGGACAGGCTTGCCATAGGCTGCTCCTTTGGTACCTGGGTATCTGCAGCCACTACACCACATACACGAAGCCAATATATGACATAAACTTGCTTGGCCTTGTACCCCAGTCTGCATGCTTTATGGGGCTGGGTTGGGTGGAGGGCCCTGTGAAGTGCACAGAGCTGGGGGTACTGCCAGCAGCTCACCGTGAGAAGAAGGAGCATTATTACATTGGACTGCTTCCTCCTCCATAGCTCCTGGATGTACTGGTAAGTGCCCCTCTTGGCTTGCCTTTCAGGGGATGGCTGCCTCCAGACAAAGGCAGGACTAGCTAACTTTTAAAGACAGTAAATAACTTCTTTGGAAGCTTACATATGATTCATATGCAAACCAATCACTGCAGAGCCCATAGTCCAACCACCTCCTTTATCTTAACTCTCACACAATCCAGTATTTCTCCTGCCCTAAATCAACCTAGAGCTAGGTAGCAGACAACTGTGATCCTGAGCCCACTGGAATTATTTAAACTACACAATATTTAGCTTTACCTTGCTCTGCCTTGCCTTTCCTGAAGAAACCCCAACACAGCTCTGACCTGTGCTTTTCCCTTATTCCTGTTTTCTGTCTCCTGACTGACCTGGTGCTTCCCTATTGATCCTGCATTACCTGGTGTGCCCCCTTCTCTTGGAACTGTTAAGTAATAAACTTTCAGTGGCATTAACCTATCTGTGTTATCATCTGGTTACCTTTATAATTTAGGACCCTAGCACAAATCCGTTGGCACAGGTGACTCTGTTTGGTGGTGGTGGTGGTGGGGGGAATGCCTCTGGACTGCTCGTGACTTACTATCTATGCCAAAGAGCAAGTTCTGCCCCAGGGTAGGTACTACTGGCTACTGGTACACTTGAACTTTAACCATTACTGCCTTGTGCAGTGTCTGCATGTTCTGTGGTTTTCCAATCTAAATTGTGGTAAGAGAGTGACCCCAGATTCTTGTTTTATATAGTTACTATGATCAGGTGTAGGAGAGGTCCCCAATCAACATTTTATTAATAAAGTGTCCTACTGGATGAGAAGTCATGGAAGTATCTAGGGATAATTGGCATATACTAAAAGAGGCACAGTGAAGACTTCCTGGAAAGTGGGAAGCACAGAATGGTTATCCTCAAGACTGCTGCGAGGGTGCTGAGACTGATCCACTGGCCTGCCAACACCGTTAGAGCACACCAAGGGCCACCGTGGAGGGCTTAGGAGACACACATTGAGTCCCAGGTGCTGTTCCTTCTTTGTGAGAATCTACTTTGATGGACAAATAAGTCTGAGGTGAATTGTGTTCCATTGACAGGCCATTAAAAGCTGTCATTGAATGTTCCTTGGGAATTATGACCCTTGGGAAACACTCATTCGTTTGATTTGAAATTTGGGCAGGCCCCTCTCATTCTTCAGTAGTTAGGTGGAGGGGGTCCATCCTATGGATAATCCTTGCTTCCAAAAATTTAAATACTGCTTTAAAGGCAAATCCCTGTGTTGATACTTGCTTTGTTCTTTGTTCTCTGACCTAGTGGGATAAAGAAGATCCCATCCATGGAGACTGGTGGCTCAGTGTGTAACGAAAAAGAAAAGAAGGAATATTTTGTTTTTGCTTCCCTAAGACCTTTGAGGAGATTTCTCAGCTCATATGAGGTTGTTAGTTTTCTGGTCAGTGTATTTGGGCATTCTTGAATGCCGCTGCCTATCAGCATGTTAAAAGCATCCTCCTAAAAATCAAATTATCACAAAATCAAGATTCTGCCATTATTTTACTCTTGGATTTAAACCACAGCCCTTCTAAATTTGATAGGGATATCCTAGAAAGAGAAGTGGATGCTCATAGGAGGGGCTACTTGGGACTACCAGGAGCTTATCAGGTAAATACTTTTTTTTTTTTTTTTTTTAAAGGGAAACAATCGAGGTCAGGCAGATTTTTTTAATCAATTAAAAAAAAAGTAAGGGCTGCAGCTATTTTTGGGAAGCACTCCCAGCCCCCAAAAAGAGAACTTTAAATTTTAGGCACCCAGCAAATGCCAGGTATAGATACCATAGTGCTATTGTTACATTATTTACCAATTTTAAAAACAAGAAATCTGTAGATGCAGGGAGAGAAAATAAAAGATAGCTAAATAAAATAAAAGATAGCGATAAAAAACATGTATACATAATATTTTAATATAGAATTGAAATAAATTATATAAAGTTCCATAATTAGATCCAATTAGAATTCCAAAATTTGTATGTTAAAATTTCATATCCTAAAAACTTAGATAACTAGTTAAACATATAATAATCATATGTATAACAACTATGTGATAACATTTATATACTAAAAAAAGTTATGGAAGAAAAAGATAAAAGGGAACTGGCTTTTGTGCCTCTTCAACATAACTTCTACATTAACATTTGCTAAAATGCACTAATTGGAAAAGCTTCACAGTCTTCATGCTGTGTCTCAAATATAGTTGTACCTGGGACTCATATTTAAACATGATATCCACTACAATCTTTAAAAAGTAATTAAAAATAGGGGTGTCTGGGTGGTTCAGTTGGTTTAAGCATATGACACTTGATCTCAGGGTGGTGAGTTCAAGCCCTGCATTGGGGGGCCAGCATGGAGCCTTCTTAAAAAAAAAAAAAAAAGGTACTTAAGGGTGCCTGGGTGGCTCAGTTGGTTGGGCGACTGCCTTTGGCTCAGGTCATGATCCTGGAGTCCTGGAATCGAGTCCTGCATCGGGCTTCCTGCTTGGCGGTGAGTCTGCTTCTCTCTCTGACCCTCCCCCTCTCATGCTCTCTCTCTCTCATTCTCTCTCACAAATAAAATCTTTTTAAAAAGTAATTAAAATAAAATAGAGAATAAATATGTATGCCTTACTTTAACTGTAGCCTTACCTAAATTTCCTGTAGTCCTGGGATCCATGGGTAGCTCAGTCACTTAAGCATCTGCCTTTAGCTCAGGTCATGATCCCAGGGTCCTGGGATTGAGTCCCACATTGGGTTCCCTGCTCAGTGGGGAGCCTGCTTCTCCCTCTCCCTGTGCTGCTCTCCCTGCTTGTGTTCTCTTGCTCTTCCTGTCAAATAATTAAAATCTTTTAAAAATAATGAATTCCCATAATCCTAGTATACCTATTGCCCTAAGGTATATCATCTTGAGTATATCTATGACAACAATTATACATTTAAGTGAAGGTAAGTTGTTGGCACAAGTTTCCTTGATAAAATAGGTTCCTATGAATCCCTTGTTAAAATAATTAATATGGCCCAATGTAAGTTAAAACAGGGTCACCAAGGATTAAAACTTATTATATAAACCCCATTAGTAAAGCGGTGATCATCTCCATTGGTTCAAAGTTAAATAACACAGTTTTGACTTTTTTGACTTTTGACTTTTTTTTCTTTTTTGAAAGAGTCCAATTGTGCTTCTGAGTCAGGGGAGGGGCAGTGGGAGAGGGAGAATCATCAGCAGGCTCTATGACCAGCAGGAGCAGATGTGGAGCTCAATCTCATGACCCCAAGATCATGACCTGAGCCAAAATCAAGAGTTGGATGCTTAACCAGCTGAGCCACCCAGGGTGCCCCCAATTTTGCCTTTTCTTAAGGCTGAAAATAAGTACATAATAGGTAAATAAATCCATCCATCCATCCATCTATCCCTTGGCTATCTGGGGAACCCTCTGGGATTAACTGAGTAAACAGCAATGGGTGTTCGTGTACTAAATGAATTGCACTGCTAACCATTCTATGTGATGGAGCACAGTGGAATGTTGCTAATAAAAATAGGACCCCAGAAAACATTACACTTGGCCAAATTTCAGGCAGTCAGTCATTTTGGCTCTGGCTACCCTGGCCAATGAATGCCCCCATCTTCATGGTTATTATGAACTGCTGGGCCATCGTTTAAAAATTATCCCCTTCAGTGTCAACAGCTCTGGGAATCTCTTGCCTCACAGTACCCAAATTACATATTTCTTTTTTTTTTCTAAAGATTTTATTTATTTATTTGTCAGAAAGAGAGAGAGAGAAAGCACACAAGCAGGCAGAGAGGCAGGCAGAGGCAGAGAGAGAGGCTGGCTCCCTGCTGAGCAAGGAGCCCGATGTGGGACTCGATCCCAGAACCCTGGGATCATGACCTGAGCCGAAGGCAGCGGCTTAACCCACTGAGCCACCCAGGCGTCCCATATATTTCTGATATATATACCGAGGCCACAATACATGGTTTTGTCAGGACACTCCTTATTCCCTTTGAAGTTATTGACATTACTGATAGTAACCAAGGCACACATTTCATTTCTCAAAATACATAATTTTGTGCTCTCGGAGAAGGCATTCACTAAAACTTTTATGTACCTGATGGGTCCCAGATGGCCAGTTTAATTGGGAGATGCAAAGATCTGTTCCTTGTGTTGTGCCGTTCCTATTTTTCTTTTTATACTCAGTAAGTTGTGGGAGATCCATTTAAATTTTTGTATCATAATTTTTTTTAATTTTTGGTTCTCCAAAAATACTTGGTCTACTTTTGATTAGATATTTGCTGAATCTAAATCATTTTTAGAACTGTGGTATTTTTTGTATTGGACTTTCCAATCCAAGACCAAGATGATTCTCCCTGTTTATTTAAGTCTTCTTCAAAGAGGTTCAATATTTAAAAATTTTTCCCCCATAAAAGCTCTGCAAGATATTAGATTCATTCTTAAGCACTTAAAATTTTCTTACCATAATTTTATTACACATATATCTTATCTATTTTAATTTAAATTTCCTGATTGTCAGTATACAATATGCAGGTGTTTTTTTTTTTTAAAGATTTTTTAATTTATTTATTTGACAGAGAGAGATCACAAGCAGGCAGAGAGGCAGGTAGAGAGAGAGGAGGAAGCAGGCTCCCTGCTGAGCAGAGAGCCCAATGCGGGGCTCGATCCCAGGACCCTGAGATCATGACCTGAGCCGAAGGCAGCGGCTTAACCCACTGAGCCACCCAGGTGCCCCTGCAGGTGGTTTTCATATATCGAAATTTATCCAGCAGCCTTGTTAAATTTTATCTAACATTCTGATATTTATGTACTCTTTTGGGGTTCTCACATAGGCAATCATATCATTTAAAATAATAACAGTTTTATTTTTCTGTTTCAATCTTTAGAACATTTGTATCTTTTTCTTGCTTTCCTGAATAAATAAAATCTCTAGTAAAATAATGACTAGCCGTTGTAAAATAAGCATATCTTTTGTTAATATCAATGGGCTACATATTGCATCTTTACCATTTGCTTTATTGGTGTTGTAAATTTGATAAGGTTAAAGTTTTTTTCCTACCTTTCATAGTTTAGGGAGGCTTTCTCATGAGTGACCACTGAGTTTATTATGTGCTTTTCTCTGATTGCTCTGAAATGGTGAATTTCTTCCATGATCTAATTCAAGTCCTTAGAACTGAATATTTGAATGACTAAATGAATAAAAGGACTCTTTTTAAAAAATGTGGTGAATTCATTGAATTTCCAATGTTATAGCAACCTTTATATATAGCAATGTTATTCTAGGAAAACAAAACTTGGACATAAGAATTGCCTTTTTAATTTTCTGAATGTATTCTATATACTGATATTTTAAAGATTTTACTTATTTATTTGACAGAGAGAGACAGAGAGGAAATACAACCAGGGGGAGGGGCAGAGGGAGAGGGAGATGTAGGCTTCCTGCTGAGCCAGGAGCCTGATGTGGGGCTCAATCCCAGGGTCCTGGGATCATGACCTGAGTGGAAGGCAGACTCTTAACTGACTGAGCCAACCAGGTGTCCCTATATACTGGTATTTTATTTTTATTTATTTATTTACTTACTTACTTATTAAAGATTTTATTTATTTACTTGACAGACAGAGATCACAAGTAGGCAGAGCGGCAGGCAGAGACAGAGGGGGTGGGAAGCAGGCTCTCCCCTGAGCGGGATCATGATCCCCGGGATCATGACCTGAGCTGAAGGCAGAGGCTTTAACCCACTGAGCCACCCAGGCGCCCCTTTATATTTATTTTTTAAAAAGATTTTATTTATCTATTTGACAGAGAAACAGTGATAGAGGGAATGCAAGCAGGGGGAGTGGGAGAGGGAGAAGCAGGCTCCCTCCAGAGCAGGGAGCCCCATGGGATGCCGGGCTCCATCCCAGGACCCTGGGATCATGGGGGAGCCGAAGGCAGATGCTTAATGACTGAGCCACCCAGGCGCCCCTATACTGGTATTTTAGATATTTAATAAATATGTTTGATTAACATTAGCCTGTAATATTCTTTTCTTACTATATTTTCCCCTGTTTCCTTGTGTGAAGATAGGAGTATTTCCTCTCCTTTTAAAAAATTTTTATTTAAATAATCTCTGCACCCACGTGGGGTTCAAACTCACTACCTCGAGATCAAGAGTTGTATGCTCTTCCAACTGAGCCAGCCAGGTCCCCCCTCCTTTTAAAAAAAATTTCATTTAATTTTTTCAGTGTTCCAAGATTCATTGTTTATGCACCATACCCAGTGCTCCATGCAATATGTGCTCTCCTTAATACCCACCACCAGGCTCACCCAACCTCCCACCTCCTCCCCTCGAAAACCCTCAGTTTGTTTCTCAGAGTCCACAGTCTCTCATAGTTCGTCTCCCCCTGTGTTTCCCCCCAACTAACTTTTCCTTTCCTTCTCCTAATGTCCTCCATGTTATTCCTTATGCTGCACAAGTGAAATCATACAATAATTGAATCTCTCTGCTTGACTTATTTCACTCAGCATAATCTCTTTCAGACCTGTCCATGTTGAATTCAAAAGTTGCCCCCTTCCTTTTGATAAACTTTAAAAGTATTTCCTATGATAAGAATGGTTTCTCTTATATAAGGAAAAATTCACTCTTTACATTATGTGCATCTGGATTAGTTGTCATTGGTTATTGCATTTTGTTTTCCTTTTTTGGAATGATTTTAAAGCAAGCATCAAATAGTTTTATGTTTTTTAGGACTGCTGAGGTTTCCAATTTCATTTTAAGTCAGTTTAGGCAAGTTGTGTCTTCCCAGGCATTTTTCTATCTCAAATTTAGCATTAAAATTCATAATATTTTCTTATAATTTATTATTTGTGGATTTTGTAAATACTGCCATCTGTTTCTACATTCCCTCTAGTCTATCCATTAGAGTCTGTAGCATTTTAGTCACGATTGATTTATATTTGATCATTCCAACATTCCTGCCATCTCTGAATCTAGTTCTAATGCTTGTACAATCTCTTCCAAATTATTTTTCCCTTCTACTGTTTTATATAATTATATTATAATTAACTAGGTAAAAAAAAAACTGCTGTAAATAAGACTTGAGCTATGTGATGATGGTAAGGTTTGGTGGAAAGGGAAGCATTGTACAGACCTATGAGCAGATCTCATTCTTTTAGTGACCCTTTACCTCTGAACAGTGGATTTCACACGTGCTCCTGTTTTTCTCTCTTTGGTGGGATAGGATTGCTAGAGTTGGCTGGAGGTGTTTTCCTTCTCCTGCTCGCATGTGGAGCCTATCTGGGGTGGAGTTGTGTATATCCCTTCCTGTAGGTGAGTTAGGTTCCCATAAATCCCCAGCAGGTCAGGCTCTGGTTAAATAGTTTGTCCTGAGGGCAGACCTTGTTAAGGTTAGAATGCTCTGGCATTTTTCAACATGGTTCCTTTTACCTTCATCTTTCCAGAAGTCCGAGGAGATTATTCTCGTTTTCATGGTGGAACCTGTTTGAGCTCCTACAGGTAAAACCTGCAAATGTGTGGGGCCTCTTGGTTACTGGGTCCCCCTGGACTTTTTATGTCAGACTTGCCCAGGCCGGCCTCCATCAGTCTGTCAATTGCAGTTCGTCAATCTCTCTCTTGGTACTTGTTGCCGCAGAGGTTTATGGGCACTGGCTTCTATCTAGAGTGTTGTGATTCTCTGTAATTGCTTGTCATTCTCTCCAATTTTGTAGATGCTATTTGCCCTGAAATGTCTGTTTCTCTGCTGGGTTAAGAAGAATTGTTGATTTTTCAGGTTGCTCAGCTTTTCATTCCTTGTTGGGACAGAGTGACCACTTCCAGGTTCTTACAGAACATCCCGGGAATTGGCATTCTCTCATTTACTTTTTAAAATGCGAAATGAGGGGCGCCTGAGTGGCTCAGTGGGTTAAAGCCTCTGCCTTCGGCTCAGGTCATGATCCCAGGGTCCTGGGATCAAGCCCCGCATCGGGGTCTCTGCTTAGCGGGGAGCCTGCTTCCCCCTCTCTCTCTGCCTGCTGCTCTGCTTACTTGTGATCTCTCTCTCTCTCTCTGTCAAATAAATAAAATATTAAAAAAAAATAACAATGAGAGACTATGGACTCTGAAAAACAATCTGAAGGGTTTGAAGAGGTGGGGGGGTGGGAGGTTGGGGGAACCAGGTGGTGGGTATTAGAGAGGGCACGGACTGCATGGAGCACTGGGTGTGGTAGAAACAATGGTAGAATACTGTTATGCTGAAAATAAATTAAAAAATGATTAAAAAAATAAATAAAATGCAGAATGAGTGTTAAGTTTTTTTAAATATTTATTTATTTGTCAGAGAGTGCACAAACAGGGGAACAGTAGGCAGAAGGAGAAGCAGACTCCCCCAAGAGCAGGGAGCCTGATATGGGACTCAGTCCCAGCACCCTGGGATCGGGCCCCACATCGGTCTCTCTGCTCAGCGGGGATCCTGCTTCCTCTTCTCTCTCTCTGCCTGCCTCTCTGCCTCCTTGTGATCTCTGTCAAATGAATAAATAAAATCTTTGAAAAAAAATGAGAAATGAGTGCTAAGTTTTATCAGATGATTTTTTTTCACCTTCTCTTGCAATAATTCAGTTTTCTTTCTACTCTATTAATCATGTTGAGACAATATCTGACTATAAGCCAGTCTTGCAGTCCTGGAATGAACCTGGTTATAGAGAATTGTTTGTGTCCTAGATAGTTTTGCTAAATCTTATTTAGAATGTTTGCATACAAATATATGTTCTCTTAAAATGTCATTGAGTATGGCTCATTTAATTTTACTAAGTGCCGCTCAGTATTCTAGTGTTCTTGAGCAAGTGCATTGTGTCAGTCTTAGCCTATTGATAACAATGCTCTCAGCTAGAAATGCCTAGGGGCACTCACCTGGGCCTGTACACTTGTTGGGAGTCCTGCAACATTCAATGTTGTAGTTGGACCACCCCTTGTGGTTCTTAGTATGATTGCAAGGTGTACTTCAGCAACAACCATCAGGGAATTTTCAAAAAAGAAGACAAAACAAAACAAAACACAAGGTCGTAGATGGTAGAGGCATGCCCAGGGATACATACCAAGGTGGGTCAAGGGAAGGGGGGAGGGAGAGGATGAGCACGTGTGCATACCCCTGGGACTCTGTCTGTATTGGGTCAAGGGTGGGGTGTCTAGGTCATGGATTGACTACCCCCACCACCCCCTTGGATTCACTCTTTATTGGTGAATTTAAAACGTAACAAGAGAGTCACTCAGGTCGTCAGTTATCTCTATCACCCAGGGCTTTCTGAAAGGGGAACTTCATAGGTGATATAGCTTGGCTCTTTAGTTGTGCGGCTGGCAATATGTTTATTCAAGATGGATTTTTTTTTTTTTTTTTGAGAGAGAGAGAAAGTGAGAGAGCATGGAGGTGGAGGGAGGGACAGAGGGAAGGAGAGAGAGAGAGAGAGAGAATCTTAAGCTGGCTCCACGCCCAGTGCAGAGCCTCAGTTTCACAACCCTGAGGATCATGACCTGAACCAAAATCAAGAGTCAGAGGCCTAACCAACTGAGCCACCCAGGTGCCCCAAGATGGATGTCTTTGAATTGGATACCTCAGCAATCAAAAACTCAATGTTATTAACTTTAAAAATAGACACTGCCTATTATTTTACCATCCAAAGATGAGTTTATTTTGGAATAAAAGAGAACGGTCATTCAGGACAAACAATCTGCAGCAAAACTGAAGGCAAGTCTGGGGAATAAAGGAGAGGCACTTTTTTCAAGGAGAAAATAGTGAAGTTTGTAAGGTTATTATGACCCCCAAATCCCTGCAGTAAACTGGGAACTTGAAGTGTGGTGGCTTTTCATTGGGGGAGCTGTTTTTTGGGGGATGAGGAAAGCGTTTCTTCCTTCTGCTGGAGTAGAAGAATAGCGTCCATGTGCAATAGTATCCTGTTGGGTCTGCAACTGACCATGAGTGGTATTGTTACTGGACTCAGGTCCTTGGACTCAGCAATGGTAGAAACAAGGTGGGACCCAAAGTGTACAAACAGACATGGCTTTATTGGGGCAATGGCTGGAGCTCAAGGGAGACCGAGTCATAGCTAGAGTGTCTAACAGGTTCTCTGAACAATGGCCCAATAAAGTTTTAAAGGACTCGAGGTGGGAGAGGAGGGATGTCTAAGCTTGTAGGGGTGGGGAAATACAGGGAATTGGATGCACAGGCACAGTTGACAGAAAATGCTTCTTCATACATGACATGTTTCTTTTACATATTAAGTCTCCATCTCTGGGTGTGATTTTTAGCATTATAATGAGGGAAGAAGTCTGTGAGAGGTCAAATTTGGTGTCTGTCTTGGACTAGTCTGAATCAGTCTGGGCTTGCTTCTTGGTCTCTGCTATGCTCTGCAAGAAAAGGGTTAACAGCCAGCAGGAAGTGCCCAGGGTATCTAGGGGCTTGTTCTCAAGTTCTCTGTCTCAGTAGGGTATGAGAACTCTCCCTGATGAAGCCTCTTGACTCCTTTTTAGTGACATTTCCCATTACTAATTTTCACAATCTCAAGCACTTACAATTTTAAAAATGTACTGTCATGGGAGCACCTGGGTGGCTCCATCGTTTAAGAATCTGATTCTTGGTTTAGGTTCAGGTCATGATCTCAGGGTGGTGAGAATGAGCCCCACTTTGGGGAGCGAAGTCTGCTTGGGATTCACTCTCCCTCTGCTCCTTCCCCTGCTCTCTCTCTCTCTCTCTCTGTCCCAAATAATAAATATATTTTTTTAAGATTTTATTTACTTATCTGACAGAGAGAGAGCCAGGCAGAGAGAGAGGAGGAAGCAGGCTCCCTGCTGAGCAGAGAGCCTGATGCGGGGCTCGATCCCAGGACCCTGAGATCATGACCTGAGCCGAAGGCAGCGGCTTAACCCACTGAGCCACCCAGGCGCCCTCAAATAATAAATCTTTAAAACAAATACAAAACCTTACTGTCACGTACTTATACCACAGTACTGTCACACAGCCCCTGAAGCCATGTTTCTCATGTAATGTCTAATTTGGGATTATATTCTGGACATTTTAAATACTATGTTATGACACTCTGGGTCTTAAAATCCTGTAGAGAATACAGGTATTTTTCTTTTACCAGGTAACTGGCCAACTTGGGTTCAGCTCACCAGTTTCACTGAGCGTTCTGTGGGTTGTGGTTTTAATGTGAATTTTCACAATGTGTGCAGTTTTACTTGTGTCTCTACCTAGAAGCCAGTCTACTTAGAGGGTCATCTATTTTATATTCCAGTTCTTGAGGTCAATGATGTACCTCACTGCTACCACAAGATCTCTTAAAGGTTGGAGATAAATATATGTGGAAAACAAAAAACTGGTATTTATCTCTCTCACTGAGCACTGAGAGGCTGCCTACCTACTGCTTGTGCCAAGACCAAAGGGCATCTTCTGGAATAATCTCTGTTGTTGCAGATACCTACTTCAGATTTTCAACTGCATTGAGTCCAGAACAGTTTGGGATAAACTGGTAAATTTGCTGCCTGTTCACGTGGTCGCTCATTCTGTTAACTGTCTGCCTTGGGCTCAGGGCATGATCCTTTGTCCTAGGATCAATCCCTGCATTGGCCTCCCTGCTCATGAAGGAGCCTGCTTCTCTCTCTTCCATCTGTTCATGCTCTCTCTCTAATAAATCTTTTTTTCTTCAAAGATTTTATTTATTTATTTATTTGACAGACAGAGATCACAAGTAGGCAGAGAGGCAGGCAGAGAGAGAGGAGGAAGCAGGCTCCCGACTGAGCAGAGAGCCCGACGTGGGGCTCGATCCCAGGACCCTGGAATCACGACCTGAGCTGAAGGCAGAGGCTTAACCCACTGAACCACCCAGGGGCCCCTCTCAAATAAATCTTAACAGAATAAATTTGCTCAAGCAGAGAAAGACAATTATCATATGGTTTTACTCATATGTGGAACATAAGGAACATAAGGAATAGCACAGAGGACCATGGGGGAGGGAGGGAAAACTGAATGGGAAGAAATCAGAGAGGGAGACAAACCATGAGAGACAGGAAAAAAACAGGGTTATAGAAGTGGGGAGGGGGTGTGAGGGGATGGGGTAGGTGGGTGATGGGCATTAAAGAGGGCACGTGTTGTGATGAGCACTGGGTGTTATATGCAACTAATGAATTGTTGAACACTATATCAAAAACTAATGATGTACTACTATATGTTGGCTAACTGAACATGATAAAAAAATTTGCTGGCTATTTAGTGATGTAGTTTTTTCATCAGTCTACCTGCAAATATTTATTTTTTTGATTCCTCAAATAGCTGCTCCAGGCATTGTGTCCAAGCTTTATACCTTCATTCAGGGGGGCAGTGTAGATAAATTGTGCTTCTTTCATGTTTTCCCAAACCAGTACTAATTTTGCTTGGTTTGATATTTTTCTTACACATGAACCAATATAGGATGTATTCTTTTATGTCTGGTTTCTTTTACAACAATGTGTTTGTGAAATTCATCCATGTCATTTGCATGTACTTGTGTAGTAGGCAGAATTTTGAGATGGTCCTTATGACACCTACCCTCTTGTATGCCTTTGTTTAATCTCCTTCAGTTGTGTGTGGGTGGGATATACAACTTTCTTCTAATCAAGAGAATGGCAGAAGTGAGGAGCTATCACTCTTGTATTAGTAGACAAAATACATAAAGACGTTGGCACACATGAAGTCCATAATCAGTTGCATGCAGGCTAATCAAAAGGGAGTGTATCTTGGAGATAGCCTGACCTAATCAAGTAGGCTCCTTCAAAAATAACTAGAGATCAGATATTCAAAGCCTCTTCCTTCCTCTCTCTGTTCCTGGCTTTGATTTAAAAATCCATCAAGAATTCTGCAGCCACAATAAATTAATTCTGCCAATAACTGGAGGGAAACTGGAAGCACATCCTTTACTATTTGAGCCTCCAGATAAGAATGAAGCTTGGCCCATACCCTGGTGTCTGCCTTGTGAAACCCTGAACAGAGAGACCAGGCTAAGCCATGCCAACACTTCTGCCCTACAGATACTGTGAAGTAATAAACAAGTATTGTTTTAAGCCACTAAATTTGTGGCAAGAATAGAAAACTAATACACTCATATAAACCATCACTTTTCTTTGTAGTGCTGTGTTCCATGAAATAAATATACCAAATTTATTCTTCCTTTTTTCTGTTGATGCAAGTTTGGATTTTTTTGCACTTAAAGGTATATGTTTTATTTTTTCAAATTTGATTGAGATATAATTGACATACAGCACTGTATAAGTTTCAGCTATACAGCAGTATGATTTGACTTACATATATAGTGAAATTAATTCCACAATAAATTTAGTTAACTTCCATCATCTCTTATAGATACAAAAGATTTAAAAAAAGAAAATGTTTTCCCTTGGGATGAGAACTTAGGATTTACTCTTAACAAATTTCAGATATACCAGACAGTGTTAAATACACTCCCACTTTATTTTTGCTTTTGTTGCCTTTGCTTTTGGAGTCCATGTCCAAAAAATTCTTGCTAAGAGTGATGTCAAGGAACTTAACAGCAATATTTTCTTCTAGAAAATAATAAATAAGCTCAAGTCTTTAATCCATTTTGAGTTAATTTGTGTGTATGGTATAAGAAAGTGGTCCAGGGGCACCTGGGTGGCTCAGTGGATTAAGCCTCTGCCTTCGGCTCAGGTCATGATCTCAGGGTCCTGGGATCGAGCCCCGCATCGGACACTCTGCTCAGCAGGGAGCCTGCTTCCTCCTCTCTCTCTGCCTGCCTGTCTGCCTACTTATGATCTCTATCTGTCAAATAAATGAATAAAATCTTAAAAAAAAAAAAGTGGTCCAGTTTTCCCAACATCATTTGTTGAAGAGACTGTCCTTTCCCCATTGTATATTATTAAGTCTATTGTCATAAATTAACTTACAAAAATATGTGTTTATTTCTAGACTCTCTATTAGGTTCCACTGATATGTGCATGTTTATGCTTATACCATACTTTTTTATTTTTGTAACTTTGTGTAACTTTTATGTAATTTTGGTAACACTTTGCAACCAGGAAATATACTTCCAGCTTCCAGCTTCGTTGTTCTGCCTCAGGATTGCTTTGGCTATTCAGGGTCTGTTGTGGTTCCATTCAAATTTTAGGAATGTTTATTTTATTTTTGTGAGAAGGACCACTGGAATTTTGATAGGGATTACATTGAATCTGTAGATTGCTTTGGGATGTATGCACATTTTATCAATATTAATTTTTCCAATCCATGAGCGTGGGATATCTTTCCATTTATTTATGTCTTCTTCAATGTCTTTTATCACTGTCTTATAGTTTTCGTCAAACAGATCTTTCACTTCCTTTGGTTAAATTTATTCCTAGGTATTTTATTCCTTTTTTAAAAAAAGATTTTATTTATTTATTTGACAGAGAGATCACAAGTAGGCAGAGAGGCAGGCGGGGAGGGGGGAGCAGTCTCCCTGCTGATCAGAGAGCCCGATGTGGGACTTGATCCCAGGACACTGAGATCATGACCTGAGCCGAAGGCAGCGGCTTAACCCACCGAGCCACCCAGGCGCCCTATTTTATTCTTTTTGATGCAATTGTACATGGAATTGTTTTCTTAATTTCTCTCTCTTCTAAAAGTAGGCTCCATGCCCCCTGTGGAGCTCAGTATGGGGCCCAAACTCATGACCTTGAGATCAAGACCTGAGTTGAGATCAAGAGTTGGACCCCTAACAAACTGAGTCACCCAGGTGCCCCTTAATTTCTGTAACCGTTCACTATTAGTGTATTGAAACACAATAGATTTTTGTATATTGATTTATACCCTGCAACTTTACTGAATTCAAACATTAGTTCTTTTTTTAAAATATTTTATTTATTTATTTGACAGAGATCACAAGTAGGCAGAGAGGCAGGCAGAGAGAGAGAGAGGGAGAAGCAGGCTCCCTGCTGAGCAGAGAACCCGATACCGGGCTCCATCCCAGGACCCTGAGATCATGACCTGAGCTGAAGGCAGAGGCTTAACCCACTGAGCCACCCAGGCAGCCCCAAACATTAGTTCTAATAGGTTTTTTTTTTTTTCTTTTTGGTGGTCTTGAGGGTTTTCTATATATCATACATGTCATCCGCAAATAGTGACAATTTTACTACTTCAGTTCCAATTTTTTTTTTTAGTATTTATTTATTTATTTATTTGGGAGAGAGCGAGAGAGAGAGAGAGAGAGAGAGAGCGCACACACACACAAGCAGGGAGAGCGTACACACAATGCATGCAGAGGGAGAGGGAGAATCAGGCTCCCTGCTGAGCAAAGAGCCTGATGCAGGGCTCCATCCAGGACCCTGGGATCATGACCTGAGCTGAAGGCAGATGTTTAACTGACTGAATCACCCAGGTGCCACCCCCAATTCCCAATTTTGATACATTATTTTTTCTTACTCTGGCCGGGACTTCCAACACTATGTTGAATAAAACTGAGAGTGGGCATTGCTGCTTTGTTCCTGGTCTTACAGGAAAAGCTTTCAGAGTTTCCCTAGACTATGATGTTACCAATGGGCTTGTCATAAATGGCCTTTTTTATGTTGAGGAAATTCCTTCTATATCCACTTTGTTGACAGTTGTTATAATGAATCACTGTTGGATTTTGTTAAATGCTTTTTTGCATCTATTGAAATGATCATATGGGGGTTTTTTGGTGATTTTTTTAAAAAAAGTTTTTATTGGGGTGCCTGGGTGGCTCAGTGGGTTAAAGCCTCTGCCTTCAGCTCAGGTCATGATCCCAGGGTCCTGGGATCGAGCCCCACATCGGGCTTTCTGCTCAGCGGGGAGCCTGCTTCCTCCTCTCTCTCTGCATGCCTCTCTGCCTACTTGTGATTTCTCTCTGTCAAATAAATAAATAAAATCTTTTAAAAAAAAGTTTTTATTTCCAGCTAGTTAACATGAAGCATTATATTAGTTTCAGGTATAAAATATAGTGATTCATATGGTTTTGAGGCTTCATTTTGTTAATGTGGTGTATGACATTGATTTTGTAATGTTGAGCCATCCTTGCATCCCTAGAATAAATTCCATTTCATTGTGGTATATAATCCTTTCAATGTATTATTTTAATGTATTGTCAGTTTGCTAATATTTTGAGTATTTTGCATGTATATTCGTCAGGGATATAGACTTGAATTTTTTTTAGGTTTATTTATTTATCTTTTAGTAATCTCTACATTCAACATGGGGCTTGAATTCCTGAGCCAGAGATCAAGAGTTTCATGCTCTTCCAACTGAGCCAGTCAGGTGCCCCTGGAATTTTCCTGTGGTACCCTTGTTTGGTTTTGGTACCAAAATAATGTTATTCTTATGAAATGAGATTAGAAGTGTTCCCTCTTCTATTTTTTGTAGCTTAAGAATTGGAATTCAGGGGCGCCTGGGTGGCTCAGTCAGTTAAACATCTGCCTTTGGCTCAGGTCATGATCCCACGCTCCTGGGATCATGCCCTGCATTGGGCTCCCTGTTCAGCAGGTAGTCTGCTTCTCCCTCTCCCCTGCTCATGTTCTGTTTGTTTCTCTCTCTCTCAAATAAAATCTTAAAAAAAAATTGGAATTCATTCTCCTCTAAATGTTTGTTAGCATTCGCTGGTGAAGTCAGTTGATTCTATACTCTTTTTTGTTGGAGTATTTTGATTCCTGATTCAGTCTCCTTACTCATATTGATCTGTTAGATTTTTATGACCCAGTTTTGATAGTTTCTAGGAATCCAACCATTTTTTCTAGGTTGTCTAATTTGTTAGCATATAATTGTTTATAGTAATCTCTTAAGATCCTATATAGATCCTTTCTGTTTCTGTGGCATGTATTGTTTTATCTCCTTTTCATTTCTGATTCGAGTCTTCTTTGTTTCTTGACGAGTCTTTCCTGGAGATTTGTCAATTTTATCTTTACAAAGAAACAGCTCTTGGTTTTATTGATCATTTCTACTGTCTTTTTAGTTACAATTTCATTTATTTCTGCTCTGATCTTTGTTATTTCCTTCTACCACTTGGGCTTCATTTTTTTTCTTTTTTTTTTCTTTTTATTGAGTATAATTAACATACAGCATTATATTAGTTTCAGTCATACAACATATTGACTTGCCAATTCTATAATTACTTAATGCGCATAATGAGTGTAGCCATCCTGTGTCACAAAACAGTATTATTACAATATTGACTCTATTCCTCATGCTATACTTCTTATCTCTGTGACTTATTGTATTTCCTAATGTCTTTTGTTTCACCACCTCCCCTCCTGTTGGGCAACCACCTACCTGTTCTCTGTATTGAAGATTTTTTCAAAGATTTTATTTATTTATTTGACAGACAGAGATCGCAAGTAGGCAGAGAGGCAGGCAGAGAGAGAAGGGGAAGCAGGCTCCCCGCTGAGCAGAAAGCCTGATACGGGGCTTGATCCCAGGACTCCGGGCAGAGGCTTTAACCCACTGAGCCACCCAGGCATCCCTCAAATAAATAAAATTAAAAAAAAATTTAAAAATTCATATGATTTGCAGATAGCGACAGTTTTTCTTCTTTTCAAGTTTAGATGACTTTGAATTCTTTGCCTTGCCTAGATGCTCTAGCTAGGACTTTCAGGACTATCTTGAATAGGAGTGGTGAGAGTGGGTACACTTGTTCAGAATCTTAGAGGAAAGCCTTTTTCGCTGTTGAGTCTAATGCTAGCTGTGGGTTTGTCATGTACGGCCTTTATGATCACTATGTATGTTCCTTTCACACTCAATCTTTCAAGGCTTTTTAAAATAATAAAATATTGTATTTCCTCAAATGCTTTTTCTACACTAAGATGCTGTTTCATTTTATTAATGTGATGTTACATTTATTAATTTGTGTATATTGAACCATCCTTGCACCTCGGGGTGGGGAGCAACCAATTGGATATAGTGTATAATCCTTTTAATGTATTTTTGAACTTGGTTTGCTAATATTTTGTTGAGAATTCTTGTATCTATATTCATCATGGTATTGGTACATAATTTTCTTGCAGTGTCCTTATCTGGCTTTGGCTATCAGGGTAATGCTGGTAGATACCTTGTAGAATGCATTTCGAAGTGTTCCCTCATCTTAAATTTTTCTTGAAAGAGTTTAAGAAGGATTGGCATCAATTCTTTTTAAGTGTTTGGTAGAATTAGCTAATAAAGCCATATAGTCCTGGGGTTTTGTTTTAGGAGGTTTGTGATTACTGATTCGATCTCCTTATCAGTAATTGGTCTGTTCAGATATTCTATTTCTTCATGATTCAATCTTGGTATATTTCTTTTTTTTTTTTTAAAGATTTTATTTATTTATTTGATAGAGACACAGTGAGAGAGGGAACACAAGCGGGGGGGGGGGTAGTAGGAGAGGGAGAAGCAGACGCCCCATGGAGCAGGGAGCCCAATGTGAGGCTTAATCCCGGATCTTGGGATCATGACCTGAGTTGATGGCAGATGCTTAATGACTGAGCCACCCAGGCACCCCAATAGATTTGTTTCTGAGATTATTATATCTCTTAGGTTCCAATTTATTATATCTCTTAGGTATGCAATTTTTTTTGGCATATAATTGTTCATAGTAGCCTCTTGTCCTTTGTATCCATTATAATGTCTGCTTTATCACTTATAAATCTATTGGTTTGGGTTCTCTTTTTTTCATTGGCTAGTGCAGCAAAATGATTTGTCAACTATGTTTATTATTTGACAGAATGAACACTTACTTTTAATCTTTTCTATTGTTTCCCCTTTTCTATTTCTATTTCTGCTCTAAGCCTTCTGCTAACTTTGGGCTCAGTTTGTTTTGTTCTTTTTCTAGTTCCTAAAGCATTGTTTGGTTGCCTATTTGAGAACTTATTTCTTAATATAATCGTTTGTAGTTAGGAACATCCTTTAGAACTATTTTTTTGCTGCATCCTATAAGTTTTCATATGCTGTGTTTCCATTTTTGTCTTGAGATGCTATTTTATTTCCTCCTTACTTAATTCACTGGTTATTCAGTGCAGTGTTTAATTTTGAAGACTTTTTGAACTTTCTAGTTTTCTTTCTAGTTTGATTTGTTTTCATGGCATTGTGGTCAGAGAAGATTCTTGGTATGATTTCAGTCTTTGAATTTGCTAGGATTTTTTGTAGCCTAACATATGGTCTTAGATAATATTCCAGGTGTGCTTAAGTAAAATTTGTATTCTATTGTCAGGTAGAATGTTCTGTATATGTCCGGTCCATTTGGTCTATGGGCTTGTTAAAATTTGCTGTTGCCATATTGATTGGATGATCTACCATTGAGACTGGGTGTATTAAAGTTCTGCAATATTAATACATTTCTGCTTTTAGCTCTGTCAGTTTTTGCTTTGTATATTTTGATGCTTTGATGTTGGATGCATAAATATTTACAATAGTTATATCTTCTTGGATGATTAACCCCTTTATCATTATGTAACAACCTTTAAAGGTCTCTTTTTACCATTTTTAGGCTAAAGTATATTGTCTGCTGTAAGTGTAGTTACCTGTTTTTTTTTTTCTTCTTCTTCTTTCTTTTTGGTTACCATTTGATGAATATCTTTTTCCATCCCTTCACCATTAGTCAACGTGTATCTTGTATGAAGCGTATTGCCAGATCTTGTTGTCTTAGCCATTTAGCCATTCTGTTTTTTGACTGGAGAATTTAATCCATTTGTAAAGTTATTATTGATAAAGACTAACTACTGTCATTTTGTTCATTGTATTCTGGCTGTTTTGACCCTTTATTCTTTGTTTTTATCCTGCTGTTGGGTTTTCTCTGATGTCTTTCAATAGCAATTTTTTTTAAAGATTTTATTTATTTATTTGACAGAGAGAAATCACAAGTAGGCAGAGAGGCAGGCAGAGAGAGAGGAGGAAGCAGGCTCCCTGCTGAGCAGAAAGCCCGATGTGGGGCTTGAACCCAGGACCTGGGATCATGACCTGAGCCGAAGGCAGCGGCTTAACCCACTGAGCCACCCAGGCGCCCCTCAATAGCAATTTTTTTTTAAAGATTTATTTATTTGACAGTCAATATCAATTTCTGACTTCTCTCTCTCTCTTCCCGCCCCTCCTCAGCTCACACATTTAATCAAAGAATTTTGGCAGCTGTGTCTTTCCCTCCTTCCTCTCCCCTAGAAGTAGAGCGCTGCTCTATCAGTGCAGAAGCAGCGTCACTGAACACGAGTTTTAGTCCCACTCGCAGAGGGCACGATCCTTCGGGCTGTGGTTCGGTTCACGGCTCTATGTGGTGCATCAGGGCCCGGCTTGGGGGGGTCATTTCTTCACACCCTGCCCAGTCTGATCACAGGGCTTCCCCGGGGATGTCGGTTTGGCCTGGGCTTTCTGATTAATGAGGGCTCTGCAGGCCAACAGTCTGACTCCGGATTCAAAGCCGTGCACTGTGCCCAGGATGACTGCTGAGCGCCGAGGCCCGGGTCGAGCCCAGAAGGGAAAGCCGGCGACCCTGGCCCGCACAGCCTGGGTTTAGGGGTTAGCTCTGGGGCCCCTCTGGTTACCTGGCAGTGACCCTGGGCATTCCCAGAGGCCGCAGCGCAGCTCCTCAGTGAAGGTGTCTCTAAAGTGGGCAGCGTGGCGACCCAGGGAGCACGCGGGCCCAGCCACGAGGGCTCGAAGACGCCGGGCTGCGTCCTGGCGGCACAGCTGGGCCTGCATCAGTGCAGACCCCGCGAGGCGCTTAGACTCGGACAGACGCTCCACCAGCTGCGGGCGGTGCTGCAGGACGGCCAGGAGCCGCGGAAGAACCATCCTCTGGGCTACCCGGAATCCGAAGCACGCCGCTCTCAATTTCTGACTTCTCTGTCAA
Source organism: Enhydra lutris kenyoni (assembly GCF_002288905.1). Taxonomy (NCBI): domain Eukaryota; kingdom Metazoa; phylum Chordata; class Mammalia; order Carnivora; family Mustelidae; genus Enhydra; species Enhydra lutris. The sequence continues at coordinate 3,557,509 of NW_019154176.1, forward strand.
CGTGGGGCTCAAACTTACGAGCCTGAGATCAAGAGTCACAGGTCCTACTGACTGAGCCAGCCAGGGACCTCTATCATGAACTTTTACTACAGATTTTTTTTTTTTTTATTTCCATGTGGTTACTATGAGGCTTACATAAAATATCTTTAAATTTTAACACCCTTTAAAAACTGGTAACTTCAGTGGCATTCCTAAATTTTATACTTTTACTCTCCCTCTCACATTTCAGGTTAATGATGTTACAGCTTACATTATTTTTTCAACATATATTGTGTATAGAAAAATTATTATACTTATGGGTATTTTTACTATATTTTCTAACTTAAAATTGGAGTTATAAGTGGATCTTTAATTACATTACAGAATCCAACTTTGAGCATATATTTACCGTTACCAGTGAGCTTTACACTATCTTATGTTTTTATGATGTTAATCAGTGTTCTTTTACATCTACTCAAAGAACTCCCGTTAGTATTTCTTGTAAGGCAGGTGTAGTGGTAATGAATTCCCACAGCTTTTGATTGGTCGTAAGTCTTTGTCCTTCAGAAAAGGAGAGAGAGATTTGCCAGGTATAGAAAAGTCTTGTTTTGACAATTTAATTCTCTCAATGTTCTTCTTTTTTTAAATTTTTTTTTTAAGATTTTTTATTTGTTTGTCAGAGGGAGAGAGAGAGAGACAGCGCGAGTGAGCACAAGCAGACAGAGCGGCAGGCAGAGGCAGAGGGAGAAGCAGGCTTCCTGCCAAGCTAGGAGCCCGATGTGGGACTCGATTCCAGGACACTGGGATCATGACCTGAGCCAAAGGCAGCCGCTTAACCAACTGAGCCACCCAGGAGTCCCTCTCTCAATGTTTTTCTTTCAATATTTTGAATATATCATTCCATTCACTCCTGGCCTAAAAAATTTCTATTGGGAAATCCACCCATCATTTTATGGGAGTTCCTTTGTATATAAATTATCTTTCTCTTGCCACTTTCAAAATTCTGTCTTTGACTTTTGACAATTATGTCTTGCTGTATCCCTATTCATGTTCAACCTAGTGGGGGTCAGGTCTCAGGGAATGTGGATGTCCATTTCTCTCTGAGTTTGAGAAGTTTTCAGCCATTCTTGGTTTAAGTCTTCTTCTGGATTTTCCATAATGCAGATATTGTTTCTTTTGACTGTGTTCTATTAAGTCCTGTAGGCTTTCTTCACTCTTTCATTCCTTTTTCTTTTTGCTGCTCTGACTAGATACTTCAACTCTCTAGTCTTCTAGGACACTGATTAATTCTTCTGCATGGTCACATCTGCTTTTCAAGCTTTCTATTGAATTCTTCAGTTCATTAATTGTATTTTTCATCTCTAGGCTTTGTTTATTTTATTTTATTTTTTTGTTTACTAAGTAATCTCTATACCCAACATGGGGCTCAAACTCATGACCCTGAGATCGAGAGTTGCATGTTTTTTTTTTTTTTTAAGATTTTATTTATTTATTTGACAGAGATCACACGTAGGCAGAGAGGCAGGTGGTGGTGGGCGGTGGGGGGGGGGGGAAGCAGGCTCCCCGCTGAGCAGAGAGCCCGAGGTGGGGCTCAATCCCAGGACCCGAGATCGTGACCTGAGCTGAAGGCAGAGCCTTAACCCACTGAGCCACTCAGGCGCCCAAAGAGTTGCATGCTTTGCTGACTGAACCAGCTTGGCCCCCCTCTGTTTGACAAAGAAACAGAAATCATGAAAAACAACCAAACTTCTCATTTTCTCCATGCATTGTTTTACTAATTTTGTTTAGTTATACTATACATCAGTGTGTTCTTGTAGTTCACTAAACTTCTTTAAGAGGAATATTTTGTTTGACATTTTATACATTTCCATTTCTTTAGGGTATCAGAGCTTTATTAGTTTCCTTTGGTAGTATTATGCTTACCTGATTTTTCATGATCCTTCATTACTTACATGGGTAGCTGCACATTTTGAGTAAGTGGTCTTCTCTTTCAGGATTTATAGGTTCACTAAGTAAGGAACCAGTTTAGTCAGGTCAGTTTAGCTTTCTGGACTGTTTGCTGATAGTGTCATTGGGCAGATGGGACTGCTAACAATGTCTGTTTTGGATCAAGGCCAACTGCCTGAGCTCTGAAGTTCGGGGAGCTGTGAATAGTGGTATAGGAATGCTAGCTTGGTTCCCTGCCCAAGCAAGGCTGTAGGCTGGGCTCTGGAGTTGCCTGGGATCTCTAGTCAGGCTTACTAGCTGGTAAGGACTGGGTACTATACTCAGAGGTAGGCAGGGTTATGCATTATCTTCTCTGTGTTGTTTGGGCAGCAAGACAGACACTTCAGTGCCCACATGGCTCATTGTTTGAGGACCCATATTAGGCAAGACTGGGCACTGAATTCTCTGGCTACTTAAAGGTACACAAATCAAGGTAGTCTGAGTAACCTTTCACATTTATGTTGATGGTCACATTTTGTTGGATAGAGTATATCTACATTACAATTCAGTAGAAAATGCCAAATCGATTTTCCAAATATATTGATCAAGAAAACACACATGGTAAGCCAAGGAACAAAGGGGGAGGATACAGAAATATCACCTCACACTTAAAGAGTACAAACAATTTGGAGCAAATCTACATATGTCACAGTATGTTTCTGGGTTTCAATATCTATGTCTAGGGGACTGTCTGTTATGTTTGCCTATTTATCAGATGTTTCCTAGTAGCTATGTGCACAGGTTTGAGGTTAGTACAATGTTTTAACTTGTGTGATTCTGGACTTGTCTGTAAGTCCTTTATCTAGTGCATAGTTCAGAAGGTAGTTGATTAGAAGGACTGTATTCAAAATTCTTTGTATGCTTTATAAGAAAGGAAAGATACTGATTACTTAATCTCTACACCCAACATGGGGTTCGAATTCACTACCCAAGAACAGGAGTCACATGCTCTACTGATTGGTCCAGCCACGTGCCCCTACTTAAGACCTTAAACACAAAGCTTTCAGTGTAATGAACTGCATAAATTTTAGACATCAGAAGGAAAAATAAATGAGGAAAAAATGGAATTCAAAGAAAAACAAAAATAAGACATATGAAAAGCATAAAATTAGATACCTGAATTAAATCCAAATATTAGTAATTATATTACAAATAAATGGACTAAATGCTTCTATTAAATAAGGACTGTTATTATGGATTTAAAAATTATCAATATTAGTGCAATATGTGATTCTGAATCCCCCCCTTGCCCCAAAACAGGCCAAATAAAGGAAAGTTTAAATAAGGTTTGTAGATTAGTTGATAGTATTTTGTCAATGTTAATTTCCTAGTTTCGGTAATTATACTAAGGTTATCTAAGCTGTCAAACTTAAGGAGAGGTGGGTGAAAAATATATAGGGACACAGGTCTTATTTTTACCTCTCTGAATGCCTGAATTTATCTCAAAATGAGAACTTTATTTAGAATCCAGAGTTTTTAAATGACAGCTACAGGTTTTTAAAAAGTCATCTAAAATGCTTAAGAAATCAGGTTGAGAAATACAGGAGAAACAATATGATAAAGATACATAAAAATCTGACAAAAGATTTTAATGAAATGGGCATTTAGAGAGATAAAGGGTTACTTACAATATTTAAATTAATTTACCAAAAAGCAACAGCAATTCCAAAATGATATGCAGCTAATATAACACAGCTTTCAAAAAAATAGAAAACCAAAATAGACAATATAAAAAGAGAATTATAAAAGCTACCCTCAGAGTAGAACATTTCTGATACACCTCTCTCTGGAACAGAATAGAGGAACATTCAATAACCACAAAGGCTTGAGCAAAACAATTAATGAGCTGGACCCAGAGACAGAGGGCACTGCTGGCTGCAAACATTCTTTTCAAGCTTGCATGAAACACTTCTGCAAACTGACCACACACAGGGACAGAAAGCATATCTCAAACGTGTCAAAAGATTAATATAATTCTGTAAAGACCATGAAGCTTGGTCACAATCAATAACAAAAACATTAAAAATACAACATATGGTGGAAATATACAAACACATTTTGAAATAATGTCAAACTACAAACTAGCCAAAGCTTCAAATGCTTACATAACAGAATAAAGTCTGAAAAATGGTCTATGCATTTGAGTTGAGGTAGGAAAGGAATAATAAACACAGAGGCACTTGGGTAGCTCAGCTGGTTAAGCATCTGATGCTTGATCTCAGGTCAGGTCTTCATCTTGGGTCGGGAATTCAAGCCTTGCACTGGGTTCCATGCTGGGTGTGGAGCCTATTTAAAAATAAATACATACATATAAGGAAAGTATGGTCTGACTACAACGCTGCTTGTTGACAGGCCAAGACTGGCAATAAAACAGATGAAAAAATATCCCATGCAAAAAGAAACCAAAAGATGGGGTGCCTGGGTGGCTCAGTGGGTTAGAGCCTCTGCCTTCAGCTCAGGTCATGATCTCCGGGTCCTGGGATTGAGCCCCACATCAGGCTTTCTGCTTAGCAGGGAGACTGCTTCCTCTTCTTTCTCTGCCTGCCTCTCTGCCTACTTGTGATCTCCATCAAATAAATAAAATCTTTAAAAAAAAGTTTTTTCAATTAGCCAACATATAGTACATCATTAGTTTCTGATGTAGTGTTCAATGACTCATTAGTTGCGTTTAAGATTCAGTGATCATCACAATGTGTTCCCACCTTAGAAATTTTAAATATTTTTTATTTAAAAAAATTGCCATTTGGGGAAAAAAAAAAAGTTTTGTAGTACCTCTTCCCAATGTATACATATCAGTAAGGTGACTTAGAGAACAGAAGTCAGTGGTTCACTTTGGGTCCTCCTAACTGAGCCAGCAGCTAATTGCTCAGGCGCAGACCACTGATTTCAACTGTGCATCAAGGACTTAAAGCAGAGTCTATTAAAAACAAAGGGTATCAATAATGACTTACCAGAGGACAAATCAACAGCTGCTTCCCTGTAAGGGTGACAGTATAATTTACCTGACCTTCCTTTCTTTGACACCAAGACCATATCAGGGTATCTTATGAATGTAAGAATATACGGCCATCTCCATCCCTCTGGGGAACAGTTGTACTATGGAGTTGTACTATGTAGTAACCAATAAATATTATCTGTCAACAAATATCATATGTTAGCTCTGTGAGGATAATATAGGAGAACCCCACTAAAAATGGTATGCCCTGCCACTCTGGAAAACAGGATGGAGATTCCTCAAAAAGTTGAAAACAGAACTACTCCATGACCCAGCAATTGCAATACTAGAGATTTACCCCAAAGATATAAAAGTAGCAATCTGAAGGGGCACTTGCACCCCAATGTTTATAGCAGCAATGTCCATGATAGGCAAACTATGGATGTCCATCAACAGACCCAGATGTCTATCGACAGATGAACTAAAGATGTGGTGTATATACAAATACAATAGAAATTACCCCGCCATCAAAAAGAATGAAATCTTGGGGCGCCTGGGTGGCTCAGTGGTTAAAGCCTCTGCCTTCAGCTCAGGTCATGATCCCAGGGTCCTGGGATCGAGCCTCACATCGGGCTCTCTGCTCAGCAGGGAGCCTGCCTCCTCCTCCTCTCTCTCTCTCTGCCTGCCTCTCTGCCTACTTGTGATCTGTCTGTCAAATAAATAAAAATCTTTAAAAAAAAAAAATGAAATCTTGCCATTTGCAACAACATGGATGGAGCTAGAGTATATTATGCTAAGTAAAATGAAACAGAAACAAATACTGTATGATTTCATTCACATATGGAATTTAAGAAAACAGATGAACATATGGGAGGCAAAAAAGAGAAAGAGAGGGAAAAACAAACCAGAGACTGTGAAAGAACAAACAGGGTTGATGGAGGGAGGTGGGTGGGGAAATGGGCTAAATGGGTGATGAATATCAAGGAGGGGAGTTGATACGATGAGCATTGGGTGTTATGTGTAAATGATGAATCACTGAAATCTCCTGAAATCAATATTGCATTACATGTTAACAAAACAGGATTTACATAAAAATTAGGGAAAAAAGAATTCAAAATAACAGTCATAAAGATATTCAAGAAACTGAGAAGAATGGATGAACATACTAAACATTTCAACAGAAACAGAAAACATCAAGTAACAAACAGGGCTGCCTGGATGACCTCTTTGAAAGAGCGTGACTTCTCAGGAAACTGCTTTCCCTGAAGAGAAGGAGGAAAAATTGTCTCTTTCATTTCTAAAGCTGATGTCACAGGAATGAGTGAAATTTAGAGATGTGGCCGTGATCTTTTCTCCAGAGCAATGGGCTCATTTAAGCCCTGAAGAGAAAAAACTGTATAAGGATGTAATGCTGTGATTACCTTGTATTTTTGGACACTATGTTTTGGTGCACTTATAAGGTAGATGTGATATCCTCTTTGAGGCAAGGAAAGGAGCCCTGGGTGCTGGAGAAAGATGGTAACAAGTGCTCCATGCCCAGTGTGTCAGGAAGCTCTCACTATGTTAAGATAGAAAACTTTGTACTTTTGTCCAATGTTATGAACATAATGAGTGCAGCACGACTTTCAACCATGTCTCCCACCTTACTGAACATCAGTGAAGTCACAAGGTAGAGAAAGCCCACAAACATGGTCAAACAAAGGTCTTTAGGCACTGCTCATCATTTAGAACACTCTAAATATTTAAATTCTAGATAAATAATTAGGAAGTAATCAGTGTTGCAAAACCTTTAACAGAGCTTCAAAAGTTATTTCACACCAGAGCATATACATAAACTAAAGCCACACAGATGTGATGTATATCAGAGCCTATAGGTTTCTCTCATCCTTTAACACACACCAGAGTTTTCATGTTGGCAAGACCAAACCTGACTCACCACCAAAAAATTCATACTCAAAAGAAACTCTTTGCCTCTGTACCAAATAATTCATATTAAAAGAAAATATTATACATGTAATTAGTTTAAAAAGGACTTCAGTCCATACGATTTATCCTACATCAAAAAGTTCATACTAGGGGCACCTGGGTGGCTCAGTGGGTTGAGCCTCTGCCTTCAGCTTGGGTCATGGTTTCAGGGTCCTGGGATCAAGCCCTGCATGGGGCTCTCTGCTCAGTGGGGAGCCTGCTTCCCCTCTCTCTCTCTCTGCCTGCCTCTCTGCCTACCTGTGATCTCTCTCTCTGTCAAATAAATAAATAAAATCTTTAAAAAAAAAAAAGTTCATACTAAGAGAGACTCTACAAATGTATTGTGAAAAAAATCCTTTAAAACTGGCTCAAGGTGCCTAGGTGGTTCAGTTGGTTAAGCATGTGACTCTTGGTTTTGGTTCAGGTCATGAGCTCAGGGTCCTGAGATCAAGCGCCATTATGAGGTTCCCCACTCAGAGGGAGTCTGCTTGGGATTCTCTCCCTCTCCCTCCCATTCCTTCTTGTCCCTCTCCTTGCTCATGCTCATTTGTTCTCTCTCTCTCCCTCTCTCAAATAAATAAAATCTTTAAAAAATAAAAATAAAGGGGAGGAGCAAGATGGTGAGGACTAGGAGACCGAAATTTCATCTGGTCCCAGAATTCAGCTAGTCAGAAACCATTCTGAACACCTACAAACTCAACAGGAGATTGAAGAAAAGAACAGCAGGAATTCTATGAAGAGAAAAGCAACCACTTTCTGGAAGGTAGGACGTGTGGAGAAGTGAATCCGAGGTGATAAATGGGGAGACAGGCTGCAGGGCGGAGGGGCCAGCTCCCGGCAAGCAATAGAGCAGTGGAGCACAAAACTGGAACTTTTAGAAGTCTGCTCCACAGAGGGACGTCACTCCAGAGGCTAAGCAGGGGGTGGAGCCCTCACTGGGACAGTGTGGTCTCAGGACTTACGGGGTCACAGAAAGACCAGGAGTGCCTAAGTGTGGCAGAGTTCTCAGGTATTAGAGCAGGGAAGCCGGCTGCAGAGGAAAACTGGAAAAAACAAGGAGAGGGGCTCTCAGCTTGGGGTTACCTTGAACTGTGACCCGAGGCACAGTCAGGCCACTACTCTTCAAGCAGGGACCCCACAAGTGGCAGATCCAGGGTTCCACGAGAAGGAGCAGCGCAGAATGCTATAGGAATCTGTTGGGTTTGGAGACTCCAGATGGGGCTGTGTGCCAGAGATAGAGGTGCTTGGTCAGAGACTGGGTGAGCACGGAGTGTGGCCAGAGACCAGAAAGACAGGAGTGATGACTGCTTTTGTCTGAGGGCTCACTGAAGAGGGGGGCCCACTGAGCCACCCAGGCGCCCCTTAAAAACATTTTTAATTTTCATTTTTATTGTCATATTCTATCCCTTCATTGTATTTAACCTTATTTTTTTATATACATATATGCTTTTCTTTCTCTTAAAATTTTGGGTTTCTTCTAACAGACCAAATATACCCTAAATCTAGTGTATGGCTTTGTCCTAGCCTCCAGACTGATCACATTCTGTTTTTTCTTTTCTTTTTTTTTTTTTTTTTGTCAGAGAGAGAGGGAGAGAGAGCGAGCACAGGCAGACAGAATGGCAGGCAGAGACAGAGGGAGAAGCAGGCTCCCCGCCAAGCAAGGAGCCCGACGTGGGACTCGATCCCAGGACGCTGGGATCATGACCTGAGCCGAAGGCAGCTGCTTAACCAACTGAGCCACCCAGGCGTCCCTTTTCTTTTTTTTTTAAACCAACTTATCAATTTCTTTTTAAAAATCTTTTAAAAAAATCTTTTAAAATTTTATCATTATAGTTATATTCCATCCCTTCATTGTGTTTACTCTTATTTTTATATATAAGTTTTTCTTTCTTTAAAATGTTGGGAGAAGGGGCACCTGGATGGCTCAGTCATTTAGTGGTTGCCTTTGGCTCAGGTCATGATCCCAGGGTACTGGGATTGAGCCCTGCATTGGGCTCCCTGCTCAGCGGGAAGCCTGCTTCTCCCTTTCCCACTCCCTCTGCTTGTGTTCCCTTTCTTGCTGTGTCTCTCTCTGTCAAATAAACAAATAAAATCTTTAAAAAAAAAAAGTTGGGAGGCAATTTCTTCTAGCAGACCAAAATACACCCAAAATCAAGTGTGTGTCTCTGTTCCATTCACCAGCCTAATCACACTTTTTTTTTCCCTTCTTCTCCCCCCAGTCCCCAGCCACAACCTCGCTAGTTTTGGATCTCTTCTGATTTGGTTAGTGTATATTTTTCTGGGATCATCGTTACCCTTTTAGCATTTTGTTCTCTCATCATCTATTCTTCTCTGGACAAAATGACAAGGTGGAAAAACTCACTTCAAAAAAAAAAAAAAAAGAACAGAAAAGAACAAGAGGCAGTACCGACTACTGGGGACCCAATTAATACAGACATCAGTAAGATGTCAGAACTAGAGTTCAGAATGACAACTATAAAGATGCTAGCTGGGCTTGAAAAAAGCATAGAAGATACTAGCATATCCTTTTCTGGAGAAATAAAAGAACTAAAATCTAACCAAGTTGAAATAAAAAAAAAGCTATTGATGAGGTGCAATCAAAAGTGGAGGCTCTTACTGCTAGAATAAATGAGTCCGAAGAGAGAATTAGTGATAAAGAAGACCAAATGCTGGGGAATAAAGAAGCTGAGAAAAAGATAAACAACTATTCGATCACGAGGGGAGAATTTGAGTGATAAATGATACCATAAAGTGAAATAATATTAGAGTAATTGGGATCCCAGAAGAAAAAGAAAGAGGGGTAGAAGGTATATTGGAGCAAATTATAGCGGAGAGCTTTCCTAATTTGGGGAAGGAAACAAGCATCAAAATCCAGGAGGCACAGAGAACGTCCCCTTAAAATCAATAAAAATGAGGTCAATATTTAATTTAATAGTAAATTAATAGTAAAACTTACAAGTCTCAATGACAAAGAGAAAATCCTGAAAGCAGCTCGGGACAAGAGGTCTATCAAGGGCAGAAACATTAGATTGGCAGAAAACCTATCCACAGAGACCTGGCAGGCCAAGGACAGGCATGATATATTCAGGGTACTAAAGAGGAAAGATATGCAGCCAAGAATGTAGGAGTGATAAAAAGCTTCTAGGGTAAACAGAAACCAGAAGAATTTGTGATCACCAAACCAGCCTACAAGAAATATTGAAAGGGGTCCTCTAACAAAGAGCCCCAGAGTAACACAGACCAGATAGGAACAGAGACAATATACAGTATCAGTCACCTTACAGCAGGCAAAACAATGGAAATAAATTCCTATCTTTCAATAGTTACCCTGAATGTAAATGGGCTAAAGGCCCCAATCAAAAGACACAGAGTGTCAGACTGGATAAAAAAGCAAGAGCCATTGATATGCTGTCTGCAAGAGACTCATTTTAGACCCAAAGATACCCCCAGATTTAAAGTGAGGGGGTAGAAAACCATTTATCATGTTAATGGACTTCAAAAGAAAGCTGGAGTGGCAATACTTATATCATACAAATCAGATATTAAGCTTAAGACTATAATAAGAGATGAGGAAGGACACTATATCATACTTAAAGGGTCTGTCCAACAAGAAGATCTAACAATTTTAAATATCAATGTCCCTAACATGGGAGCAGCCAACTACATAAAGCAACTAATAACAAAATCAAAGAAAAACATTGACAAGAATACAACAATAGTAGGGGACTTTAACACCCCCTCACTGAAATGGACAGATATCTAAACAAAAGATCAAGAAGGAAATAAAGGCTAAAATGACACACTGGACCAAATGGACATCACAGATATATTCAGAACATTCCTTCCAAAGCAACAGAATTCACATTCTTCTCTAGTGCACATGGAACATTCTCCAGAATAGATCACATCCTGGGTCACAAATCAGGTCCCAGCCGGTACCAAAAGACTTGGATCATTCCTTGCATATTTTCAGACCACAATGCTTTGAAACTCAAACTCAATCACAAGAGGAAAGCTGGAAAAAAAATTAAAAACAGGGGCGCCCGGGTGGCTCAGTGGGTTAAAGCCTCTGCCTTCGACTCGGGTCATGATCCCAGGGTCCTGGGATCGAGTCCCCCATCAGGCTCTCTGCTTAGCAGGGAGCCCGCTTCCCTTCCTCTCTCTCTGCCTGCCTCTCTGCCTACTTATGGTCTCTGTCAAATAAATAAAATCTTAAAAAAAAAAAACCACCTTAAATACATGGAAGCTAAAGAACATCCTACTAAAGAAGGGCACCTGGGTGGCTCAGTGGGTTAATCCTCTGCCTTCGGCTCAGGTCATGATCTCAGGGTTCTGGGATCAAGCCCTGCATTGGGCTCTCTGCTCAGCAGGAAGCCTGCTTCCCCCTCTCTCTGCCTGACTCTCTGCCTACTTGTGTTCTCTCTTTCTCTCTGTAAATAAAATCTTTAACAAAATAAAATAAAACAAAATAAATAAAAAATTCATGGAAACAAATGAAAATGAAAACACAACTGTTCAAACTATGGGATGCAGCAAAGATGGTCCTGAGAGGAAAGTATATAGCAATACAAGTCTTTCTCAAGAAACAAGAAAGGTCTCAAATACATAACCTAACCCTATACCTAAAGGAGCTGGAGCAAGAACAGCAAATATAGCCTAAACCCAGCAGCGGAAGAGAAATAAGAGAAATAAATGAAATACAAACCAAAAGAACAGTAGAATAGATCAACGAAACTAGGAGCTGGTTCTCTGGAAGAACTAGTAAGACTGATAAACCCCTGGCCAGACCTATCAAAAAGAAGGGAGAAAGGACCCAAATTAGTAAAACCATGAATGAAAAAGGAGAGATCAGAACCAACACCAAAGAAATACAATTATAAGAACATATTACGAGCAACCATGTGCCAGCAAATTAGACAATCTGGAAGAAATGGATGCATTCTCAGAGTCGTATAAACTACCAAAACTGAACCAGGAAGAAATAGAAAACCTGAACAGACCTATAACCAGTAAGGAGATTGAAACAGTCTTCAAAAATCCCCCAACACGCCTGGGTGGCTGGCTCAGTCATTAAGTGTCTGCCTTCAGCTCAGGTCATGATCTCAAAATCTTGGGATCAAGTCCCACTTGGGGCTTCCCTCGGGAAACCTGTTTGTCTCTCTCCCACTTCCCCTGCTTGTGTTTCCTTTCTCACTGTGTTTCTCTCTGTTAAATAAGTAAAATCTTAAAACAAACAAACAAACAAACAAACCTCCCAACAAACAAAGGCCCAGGGCCAGATAGCTTCCCAGGGGAATTCTACCAAACATTTAAAGAAGAATTAATTCCTATTCTCCTGAAATTGTTCCAAAAAATAGAAATGGAAAGAAAACTTCCAAACTCATTTTATGAGGCCAGCATTACCTTGACCCCAAAACCAAAAAAAGACCCCGTCAAAAAGGAGAATTACAGGGGCGCCTGGGTGGCTCAGTGGGTTAAAGCCTCTGCCTTCGGTTCAGGTCATGATCTCAGGTCCTGGGATCGAGCCCTGCATCGGGCTCTCTGCTCAGCAGGGAGCCTGCTTCCTCCTCTCTCTCTGCCTGCCTCTCTGCCTACTTGTGATCTCTGTCAAATAAATAAATAAAAAATCTTTAAAAAAAAAAAAAAGAATTACAGACCAATATCCTTGATGAAACTAGATGCAAAAATTCTCACCAAAATACTAGCCAATAGGTTCCAACAGTACATTAAAAGGATTATTCACCATGACCAAGTGGGATTTATTCCTGGGTTGCAAGATTGGTTCAACATCCACAAATCAATCAGTATGATATTTTTAATGTCATTAATAAAAGAAAAAACAAGAACCATATGATCCTCTCAATAGATGCTGAAAAAGCATTTGACAAAGTACAGCATCCCTTCCTGATCAAAATTCTTCATAGTGTAGGCACAGAGAGTACATACTTCAATATCATCAAAGCCATCTTTGAAAAACCCACAGTGAATATCATTCTCAATGGGGAAAACCTGAGAGCTTTTCCGCTAAGGTCAGGAACACAGAGGGATGTCCACTATCACCCCTGCTATTCAACATAGTACTAGAAGTCCTAGGCTCAGCAATCAGACACCACCAACAACAAAAACAAAAGGCATCCGAATCATCAAAGAAGTCAAACTCACTCTTTGCAGGTGACACGATACTTTATGTGGAAAACCCAAAAGATTCCACCCCAAAACTGCTAGAAGTCATACAGGAATTCAGTAAAGTATCAGGATATAAAATCAATGCACAGAAATCAGTTGCACTTCAATAAAACAAAAACAAGACAGAAGAAAGAGAAATTAAGGATTCAATCCCATTTATAATTGCACCAAAACCATAACATACCTAGGAATAAATCTATCCAAAGAGACAAAGGATCAGTACTCAGAAACTATAGAACATTCATGGAAGAAACTGAGGAAGACACAAAGAAATGGAAAAACATTCCATGGTCATGGACTGGAAGAACAAATCTTGTGAAAATGTCTATGCTACGTAGAACAATCTACACATTCAATGCAATCCCTATTAAAATACCATCAACTTTTTTTTCACAGAAATGGAACAAATAATCTTAAAATTTGCATAGAATCAGAAAAGACTCTGAATAGCCACAGCAATGTTGAAAAAGAAAACCAAAGCTCGTGGCATCATAATTCCAGACTTCAAGCTCTATTACAAAGCTGTAATCATCAAGACAGTATGGTACTGGCACGATAAACAGACACATAGATTAATGCAACAGAATAGAGAACTCAGAAATGGACCCTCAACTCTATGGTCAACCTATCTTTGACAAAGCAGGGAAGAGTATCCAATGAAAAAAGACAGCCTCTTCAACAAATGGTGTTGGTTAAATTGGACAGCTACATACAGAAGGAGGAATGTGGACCATTTCCTTACCCCACACAAAAATAGACTCAAAATGGATGAAAGACCTCAATGTGAGACAGGAATCTATCAAAATCCTTGAGAAGAGGCGCCTGGGTGGCTCAGTGGGTTAAAGCCTCTGCCTTCAGCTCGGGTCATGATTCCAGGGTCCTGGGATCGAGCCCCAAATCGGGCTCTCTGCTCAGCAGGGAGCCTGCTTCCTCCTCTCTCTCTCTGCCTGCCTCTCTGCCTACTTGTGATCTCTGACAAAAAAAAAAAAAAAAAAAAAAAAATCCTTGAGGCGAACACAGGCAGCAACTCTTCAACCTCAGCCACAGCAATTACTTCCTAGACACATCATCAAAGGCAAGAGGAGCAAGGGCAAAAATGAACTATTGGAACTTCATCTACTATTGGTAGATTCAAAAAGCAAGATAAAATGCTTTTGCACAGCAAGGGAAACAGTCAACAAAACCAAAAAACAACTAACAGAATGGGACAGAATATTTGCAAATGACATATCAGATAAAGAGCTGGTATCCAAAATCTACCAAACTCAACTTATCAAACTCAATACCCAAAGAACAAATAATCCAATCAAGAAATGGGCAGAAGACATAAACAGACATTTCTGGAAAGAAGACATCCAAATGACCAACAGACACATGAAAACATGCTCAATACTATTAGGCATCAGAGAAATACAAATAAAATCCACAATGAGATACCACCTCACACTAGTCAAAATGGCTAAAATTAACAAGCCAGGAAACAAAAGAGGGTAGCAAGGATAGGGATACGCTGTTGGTGGGAATGTAAGCTGGTGTAGCCACTCTGGAAAACAGTATGGAGGTACCTCAAAAAGTTGAAAATAGAGCTATCCTATGATCCAGCAATTGCACTACTGGGTATTTACCCCAAACATAAAAATGGACTGATCTGAAGGGGTACCTGCATCCCAATGTTTATAGCAGCAATGTCCACAATAGCCAAACTATGGAAAGAGCCCAAGTGTCCATCAATAGATGGATGAAGATATATATATATATGGCGGAATATTATGCAGCCTTTAAAAAAAAAATCTTGGGGCACCTGGGTGACTCAGTGGGTTAAGCCTCTGCCTTCAGCTCAGGTCATGATCTCAGGGTCCTGGGATCGAGTCCGGCATCAGGCTCTCTGCTCAGCGGGGAGCCTGCTTCCCCTCTCTGTCTGCCTCTCTGCCTACTTGTGATCTCTGTCAAATAAATATTTAAAAAAAAAACAAAAACAAAACAAAAAACCCCAAAATCTTGCCATTTGCAATGACATGGATGGAACTAGAGGGCATTATGCTGAGGGAAATAAGTCAATCAGAGAAAGACAATTATCATATGATCTCACTGATATGTGGAATTTGAGAAACAAGGCAGAGGATCATAGGTGAAGAGAGCAAAAAAGGAAATAAGAAGGGAGACAAACCATAAAAGACTCTTAATCTCAGGAACAAACTGAGGGTTGCTGGAGTGAAGGGGGATGGGAGGGATGGGGTGGCTGGGTGATGGACACTGGGGAGGGTATGTGTTGTGGTGAGCACTGTGTATTGTGTTATGCCTGATGAATCATATCTTAAAAAATGGGGGTGCCGTGGGTGGCTCAGTTGGTTAAGCCACTGCTTTTGGCTCAGGTCATGATCCCAGAGTCCCAGGATCGAGTCCCACACAGGGTTCCCAGCTCCGTGGGGAGTCTGCTTCTCCCTCTGACCTTCTCTCCTTTCATGTTCTCTCACTCTGTCTCAAATAAATAAATAAAATCTTTAAAAAAAGACTGATGAATCACAGACCTGTACCCCTGAAACAAATAATACATTATATGTTAATAATAAAAAATAAAATAAAGGTCAAGTTTAACGTATGTTTGTTTTTTTTTTTTTTTAAGATTTTATTTATTTATTTAACACAGAGAGAGATCACAAGTAGGCAGAGAGGTAGGCAGAGAGAGAGGAGGAAGCAGGCTTCCCGCCGAACAGAAAGCCCGATGCGGGGCTTGATCCCAGGACCCTGAGATCATGACCTGAGCCGAAGGCAGAGGCTTAACCCACTGAGCCACCCGGCGCCCCTAACGTATGTATTTTATTTTCAACTTATGCTCGGAGTTCACCATAGAATGGATTCAGTTATCCACACAGAGAGAGCATACATGCAAAATGTTAAAAATGGGTGAAACTACTATAATGAACATTCACTGTACCGGATGTTCAACAAATTTTGTTCAAAGTTTCAGATTTTACAGAAGAAAAATTGAGGGGATAAACCACATTCAGTCCAAACATCCCGTTAAGGGTAAAGTCAGTTATTCTGGAACTAGTGCCACAAGGCCCCACCTTTTTCTCCTGGAGGCCCTTCTTGTGATGGTTTGTGGGGGATGCACGGGCCCAGGACGTTCAGAGCACAAGACAGCGGAGTATTCTTGCTTTCATTTAGAAGAATGACTTATGGCCCGTACATGTCCGTTCTTATACACAGAAACACACACACCCTTGAACCTAAGTCTTTCTTTCTACCTATAGGTAACGTTCAAAAAGAAAAACAGGGGGCGCCTGGGTGGCTCAGTCCTTAAACGTCTGCCTTATGCTCAGGTCATGATCCCAGAGATCGAGTCTGGCGTAGGGCTCCCCGCTAGGTGGGGCGCCTGCTTCTCCCTCTGCCTGCTGCTCCCCCTGCTTGTGTTCTCTTTCTGGCTGTCTCTGTCAAATAAGTACATAAAATCTTTTTTTAAAATTAATTTATTTTTTTAATTTGACAGACAGAGATCACAAGTAGGCAGAGAGAGAGAGAGAGGAAAGGGCTCAGTCTCCCCGCTGAGCAGAGAGATCGATGCGGGGCTCGATCCCAGGACCCTGAGATCATGACCTGAGCCAAAGGCAGAGGCTTTAATCCACTGAGCCACACAGGCGCCCCTAAACACACAAAATCTTAAAATAAAAAAAAAAAGGAAGAAGAAAAGAAAAAGAAAAACAGACAATGCCAAGGCCAAACGCTAGCAAGAAACTTTCTCTTGCCTATGAGTAGAGGAAAGTCCCGCTGAACCAAGGCTCCGCCGGTGCTCACCACAAGGGTCAGGAGTGCCAGCGTCGGGAGAACCGCAGGGCACCGGGTCGGGACAACGTCCCCGGCTCGTCGGAAATTCACTTCCTCCCGGAAAAGAGTCGCAACCGTTACCTGAGGCGTCTGAACCGGGAGGCACCGTGGCCGAAAACACTCCGCAGGCGCGCCCTCACCTCACCTCCCGGACCGGCCCAACGCGGGCACCAGCGACCGCGAAGGGCACGAGCTCAAGGACCCGGCCCCTCTCAAGAGGCCGCTTGGAGACCGGGTCGCACCTGTGTTTTAACGCCCTCCTCGCATTCGGGCCTCCTTTTCACGCGGCCTAGCGGAACACAGGTTCAGGCCCGCGACGACTAACCTGAGTCGCCCAAGGTAACGCTGAGCAACGCCGCAAACACCTCCGCGCGCGAGTGACGCCACTTCCGCTTCCTGCCTCGCGCCGTAAGGGGGCGGGGCTCCAACTAGGACCGCAGGACTCGTTGGACCGCTTCTTGCTGGGAACCCGTAGTTTCCTCTCCAGTGGATGCTGAGGATCCTGGAGTTGGGCCAGCGTGGGGACAGAGGGCAGGGACAGACCCGAGAGACTAGATGGGGCTCGAGCCAGGTCTGTGCTGTGCTTGGAAGTCAGGAGGGCAAGACTGGGCATGGGGCGGGGTCTGCCCTCAGAGGATGCTTTCTTAACAAGTAATTTTGAGGGTTCCCGCCTTACCCTAAAAATTCTCTTCAAACTCTAGATTCCAACAGATTTCCTAATTTTCTTCTAGATGCATTGTTTTTAGTGACATTTTAAGAATGTAGTTTCATGGGATAGCGGTGTGGGATAGTAGATCCATTTTTCCTTTCCTTTTTTTGAGTTTTTTTTTTTTTAAGATTTTATTTATTTGAGAGAGACAGATCACAAGTAGGCAGAGAGTCAGAGAGAGAGGGAGGAGCAGGCTTCCTGCCCATCAGACAACCCAAAAGATAGTAAAAAAAAAAAAAAAAAAAAAAATTTTGATAGAAATGAGTCTGCAGTGAGGAGTGTATTTGTCAGCATTTCTCCTCCATTTGCAGGGATCCTTTCACTTTCTCCATTGCATTCCAACCTGCCAATCAATGTTCAGCAACAGGTGCACGGGGTAAGAAGTAACAGGGAATTATGCCCCACCAAGGATAGCGCTCTCTCTCTCTTTTAAAGATTTTGTTTATTTATTTGATAGAGAGAGAGGTGGGGAGCACAAGTGGCAGGCAGAGGGAGAGGGAGAAGCAGGCTCTCTGTCGATCAGGGAGCCTGATGTGGGCCCTGATCCCAGGATCTAGGATCATGACCCAAGCTGAAGGCAGCTGCTTAACCGACTGAGCTCTTGGAGCCCAAGGACAGCTCTTGATGGAGAGGTGTGAAGTATACCGTCTTCATCATCAATTAGCTGGGATAATTCTTGTATTTCTGTTTTGCACCACTTTCCAATATTTCCCCACAGGATAAAAACTGTTCAATTGCGGTGGGAGCTGACTTAAGGCACATTTTATTGGATGTACTTTCTTCCCTGTTTCACTTCCCCTCTCCCTAACCAATGTCCTTCTTCCTTGCTTCTTCCAGTAATGTGCATGCCAATGAATCACTGGCTCCGTGTCTTCTTCTGAGGAACCCAAATGGAGTGATGTAGTAAAGATTGTGATGGGTATTAAAACAATTATCAGGGATGGAACTAATAACTTTTGGGACAAAATCAACCTGAACAAAAAACAAGTATTCAATATATAATTAGATCTTCAAATTACTGAAAAAAAGGCATAATATTTCAGCAATATGGGGTGGCTTAAATTCATTTTCAGTCCATCAAGTTTCAAGCAATGTTTAATTATTGTCTATGTGTACAAATTGAAGAGGGTACCAAAGAGGTAAATATGATTGCAATACAGAATTGTGAGCATAATAATGTTGGTGTGTAATAGAACCTGTTGAAAAGAAAGGTAAAAGTTTATGACTTAAGTAATTCCAGAGAAAACATTTACTTAATGAAATTATTGAGATATAATTTGTATACCATAAAATCCATTCAAAATGTAAATTCAGTAATTTTAGTAAACTTATAGAATTATGTGCCCATTACCACAATGCAATTTTAGAACATTTCTATCACTCCAAAATTTCCCTTGTCTCCAGTTGCAGTTACTGTCCACTCTCACCTCAGTCTTAGGTAACACCTTATCTGCTTCCTGTCTCTATAAATTGGCTTTCTCTAGATATTTTATGTAAATGTAATCATACGATATATGGTCTTTTTTTAAAAAAATTTTATTTATTTATTTGACAGAGAGAGGTCACAAGTAGATGGAGAGGCAGGCAGAGAGAGAGAGAGAGAGAGATCACTAGTATGTCGGGAGGCAGGCAGAGAGAGAGGGGGAAACAGGCTCCCTGCTGAGCAGAGAGCCCGATGTGGGGCTTGATCCCAGGACCCTAAGATCATGACCTGAGCAGAAGGCAGAAGCTTAACCCACTGAGCCACCCCGGCGCCCCAAAAACTTTTTTAAAAAAGATTTTTATTTATTCATTTAATTGATGGGGAGAGAGAGACAGCGAGAGAGGAGAGTGGATATACACAAGCAAGGAGAGTGGCAGAGGGAGAAGCAGGCTTCCCACTGAGCAGGGAGCCCGATGCGGGGCTCAATCCCAGGACCCTGGGATCATGACCTGAGCTGAAGGCCGACACCTAATGACTGAGCCATCCAGGTACCACTCATCAAAAACTTCTAATGGGACAATACACTTGAGCACTGAGTAACAAATAATCAGTAGAAATTTAACTGAAGAATGGTTTGGGTAGGAAGTAGAGAGAAGAATCGGAACTAGAGGAGAAAGGAACCATGTACACATAAACATGGAAAATTCAAGACTAAGGCATTTCAGGATGATATATGGAACTGTTGACTGAGTTATTAGAAATAAACCTAGAGGGGCACCTGGGTGGCTCAGTGGGTTAAGCCTCTGCTTTCAGCTCAGGTCATGATCCCCGGGTCCTGGGATTGAGCCCCACATTGGGCTCTCTGCTCCGAGGAGAGCCTGCTTCCTCCTCTCTCTCCCTGCCTGCCTCTCTTGCCTACTTGTAATCTCTGTCAAATAAATAAACAAAATCTTAAAAAAAAAATAAACCTAGATATGTAGATGGAGGACAGACTATTAAGAATCCAATTTGAAGGATGCCTGGATGGTTCAGTTGGTTAGGGATTGGACTCTTAATTTCGGCTGTCATGATCTCAGGGTTGTGAGATCAAGCCCTGAACTGGCTCTGCACGGGGAAAGGAGCCTGCTTGAGAGTCTTTCCCTCTGTCTTCCCTACTCCTCCCCGCCTCTGCTCTAAAAAGAGAGAGAATCTAATTTGATCTATTAAAGATTTTGAAAGCAGTGGAACACTAGGGCCATGCTGTAACCACAGATGTGTTACGAAGACTTTAGGGTTACTCTGAGTGGGAGAAACTGGAGGCAGAAGGAATATTTAGGAGACCGTTGAAGTAGTTGAGGGGAAAAGATGATGGGGACCTGACCTAACCAGTGGCAGTAAGATGGGAAGATTTTGGAAGAAAGATATATTAATTTCCTTTTGAAGCTATAACACACTGCCATAAGTCTAGTGGCTTAAAATGACACAAATTTATTATTTTACGTTTCTGGAAGTCAGAAGTCTAAAATGCATAAGCAGGGCTACTTTCTTTCTGGAGGTGCTTGAGGAAATCTGTTTACTTGCTCTTTCCAAATTCTAGAGACCTCAACCATTAGTGGGAGTTTTGGTATTCAGGTATAAGACTACAAAGCCTCAACAGAGCTCAAGAACAAGGAGGGACATTTTGAGAGGGCAGACCTATGCCCAGGTGGTCGGCTAAACATAGTCCCAGCCACACACCTGTAAACAGTTATATCCTCATGTGGACTTGGCTATAGCCCCATTTGGCTTTGGCACCATCCCTCAGCCCCCAGAAGGAGACACATCCACCCATACCTTTCAGGTTAACAGGCTGCTGACCTCACTCTGAGATGCAGACTATGAGCAGCCAGCCTGTGATCCAACTCCAGTCTCTCTGATCTGTGGTCTTCTGCACATAAGAATCCAGAAGGACATGTGTCCATCTGTGACTCTGGAGGCAAACCTGCTGAACTGGTCTGCCTGCAGATCTTGAAGCAGCCCACAACCCAGCTCCAAACACTCTTGAGTCCCGATGTAGGAAGAATCATGCCCACCCAGAGACCCAAGGGGAGACTCATCCATCAGTGCCCACTGAGGCAGGCCTACAGAACTCAGACATGGATGTGGACCCTAACGCAGTTCTAGGACATGGCTCCAGCCCCTCTCAGCTGTGTTATGCGGCCATTCATGCACGTCTAGTGAGAGAGCCATACTTTCCCACACAACTAGGAAAATAGCTCTGCCAACTGCGGATCCTGACGAGAATCCTTGTCCTAGGGCCAGCCCTACTAACCAAGGTCCTGGAGGTGGTCCTGTCCACCCAGGGACCAGACAAGCTTTACTGCCCTACTAACAGGATTTTCACACAGACTGTTACAGATCCAGGAGCAGCTGTATTACATGGCTCCAACCCAACTCAACTATGATCCTAGAAGCAAACCACCAGGACTGAAACCCAGCAGGAGAAGGTCTTTGAGTGAAAGCAGCTTCTAAAGACTGAAAGAAGTGTTTGCTCCTTCAAATGCACAGACCCTAATACCAATACCACATGTCTGCATACTCTACTAGCTGACCTGTAAAGGATGTCAAGCTGAATACCTACTGCGGTTACATGCAACAAATATCACCTACCATTATATATTTACCATGAAATATTAAAACATATAAGCCTACCATAATCAAGAGTGAGATATGTTTATATATAAATACATTACTAGTACACAAGAGTTCTAGAAACTGATACAGGTATTTATAAGAATTGCTTTTTAGGGGCGCCTGGGTGGCTCAGTGGGTTAAAGCCTCTGCCTTCGGCTCAGGTCATGATCCCAGGGTCCTGGGATCGAGCCCCGCATCGGGCTCTCTGCTCAGCAAGGAGCCTGCTTCCCTTCCTCTCTCTCTGCCTGCCTCTCTGCCTACTTGTGATCTCTGTCTGTCAAATAAATAAATAAATAAAATCTTTAAAAAAATTGCTTTTTAAATACAGGTGCAATTCCAATTCAGCGTGCCAGTTAATTTATCAGTAAGTGGTACTAAAACAGTTAGCCATGTTTTCTGGAGTTAAAAATGTGACTGGATCCACTACCACACACTACATGTCAAAATACATTCCATGCAAATTAGAGATTTAAGTGTTTTTAAATATATTTAAGAAGAAAATGATAAAATCCGAATACGATCTGTAGCTTGAAGAGACTTTTAAAATTAAAGCAGGATGGGCGCCTGGGTGGCTTAGTGGGTAAAAGCCTCTGCCTTTGGCTCAGGTCATGATCTCAGGGTCCTGGGATCGAGCCCATCGGGCTCTCTGCTCAGTGGGGAGCCTGCTTCCTCCTCTCTCTCTGCCTGCCTCTCTGCCTACTTGTGATTTCTGTCAAATAAATAAATAAAATCTTTAAGAAAATAAAATTAAATTAAAGCAGGAAATGCAGATAGTCTTTTTGGGGGTGCTTGGGTGGCTCAGTCGGTTAAGGGTCCACTCTTGGTTCTGGCTCAGGTTGATGATCTCAGGGTCGTGGAATCAGGCCCTCCATTGGGCTCCTTGCTGGGCAGATTTCCTGCCCAGCAAGAAGTCTGCCCAGTCTCTCCCTCTGCTCCCCATACTCTCTCATAAATAAAATCTTAAAAAAAAAAAACAAAAACACCCCTAGACTTCTTCATCTACATAACACTTACGCCTTTGTACAGATGCCCGAAGGGCAGGGTGTGAGGCATGCAGGAGGGAGAGGGCCTAGGCTGGGGCAGTTCTCAGGAGCATGACGGTCACAGTACTGCAGCCCTGGGATCCTGGCATTTTTTAGCATCTGTGAAAGCTTCCTTGTAATTCATTTCCTCTCACTACAGTATTAAGAATTACACCAAATTGAAGGGCGCTTGGGTGGCTTAGTCGTTAAGCATCTGCCTTCAGCTTAGGTCATGATCCCAGGGTTCTGGGGTAGAGCCCCACATCAGGCTCCCTGCTCAGCGGGAAGCCTGCTTCTCCCTCTCCCACTGCATGTATTCCCTCTCTCACTATCTCTCTCTCTGTCAAATAAATAAATAAATCTTAAAAAAAGAATTATATGAAATTGAAAAGATATGAATGAATATCCTAAAACAAGAAAAAGTAAGACATTACACTCTTCTTGTCACTCAGATTCCTCTGGAATAAGCAGAATTGCAGACGAATTCAATGGAATTTTTTCTGTTCAGTTATAGTATTTGTTCTATGAGAAAACCAGACTAAAATATTTTGACAACAGAAAGAATGACTCTGATAAAGAGACATCAAATGATTTGCCAAAATTTACAGATGTAATCAAGACCAGAAATAGAAATTCTAACTACCTTGTTCCCAGTCATGTACTGAGAATTCTAGACCAAACTGCCTTTTGTGGGAAGAAAAAAAAAAAAAATCTGCTGATACTGAAATTTGTGATGAAGAGTGTGACTCATCTGAATTGGCCAACCAACAAACTCAAGAGGAGAGTCCTATAGAAGTTCACACTGCTGAAGATGTTCTAACTGTTGCAGAAGTGCATGCAATTTCTGGAGATTACGATTTGGAGACAGAAAACAATTCCTCTGAGAGTCTCTAAGACCAAACTGATGAGGAGCCACCAGTTAAAGTTTGCAAAATTTGTGACAGGAGCCAAGCGTTGAATGGGCCTGCCCAGCAGAACTGGCCTTTACTGAAAGCTAATAGCAGTGATTTCTATAAATGCGAACTTTAGGGGCGCCTGGGTGGCTCTGTGGGTTAAAGCCTCTGCCTTCAGCTCAGGTCATGATCCCAGGGTCCTGGGATCGATCCCCACATCGAGCTCTCTGCTTAGCATGGAGCCTGCTTCCTTCTCCATCTCTGCCTGCCTCTCTGCCTACCTGTAATCTCTGTCTGTCAAATAAATAAATAAAATCCAAAAAAAAAAAAAAATGTGGGTCGCCTGGGTGGCTCAGTGGGTTAAAGCCTCTGCCTTCGGCTCAGGTCATGATCCCAGGGTCCTGAGATCAAGCCCCGAATCAGGCTCTCTGTTCAGCAGGGAGCCTGCTTCCTCCTCTCTCTCTCTCTGCCTGCCTCTCTGCCTACTTGTGATCTGTCTGTCAAACAAATGAATAAAATCTTTAAAAAGGTGCGAACTTTGTGAGTTCAACAGCAAATATTTTTCTGCTATAAAGCAGCATATGATGCTGAAGCACAAAGGTACTAATTCAAATGTGTTGAATATGCAAGGAAAGTTTCTCTACCAACATGCTTCTGATTAAACACATCAAACTGCATGAGGAGGATCCCTACATTTGTAAATACTGTAACTATAAAACAGCGATTTTTGAGAACCTTGGCCAGCACATTGCAGACACCCATTTTAGTGACCTTTCTTGCTGTGAGCAGTGCAATGTAGAGTTATCTTCAAGCAACGAAGGCTACCTACATTTCCAGGAGCACAGCTGTGATGAATGGTACTAGTGTCAGTTTTGTAAACATGAAACCAATGATCCAGAAGACTTGCAAAGCCATGTGGCAAATGAACATGCATGTAAATTAACTGAGTTCTAAGTATAACAATGGAGAACATGGACAGTACAGCCTCTTTAGCAAAATAATCTTTTCTAAAAAATAGATGGGGCGCCTGGGTGGCTCAGTGGGTTAAGTCTCTGCCTTTGGCTCAGGTCATGATCTCAGGGTCCTGGGATCAAGCCCTGTGCATCGAGCTCTCTGCTCAGCAGGGAGCCTGCTCCCCCCAACCCGGCCCCCCGTCTCGGCCTGCCTCTCTGCCTGTGATCTCTGTGTCAAATAAATAAAATCTTTTAAAAATATATTTTATTTATTTATTTTGAGAGAAGGCATTTTGCGGGGAGGGGCAGCAAGAGAAGGAGAGAGAGACTCTTGAGGAGATTCCCCACCGAATGCAGAGCCAGATTTAGGCTCGATCTCATGATCCTGAGATCATGTCCTGAGCCCAAATCAAGAGTTCGATATTTGACTGAGCTATCCAGGCGCCTACAAAATTCCCTTTGACAAATATAAAAACTTCTTTGTATGTCAAGTATGTGGTTTTCAGAGTAGACTCAATATGAATGCTAACAGGCATGTTGCTATTGAACATACTAAAATTTTTCCTCATGCTTGTGATAATTGTGAAAATGAGTTTTCAAGTATGCGAGAATACTGCAAACATATAAATTCACATTTACCTGAAGGGATTTATTTATGTCAATACTGTTAACATTCAACAGGACAAATTGAAGATCTTTTTTTTTTTTTTTAAAGATTTTTTATTTATTTATTTGGCAGACAGAGATCACAAGTAGGCAGAGAGGCAGGCAGAGAGAGAGAGGAAGGGAAGCAGGCTCCCCACTGAGCAGAGAGCCCGATGCGGGGCTCGATTCCAGGACCCTGGGATCATGACCTGAGCCGAAGGCAGAGGCTTTAACCCACTGAGCCACCCAGGCGCCCCGACAAATTGAAGATCTTAAAGTTCATTAGATTTCAAGCAATCAGCTGACTCACTTTTAACCCTAGTGACTGCTAGATGGGGTTTGGAAATGAATGAATTAATAAGTCACCTTCCCGTCCGTGAGACAAATTAATTATTTTCTTTAACTTCCATAACGTTGATGTAAATTAATAAATTTGGCATTTTTGGTGATGTTAAAGAACAATTAAATATTTGTACAATTAAAGATGAAACATTAACACAGCAAGAGAGGTTATCAATTCAGTCGATGCATAAAACACATTTGATGATGCGCAAGAACAAGACGTTTCTCTTTTTATTGATGAACAACTGACAAACAAGGATTAGTTTCAGGAGCATACAGTGATTTGACACATATACACGTCATGAAATGGTCACCACAATGTCTAGTTTACAGCTGTTACCATACAAAGAATGGTGAAATGTTACATTGACTGTATTCCATATGCGGGTCCATGACATCTCCTTACTTATTTTACAGCCGGAAGACTGTACTTCTTAATCTCCTTCACATACTTCGTCCATTACGCCCCCACTTCCCTCCCCTAAGTCCTGAATAGATGGGATCACCCAATCGTGTTAAAAAAGATCTCTATTTACTGCAAAAACGCCACCCAATAACACTCAAAATAAAGGCCTAAAAATGGGATGGACCGCTGGGTTCTCGCGCTTATCGATAAGGAACGACGACCGTACAGGCTCTAGGAATTGCGGGGAGGGAGACACGAAACCTTTTCACTGAGCAGGCCGTTGGGTTTGCCTAGGGGTGTCCTCCCACCGCGCAAACTGCAGCTGGGGCTCGCCCCACGCCACCCCGGCCCACCCCGCGCACGGGTCCCGCCGTCCGCCCGCAGCCGCGCCCACTTACCTGGTTCCAGCCCCCGCCGTGTCCTCCCGGCCGCATTCCCGCCTCAAACGTAGCCGCAGCCCAACCCGCCATTCAGCTGGCGAATGAGGGAGCCACAGTTCTGCGGTCTGAAGTAGAAGCCCCGCCCCTCGAGCCCCCCCCCCCGGCAGGAAGCGGAAGTTGCGTCACACGCCCGCCGGGGTCTCTTCCGGCTACCTACTGTGGGCCGCGTTCAGCCCTTGGGGACGGTAGTGGTCAGCTGTGGGTTGGCTGTGGTAAGGGTGGCGTGAACGGGAGTGAAGGAGGAGGGAACGCAGGGACGGGTTTAGTCAGGGTCGCGGATGGGCCTGCTGAGGGGTGCGCATCCGCCTAGATCGGCCGAGAGGCCATTGAGGCCGGCGGTTCCCGCCCCGAGCCGCTGTGGACCTGCTGTGAGGCCGCTTCCGGGGGGTCTTTTGTATCCACTGCGCAAGCAGCCTTTGTGACTTTTCTCAAGGAGGTAAAGAATTTCAGCTGTTAGGAGTGACCCAGACTCCGCCTCCTCGGGGACCTGACTGGTGAGCATTGGGAAAGTTGGTTCACAAGGGCTTGCGTTTTCTTTTCGTGCGGAAGAGAATGTGGCTTTGTCACACTCGTCCTTTATTTTGGACACACCGTGTCTTAGTCGGAAGGTAATATGCTTTCTCGGACGTCAGTAGTGGGCATATTTCAGAAGCTAGTGATACACGCGTGCACCACAAGTGTACTACAGAGAAGCAGTTTTCACCTACCTTAACATCCTTTCCTCCTGAACCCGTCCATCCCCACCAGGTTTCAAACTAGGGGACCCCTGGAGAAAAGATTGGAGGCTTTATTACCCCACTTTTAAATAATTGAATTTCACAACTACAGGACGTGTATTTCCCCGACATTTTTGTTTCCAAAGATCTTAACCTAAAGGAAATGTAAATACTACTGCAATGAATGTGGTCGAAGTAGGTTCGCCCATTTTCGCATTTTGCATGGTTGCGCTCTCTGGATAACGACATGTATTGAGAGTAAAAAGGAAATAAATTGCAGGCGTGATACTTGACCTTTAAATACTCGGTAGTGTTGGCGCCTGGGTGGCTCAGTTGGTTGAGCGTCTGTCTTCGGTTCAGGTCATGATCCCGGGGTCCTGCGATCGAGCCCCACAGAGCAGGAGTCTCCTTCTCCCTCTGCCTCTGCCTGCTACTCCCCCTGCTTGGTCTCTCTCTCTCTCTGTCAAATAAATAAATAAAACCTTTTTAAAAAGTTAAAAAAAAAGACCGGTGATGTATTTCCTAAGTATAAGGACATTTTGCTACTAAAACGATAATACATTGATTTCACCCCAGAAAATTAAAAATGTTAACTGATACCTGCGCTGTGAAAACTAAAATCCTATACATTGTCTCAAAGTGTTTTTGAACATTTTTGGATCTAGGACTCAGTTAAGCTTTATATGACAATATATATGTTTATGTCTCTTAGTCACTTTTAAGCTAAAGCAGAGCTATTTCTTCAGAATACTGACTTGGAAGAGTCACATTTTTTTGAGAAACTCATACTTTTGATATTTGTGATTTTATTTCCATGATGTGTTTAAAAGCTTTGTTCATCTTGTAATTTTGTAATATGGTCATTGGGTCCAGTATAGAGGTTGGTAGACTTTGTGTCAGAAAAGGCCAAGGTAGTAATGTAATGGGGGGCCAGGGGTGCAAGAGCACCTGTCTCTGGGGCTCTAAAAACAGACCAGGTTCGGCCACTGGTCGCTGACAAAATCAAAGACGAGAGGGGCGCCTGGGTGGCTCAGTGGGTTAAAGCCTCTGCCTTCGGCTCAGGTCATGATCCCAGGGCCCTGGGATCGAGCCCCGCATCGGGCTCTCTGCTCAGCCGGGATCCTGCTCCCCCCCCCTCCACCCGCCAGCTTGTGATCTCTGTCTGTGAAGTAAATAAATAAAGTCTTTAAAAAAAAGAGAGAGAGAAATGAGTGGTGGTGAAACAAGGTAGAAATACATGTCAGTGAGGCCAGTACCAGGAAGAGAGGGAACTAGTGTCTCAAAGATGGTCGTCAAAGTTCTGAAAATACTTCCAGTTTTTTATAAGGCGCATGTGGGACAGAGGTCAGCGGGTACCTGCAGGTGAGCAAAGATCAGGGCCATCATTGCCTTGGAGTCAGTCACATGGGGTCTTGCTAGCTCAGGGCAGTCCTTAAAGCTTGAGCAGGAAGTTTCAGTTCCCATCAGAAATGCTTTGCCCTTTTGGACTTTTGCCTGAGTTAAGGGATGAGCTGGAAAGAAGACCTTAATCAATTGGAAAGTTTGAGGCCAAAATGGAGGTAGTTGCAGTCCTCTTTCAGTGACTACTTTATGATTTGTGGGCCAAAAGGCCTGGAATTACTCAGCTCTGCTTTTGTAGTGCACAGGCAACCATAAACCTTAATAAATGGATATGGTTTTGTTCCAGTAAAACTTGATTTCCAGAAACAGCCCTGTGTTTTATAGTTTGCCAGCTATTCAGGTCCAGAAGCTTCAAAAGATCTTTCACAGACTATCTTGTGGGTGATTTGTACTTCAGATTATGTTGCATAAAGGAGTTATAATGTGGGGCGCCTGGGTAGCTCAGTGGGTTAAACCTCTGCTTTTGGCTCAGGTCATCATCTCAGGGTCCTGGGATCGAGCCCCGCATCGGGCTCTCTGCTCAGCGGGGAGCCTGCTTCCTCCTCTCTCTCTGCCTGCCTCTCTGCCTACTTGTGATCTTTCTCTGTGTGTCAAATAAATAAAGTCTTTTAAAAAAAGGAGTTATAATGTACATCAAGTATTTTATCTCCCTCACGGTCCATAGTAACTACTGCTCAAATTTAGTTATAATCTCATGAAAATCAGTTACCTAAAGACTAAATTGTAAAGTTATCCTGTAATAACTTGTGTATTAATGAAAACGGGAAGGATATAGGTGCAACTAATCTTTTGAAGCATTAATCTTTGTATCTCCTCCTGCAATGTTGGTATTGTTTCTGGATTATATTATCCAGTGGTGGGGAATTTCAGGATACTCCTTTCAGCTTTTCCTACCATAATGGTCCTTACACTATGGGTCAGAGATAAGGAAATTCTGCTAGTTGCCAAAAATTCCAATTACATATTTAGGTTTTAGGGAAAGAAATAAACACAGGGTGGGTGCTTGCTGCAGCTGGGTCCAGTCTGCGTTCACTGAAGGTTGATTTTTTTTTTTTAAATCACCTCCTAAGTCTCTGCTTTGGTGGTGTGCCAGAATGATATTTTGGATCCTCAGGAATTATTGTCCTCTTAGAGACTGTCTGAATATTTCCTTTTCCCCCATGCATAGTCACTTGTAAATGACTGTACATCCTTTTATGAAGAGCCTGTAGGAAGGTTTATAGTGTGACTAGTGGTGATGATGCAAGATCCTTCCTTTGCTGAAGGAGTCCCAAGTTTGTGATATTGTTGGTTAGGCGGCTGTGATTTTCCACTGTGGTCAGTCAAATCTGAGTTTTGGTTACTGTACTTGAGGTTTCTAGTTATAGACATCAAACAAAATTCTAGTACATAGGTTGGCAAACTGAACCCTAGGCCAAATCTGGCTCTCCACCTGTTTCTGTAAATACAGCTTTAGACAAACTTAACCATATTCATTGGTTTACATTTTTTAAAAAATATTTTACTTATTTATTTGACAGAGAGCACAAGCAGAGGGAGAAGCAGACAGAGGGAGAACAGGCTCCCCGCCGAGCAAGGGAGCCTGATGCAGGGCTCAATCCCAGGACCCTGGGACCATGACCTGAGCCAAAGGCAGATGCTTAACTACTGAGCCACCCACGTGCCCCTGGTTTACATATTTTCTATGGCTTCTTTGAAACCACAGAGACAGACTTGAGTTTATATAGCACAGACGGTATTTGGCCTGCTATGCCTGCAACATACTGTATGGACTGGTAGAGCAGATTTGTTGAGCTCTGCTAGAACAGGCTGCATATCTATTTCATTGCAAGGGACCAGTTAGGCTGGGATCAGTTAGCCACTGCTAGTGATTTCTGCGGGCCAGAGCACTCTGATTCCTGTTTCATTCCCACTGCTCTTGACAGTTCACATACCTACTTTGTCTATGGCAATTAAGTGCTGCCCACTTGATTTCTGCCTCTCTGGCTTCTCATCATCCCCACTGAAATCAGGGAACTCAGTGATCGTATAGCCCCTAAAGTCGTACCTCACCTATCCTGGAGAATAACCACAGAGGCTTCTAGGATGGAGGCCATCTACTTACCTGTTTCTCTATACCCTTGTGGAGACTCTTCTGTTCCCTCAACGTAGAGTGGGGAATGGGGCTGTGTATCACACAGGATAAATCCAGTGCCACATTGCTATCTCCCTGGGATTTGCCCCTTCCCATTTTGTGGTGGAATTTCTGACATTTGAACTCATTACTGTAGGTCACCATTGAGTCTATGGTACCATCCAAGCAAGTAAGCTGTTGGAGCTTTCCCTGAGTCCATGAGGTAGTATATATTAAACCCAGACCGTCATTATAATAAGTCCCCATGTCAATGAATTTGGCCCAGTTTATTGTTATATTCCACACTTAAGGGTCTGGCACGCTTACAGTTTATTCCCCGACAGGGTACTCAGGTTTCTTCTACATATTATACTAGTTGGAACTGTTTTGTTGTACAAGCTATTTTATCTTGCATTGACTTGTATCCCTGTTACCCTGGACTATGAATTCATTATGCCACTAGAGGCAGTAGCAGGTAGTTTGGGTGGATCTTGAAGAGAAGGAGCATTTCCTTCTAAGACTTTTGCCCCAAGTGAGAGTTCTTCGGTATTTTTAAGCAGAGGAAGGCTCATCTCACAAACCAAAGGGCAGGAGACTTCCTGATGAGGGAGAGTTGGTGTCTTGTGGATTCGAGATTGTGACTTTCATCTTGGTCTGACTCAGTGTCCCCATTCGTTTTTAAATCTCATTCTTCCCTTATCAGTGCCTTAATTTTCACATGAACAACTAGTTGATATAGACACTCTAATTGTGGTTGTAATTTTACCTGTGCAGTTAAATTTCATGTTTGATTTTCAGCGGTGTCAGTCCTATGGCCACAAAAAATGTCCTTTTTGAGAGCTGTCTTGAGGCTTTGTGATTATCAGACCTTGATACGAGCATGCCATTTTCTGTGCAACTCTAGTCATAAGACTCTGTCTCTCACCACAGTCTTTGTAATCATTACTGAGGTAACAGCTAAGCCTAGCATTCACTTGGATTCCCAAGGCAAGTGTTTCTGTGTACATCTTCCGAGTGAGCCATAGCGCTCATAATGCAGCTGAGTGAGTGTCTTTCAAGGAACTCAGCATCTGGCTCCAGACAAAGACTTGATGAAATCAACCCCCACATCTTATCTACTCTGTAGATAGCATTTGGGCTGCTGTTCTCTGTTCAGTTTATTAAAGAGAGTCAATAATGTTCAACACAGGAGTTGTCCTTGAAGCTGTATCAGGTTAAAAGATAGAAGGAAGCCTTATTAAGAAAGGAATAAAAATAAAATAAAAGCTTGGTGAAAACAGAAGTTATAATAATAAGGAAGTTCTGTGAAAGATTCCTAAAAATAGATCACTGACAGGCTGATTTGGCATTGCTCCATTGCCAGGGCGAGGGGCAGTGGGCAAACTTTGATTGCTTTGAGCCTCAATCAAGACCCTTCTGTTGAATACTTGAAGAGTCTTCTGAGTTTTCTAAAATCTTTCTAGCATTATTTTTCTTAAAATTCTGGGTCCTATTTAGAACAGCCTTCCCTTTTTCTGTCATATTACCCAAGAAGCAAACCAAAATATTTGTGTATACATTTGTATTTGTGTATAGGATACTCTTTATTTTTTTCACTTATTTGAGTTTTTGCTTCATAAACGGATGTGTCCATTAATAATTGAATATCTTGTCCCTTGGGAATAATGGGCCATTAAGCCCCGGGACATTTTCTGTATATTTCACCGTTTTCTGCATAATGCCTAGGACAGGACCACAATTTCTTAATTATTTATGGAAAGAAGGAAGGAATAAGCCTATTAGATAAATGAAAAGGCGGTGCAGGGCTCCAAACCACTCTCAGCTCCATGAAGTGAAGCTCAAGGGTGTTACCAAATTAAACACTTCATTTTGCTCCTCTTCATAATACCCAGCAGTATTCTAGGCCAGTGCTGGTGAATGGAAATATAATGTGTAGGCCAAGTATATGGTAAAAGCTTTTCTGTAACTGCAATAAACAAACAAGAAGGAAATCTTATGTAATAATATACTTTATCCCATCTATTGAATATATTTCAGCATGGAACCCCATATAAGAATTGAAGTATTTTGGGGCGCCTGGGTGGCTCAGTGGGTTGGGCCGCTGCCTTCGGCTCGGGTCATGATCTCAGGGTCCTGGGATCGAGCCCCGCATCGGGCTCTCTGCTCGGCAGGGAGCCTGCTTCCTCCTCTCTCTCTGCCTGCCTCTCTGCCTGCTTGTGATCTCTGTCAAATAAATAAATAAAATCTTTAAAAAAAAAAAAAAAGAATTGAAGTATTTTAAATTCTTCTCATACTAAGTATTCAGAATTCACTGGACACAAAATTTTCATCAGATGTATTTTATGTGTTTGGATCATGTAATAAATACAGTTGAGAAAGATGTTTAAGTTTATGGAAACTTTTAAGTTTTCTAATAAACCTGCAAAAAGTTTAAAATTTAAAATTTAATTAAAAATAAATAAAATCTAAAATCCTGATTTTGCTAACTGCATATCAGTTACTCAATGGCCCATGTAGCTGCTGGCTACCAGAATGGACAAGGCAGGTCTAGAATGACGTCTGATCATATTGGGGAATAAGAACCTCAGGATCTCAAACATTTGAGAGAAGCCTGTCTGCATTCAATTGTGGATCTCTTTTTTTTCATAATTGGATAGTATCGGACCAGTGATTAGTGTTCTGTGAATCTAGCTTTATCAGCTATTAAACAGGGCAGATGATATCTACTGTAAAGGATTGTTACAACAATTAGGTGAGCTGATACACGTACAGCTCCTAGTAAGACAGATATCTGTCATATGTCTGTTGTAAGGAAATGGTAACATTACTATTACTGACTTTCATGCCAAAGGTTATAACATTTTTAGTGGATTTCCCGTATATCCTCTACTGAGAGAGAGCTAATGTATGATGTTTGATAGTGGATTAGTAATGCTTACTGATTGATGATTGATATGAATGAAAGATACTCTGGGTAACATTGTGCCAAGAGTAATGAAGACTGCCGTATTTACTCAGATTCTTAAGTTGCACTGAAGTGATCTTGGCATCCGATTTCTCACCAAACCTCATCACTCTCCCAGGATGGCAGCTGTTGATCTGAGCCATGGTAAGTCAGTGTTGATTCTCATTTTCAGACGATTCTTAAAGGTCACCCCTACACAGTATAGGGCCTGGATCTGCGTCTAGGCAGTCAGGCTGCTGGTTCACCTAGAAAGAGCTGAAATAGGCCAGAGAATGCTGTTACCTAAGTCAGCTTCCTGGTGTGTGTGCTTTGGGACTTGGTGCTGCATAATCCCATTGATGAATTTTATTATCTTGGGCAAATAAAGAATTGGATTTCCCAGGGGTTGGGTTTCCATATCTGTAAAATAAGGCGATGACCCCTTTCCTTGTGGGTGGTATGTCTAGCATGTCCCTTTTATGGCTCTGGGTGAGGGAGGGCTACTCTGATATTTTATGGCAGTAGTGTGTATTTCTGTGAGATTTCTTGAGTGTACAGGAATATATGGAAATCTCAAACTAGGATGGAATGATTTTTCAGGTAGGTGATTCTGGTCATGCTGCATTCTTTTTTTTCCTCTAGATCTTTCTAGAGATCCTTTTTATCTGCCTGAGGAAAAAACAGAGGCAGAAAGGATGGTGGCTGTCTGGCTGAAAAATTATCAACAGGTAATTAAAAAAACATATCAGTCAACGGAATACCATACTTACATCCACCAGGTGGATACATTACTTCTAGGCACATCTGTGTTTTGAGCTTCCTAAGGCAAATAAACTCTGTACAAGGACTGAATCCCCAGTTGCATTTTCCCTGGAAGTGGAAACTCATATTAAAAAGGGATTACTCTGAAAATAATCTTAGTATTTCACTAATCACCTATGAACCTCATGGATAACAGGTACATAGTTCCACCTTGCTGTGTTCTGACATGGTAAGGAGGGTGTAAGTATCTTTTTCAATGAATTTAGTCATTCTGTGCTGTTTATCAAGGATCTTTAGTGTGCTTAGAAGTCTACTGCACTGGAGGGAAATAAGAACTCCTACTCTGGTTTTTCTGAGATAAGCTTAAAAGGTGCCATTAAAGCCATATGAGTGGAGATGAGCAGTGAGTGAGTTTAGATGGGAAGAAGAGGATCGAGGACCACAGAACCGTGGGAGGATAAAGAGAAATCTCCTAGACCTGCATAGGTATTGAATCTCCTGTCCTCATTCTCCTGTGAACGTTGGTGGAGATGTTTCTTGTCTCAAGCCAACATGGGTGTGATGGATTAGATTGCAGTGACCTTCGAGGATGTGGCAGTGGACTTCACCCAGGAGGAGTGGCTATTATTGGACCTTACTCAGAGAAACCTATACAGAAATGTGATGCTGGAGAACTACCAGAACCTGGTAGCAGTAGGTAAGTCTGCCAGCATTCCAGATGTGTGTCATATACTTACTGTGTTTCCAGCCTTGGTGATGCTCTCTGAACATAATTGGAAAAAAGAGACACATAGCCCTGCACTAGCAGGTTATCGTCTGCAATGCGTGTTCTGTAAATGTGACCCTCTGTTTGGAATTTACATTCTTAGACTCCACTTCTGACATTCTGAGTTATAAAGCTGGGGTTGTCTCCCCATCTTCTGTGTTTCAGTAAGCCATCCTGCTGATTGTGATGCACTCCAGCGTTTGAGGACCACTCTTGTAGTGGTTTCCCCATCAGAATGAAGATCTTTCATCATCTTAATTTCCTATTTGAGTACCTTTATGCTCTGTAAATATGTATATACATTCAAATTTGGCTTTCAGGTGTCAAGAGATAACTTATCTCCTGTCACAGAAGGGGAGTACTTGCCTTTTTTGGTCCTTTGGGGATAATTTCATGGCTTTCATTAGAAATATAGTTCTAGAGTCATTGGAGGCTTTGTCTTCTCTTGCATGAGCCTCTCCTGTTAATGTACCTTTTCCTGTGGACAGAATATCAACTGTCGAAACCTAAACTGATCGCTTGGTTGGAACAACAAGAGTTGAGGACAGTGGAGAAGGGAGTTTTCCAAGGTGAGTGCTGTTAACAGGCCTAACTGGTCATTCTGAAGGATGGCATTTTTGCAACTTTAATGTGTAAAATTTTAAGATACATTGGTCTCAGAGGGATGAAACCATTTACCTCTGATGTTTGGGATATCTTCAGGTTCCTTCAGTCTTTTACTTAAAATTCCTATGATCTCACAAATGATCTGTTCTGATTCTTTAAGTTTATAATTTTGGTGTATCCTCCTTGTCCAGGTATTTTTCACATGTCTACTTGGTAATATATTACCTTGATAATATTTTGTTATTGTTTGACATCTTGTTTGATTTTCAGAAAATTATTTTTTAGTAAGCCACTGAAGTCTGTCCCTACACACTTATTGTCATATATTCCCCAAAAACAAACAGGTGAACGTTTTTTCTTGTTATTTCACCATTTTTAATATGAAAATATGTCTTAATTTAATGAGTCTTCATTTAAAATTGTTTAGTGGTGCCTGGGTGGTTCAGTCATTAAGCATCTGCCTTTGGCTCATATCATAATCCCAGGGTCCTGGGATTGAGCCCCACATAGGGCTCCCTGCTCAGCAGGAAGCCTGTTTCTCCCTCTTCCATTCCCCCTGCTTGTATTCTCTCTCTCTCTCGCTGTCTCTCTGTCAAATAAATCTTTTTTTTTTTTAAGATTTTATTTATTTATTTGGCAGAGAGAGAGCATAAGCAGGGAGAGCTGCAGGCAGAGGGAGGAGAAGCAGGCTCCCTGCTGAGCAGAGAGACTGACATGGGACTTGATCCCAGGACTCTGGGATGATGACCTGAGCCAAATGCAGACACTTAACTGACTGAGCCACCCGGGCGCCCAAATAAATAAGATCTTAAAAAAAAAAAAAAAAAGGAGAAAGAAAATTGTTTAGCCTATGATTTCTTCCTGCAAATATTTAAATTTGTGTTTTATTTTACTTTAGAATGGGAAACACAGCCTCAAACGAAAGGATCAGCATCTCACCAGGAATTTTTTGGAGGAAAAACAGCCATTGAAATACAGAAAGTAAGATTGATATGTGATATTTCTTATATTCCACATTCAAAAAAGATTGGTGGTCCTGTTACAAAATTCAGTGCAAGTGTGAGATACTTGAGACAAATGGCATTCACCAAAGACAGAGTAATTCGGAGATACTCTGAATATGACGACTTGGCATTTATAATCCAAATCTATCTTGAAAATTGTTGCTCTCTAGATGCCACAAGTACACATTCCCAGATATATAACTTGTCATTGAATCTTTAAACATTTTCGTGAAATTTTAATAGAATGATCTTAAGAGTAGATGGCGTCAGTTTTTGGCAGACAGTTTCTGTGGTTTAACTTGAAAGAAATCAACAGGACCTGTATTTATGTAATGAAAATGCTAAGAGTCATATCATCACCATGTTTCTTGCACTATAAGGTTGAAATTTATCAGCAGTCTGAAAATCCTGTCATCATCTTTCATCCCTTCCATCAACAGGAGAGGAACCACCATGGAGCAGAACTCTTTGACTGTGAGCAAGGTGGAAAAGTCTTGAATAAACATTTAAACCTTAAGACACACATGAGAACTCAAAATAGAGGGAACAGTTTTGAGTGTAATCAGTATCACAGTGGCCTCCTTAATCTGCAAAAGAAAAACTCTACTAGAGAGAAACTTTCTGAGTTTAATCAGTGTGGTAAAGTCTACAGGCGGACTCCACATGCAGTGTGTGAGAGAACCAGCGTGGCAGATAAGACTTTTGAATGCAGTGACTGTGGGAAAACGTTCATTAGTCGTTCACACTTTCAGGCACATAGGAGAACTCACAATGGAAGAGATTTCAGTGAATGGAAGCAATTTATAAAAACTTCAGTTTTCTCAGCAGGCCAAAAGGAGCATGTGCAGACACGGGCTGCTCACGAACCCCATGAAGGTAAACAGTGTGGGAAGTCTTATGCAGATTCCAAGTGCCTCGATAATCGTATCATTCGACTTCATGGTGGAAGAAAACCCTTTGAATGTAGTGAATGTAGGAAAGCCTTCACTACATCCTCGCGCCTTTGTGTGCATTTGAGAATTCACACTGGAGAGAAACCCTATCGATGTAAAGAATGTGGGAAACACTTCCAGTGGCCCTCACTCCTTCGGAAACATGTTCGTACTCACAGTGGCGAGAAGCCCTATCAATGTAAGGAGTGTGGGAAAGCCGTCAGTCGTTCTTCGGTTCTTAATGAACATTTGAGAATTCACACTGGAGAGAAGCCCTATCAATGTAAGGAGTGTGGGAAACACTTTGCTTGGCTGTCAGTCCTTCGGAAACATGTTCAGACTCACAGTGGTGAGAAGCCCTATAAGTGTAAGGAGTGTGGGAAAGCCCTCAGTAGTTCCTCAATTCTTAATGAACATTTGAGAATTCACACTGGAGAGAAGCCCTATCAATGTAAGGAGTGTGGGAAAGCCTTTACTAATTCCTCACGACTTAGTGTACATTTGAGAATTCACACCGGAGAGAAACCCTATCAATGTAAGGAATGTGGGAAAGCTTTTGTTTGGCCCTCGGTCCTTAAAAAACATCTGCGAACTCATAGTGGAGAGAAGCCCTTTGAATGTGGTGAATGTGAGAAAGCCTTCAGTAATCCCTCATATCTTAAGGAAAGTTTGAGACCTCATACTGGAGAGAAACCCTTTCAATGTGGTGAATGTGGGGAAGCCTTTAGGACTTTCTTGTATTTTAATAGCCATTTGAGAAATCACTCTAGAGAGTAATCCTATGAACTTAAGTACTGTGGGCTTTCACTAGTGCTCTCCTGATTTGACATTTAAGTATTCACACTGGATAGAAACCCTATTAAAGTAAGGAATATGGGAAAGGCTTCACTTGGTCTTCCAACCTCCATAAACATACACAGATTCAAAGTCAGAGTGACCCTATGACTGTTAATGGACTGTGGGAAAGCCTTCACTACTTCCCCATTTGAAGTCACAGGAGATAAACCCTATGAATGTAAACACCGAGGAAAAGCCTTCACTGTTGCCTCAACCTGTAAAATTGTAAAAATTGATACCAGAGAGCAACCCCTTGAACGTAAGGAATGTGAGAAAAGCTTCACATCGAAGTCATGACTTAACACCTTAAAACGCAGAATAGATTGAAGACTTATGTATGTGATAAGAGTGACAAGGTCTGTTATTCCAGTGCATTTCAAAAAACAAAACAACTCACATTTGAGGGAAACTATGAATATGAGGAATGTGGAAAGGTCTACAGGTGTCCCGTTGAATATGTGAAAGAACTCACTAGTTAGATGCCTATGAAGTGAAGCAGTGTGAGGAAGCAATCAGTGTCCCACAACCATGTCGGAGGAACAGTGAAGTTCAATGTAAGAGCTGTGTGGGGCCCGTTTATAGGCTGGCTTCATGGATCTATTTTGAACGTGTGCCACTCTGCCCTGACCATTTGTGGGAATGGTCTGGCTTTCTGCCCTTGATAGCAGTGCTAGTCCAGTCTAGTTTCTACTACCTGGTTTTCAGCCTGGCCCCACGTGGGACTACCACCGTGGGACTACCACCGTTAGACTTAGCGCTGTGCAGGCCACCTGGATCCTCTGGTTACACTGACCTTGTCTAATACTGTGAAGATGGTGAGCATGTGAATCAGTTAACTGCTCGTAGTCCGTCTGCAGTGCCTCATGCTGGTGAAGGGGGAGGATATAGGTCTCTAAATTTCCTGAAAATGTTCTCTCTCACACCTGCTCTTCCTGGGTTAGGAAGGACTTAAGAATTAACAGCCCTGATCTCATGCTCGCGAAAGAGCAGCACACCTGGTATTAGGTTAGAAAATACCTTTAACCTCGGGTAGAACACGGAGAGGCTGTTAACAGAATGTTCTCTTTGTTCCCAAATCACCACGGCCCGGAAGAACAGTTAGGTCCTTTGTGTTCCGAAACAGCTGCACCTGGCATGTGATGTGCTGATTCGTTTACATCACTTCAGATGCTGTGAGGTGGGAAACCTTGTGAATAGGACAGGTCCTGATACTCTTGTTATACTTGATGTCCCACTGGCAGTTCCTGCAAGTGGCCTTTGGGCAGAGACACAGAATCTATCAGAACCTTGGTTTAATTTTGAGTTAACACATTCATACACTTGTAATACTGGAGCAGCCTTTAGTTATGTCATGGGTGGCCTTGGAGGCTACAGCAGCTTACTATCACTTCCCTTCTAGCTTAATCAGATCAGTGGAATACACTCCAACCAGCCCGGTTTAGTGATAATTCCCGATCAGACGTGACCTGGATAGGGGCACCTGGGTGGTTCAGTCAGTTAAATGTCCAACTGTTAATTTCAGCTCAGGTCTCAATCTCAGGGTTGTAAATTCAAGCCCTGCATCGGGCTCCAGGCAGGGCATGGAGCCTACTTAAGAAGTGACATGGGTACATTCCTGTATGTTTGTGTTTGATTGAGATTGGGATATGAAATGAGTCTCCTGAGTATGGGTGTAGTCTTACCTGCATTGTGTGTATTGCAATATATAATACACTGGCCTTAAGTGACGTTATCTCAAAACCCACAAGTCCTAATTCCAACAATCTGATACCCTCATCAGTAACATCTGTGTGTTCCAGTAATAATGGTAGCTGACTTCTGTCTCACCAGGATCCTCTTTTCATAATCTCGGATTGTCCCCCCCTTAATGTCTTTTAAATGGGGAAACATGAAGCATTTTCCACCTGTGGGTCTCACTACTCCGTGATCTCCTTTTCCTGTGGGAGAATCCTGTGGCAGTCTAGCTCAGTTCTGCTGGAGCCATTCTAACCAGAGAAGCTTGATTACCTTAGTGACAGGCACTACGGTCACACCCATGCTGAACTCCTTCATCGACAGCCTGGGGTCCTGGGTTCTCCGCCTGGGAGAGATGATGGTCCATGATGGGATGTTGGCCTCAGAACCAAGAGGACATTGTGGGCCCCAAATGCAAATATTGTGAATTTAAGTTTTCTGGTGATTATTTTCTCATAATGGATATATTTATTTTACTCTATTCCCAAAGCACCTATGACTTGCTTCTGTTTGTCTTTGTTTCTCACCAACCTCTTCAGTAACTACTTTGTTACTTTTCTTCCCTAATTAGAGCATCAAATCTCTGGCTTGGTCAGCTTTCCTATAGCCATTCCTCAGATGTCCAACATTAGATATGAAGCACCACATCACATGTGGCATGGTTTTCTCAAAAATCATCCTCTGAAATGTTGATATTTGCATTCATTTACTTTGGTGTATTTTTCATATTAGTGGACTAAAAAGGGTACTACAGTTGTAATTGAAGCACTTGCCATAATAAAAACTGCTGTTTTATGTATATAATTTGATGGAATTCTTGGAGATACTTTCTCATTTACCCCATTTTTCATAAAAGTTTGTGATTGCAATGGATTCTACCCTGGACACAAAGACATAGTTTTGAACTTCCGGTGTGTAGGAATGTAGATTTGAGTGGTAGTTTGCTTAGGTGTTTTTATGTGGTATATAGCATAGGGTAAATCTGATATATTGCCTCATTCTTTGCTTTCTGTCCTCTTTCTTTCATTCCCCCTTTCCTTTATTATCTTTAATTGTACCTTTATTTTCCGTTATTGCCAACAAGACCCAGGTGGAAACTACTTTATCAGTGCATGACTGGTGGAGGAAAGAACACAAAAATGAATGTTTCATGGATAGAGTATTTGGGAATATGAAAACATCTGGAAATGGAGAGTGGTAATGGTTGCACAAAAACCAATGTACTTGATGCCAGCTGAATAGAACTGTACACCTAAGTGTTTAAAATGGTTAATTTTGTTACATGTATTTAAACACAATAAAAAAGTGACAAAGTGGAAAGAGATTGTGAGATTTCTTTCTGATAATATCTTTAATTCCATAATGTAATTGATGACTCTTGTTAGTTTTTAGAGAAATATTTTAATATTGGCCCTCAACAGTCTAGAACACAAAGGAATCCAGAAGGACTTCTGTCCCAACTAGTTCCTGGAGGTGGGCCTGCTCACTTTGGTCTCCCTCCTGATCTTGAAGCAGCCCACAACCCGGCTC
Organism: Enhydra lutris kenyoni; assembly: GCF_002288905.1. Taxonomy (NCBI): domain Eukaryota; kingdom Metazoa; phylum Chordata; class Mammalia; order Carnivora; family Mustelidae; genus Enhydra; species Enhydra lutris. The sequence goes on from NW_019154176.1 coordinate 3,599,215, forward strand.
CAGACACTGAGCCACAATGTAGGAGGAATCCTGCCCACCCAGAAGAAGTCTCGCCCTTCAGTGCCCTCTGAGGCAGGCCTGCAGAATTTGGGTCATGGATGTGGACCCTAAGTTAGCCTTGTGACTTGGCTCCAATCCCTTTCAGTTGTGGTTTGAGGCCATCTATGCCTGCCAAGTGATGTGTTATGAGCCCTACCTGTCCACATAACCAGAAAATACTACTGCTATCTTTGGACCCTGAATTGATACCTTGTCCTAGTGTCAGGATACTGACTCAGTATCCTGACAAGGTCCTGGAGTGATGTCTCTTCTGACCAGGGTGAAGACAAAGTCAATTGCTTTGGTAACAGGATTGTGTACCACAGACTCAATGCAGAGCTGACAGCAGCCAGTTCTGGTCTCAGTCCCACTTGACCATGATTCCAGAAGCAAAACCCATCACCCCAGAGACCTGACATGAGATCGTTTTTGTCCATGAAAACAGGCTATACAGTCTGAAAGAGACATTTGTTTAATTACAGAGACACAAATGACAAGCCCAGTTGCCTGCAGACACGGCCAGCAGACAGACCATTAAGTAGCCTAAGTTGAGCTGACAGATGAAGGGCTTTTCTGTACTGTGACACTAAAGACTGGAAGCGCGATTACTCGAAGGTATAGATATAAAGAGGCAATGATCACAAGAATTAGGCAAACATATCATCAATGGAAGTACCTTAAGCTGATAGGTACAATGAAGTACCTACTGTGGTAAATGTAACATTCCCAACCTTTTTATATTTACCACGAAATATTAAAACTTACAACACTACTATAATCAAAACAGATAAGAGCATAAGTGAATGCAATACTAGTGCAGGAGTTTATTGTTTAATAAAGTTGGAGTTTTGTATCTGTAGGTCAAAAATAATTTATGATTGGTACTGAATCAATTGGCCATCTTTTCTGGGGGAAAGAGGGATTGGATCCACTACTCCGCCCCATATGGTAAAATATATCCTATGAGGATTAAAGAGGTCGGTGTTTTTAAATGGATTATATTTAAGAAGTAAACTATAAAATGCGTATATAATTGAGAGTTTGAAGGGACTTTTTAAAGCAAGTTAGGAAATCCAGATACAACTTGTATTTTTTAAAATTTATTTAAAAGAGAGCCCACACGTGGGCTGGAGGAGCAGAGGGAGAGAGTCCCAAGCAGACTCTGTGCTGAGTGCAGAGCCCAACTCAGAGCTCAGTCCCACGACCCTGAGATCAGGACCTGAGCTGAGACCAAGAGCTGGATGGCCAGCCTAACTGTGCCATCCAGTTACAATTTTTAAAAATGCTTCTTTGCCTACATAAAAATCAAAGGATTTGTGCAGTAAAACATGAAACACGAATGTAGCAAAAATAGGTTATCAATTCAGTAGATGCACACAAAACATTTAATGATGCCCATGAACAAGTCTTGATAAATATGTTTTAAATCAGTGTTTTAGGGGCTCCTGGGTGGCTCAGTCATTTAATTGTCTGCCTTGGGCTCAGGTCATGCATGATCCCAGGGTCCTGGCATCGAGTCCCACATTGGGTTCCCTGCTTAGCAGGGAGTCTTCTCCCTTTCTCTCTGCCTGCTGTTCTACCTACTCTTGATCTTTGTCTCTTTGTGTCAAATAAATAAAATCTTAAAAAAATTAAAAAATCAGGGCACCTGGGTGGCTCAGTGGGTTAAAGCCTCTGCCTTCGGCTCAGGTCATGATCTCAGAGTCTTGGGATCAAGCCCTGAGTCGGGCTCTCTGCCCAGTGGGGAGCCTGCTTTCCCTTCTCTGTCTGCCTCTCTGCCTACTTGTGATCTCTGTCAAATAAATAAACGGACTCTTTAAAAAAATTTTAAAATCAGTGTTTTTTTTTTAAAGATTTTATTTATTTATTTGACAGAGATCACAAGTAGGCAGAGAGGCAGGCAGAGAGAGAGAGGAGGAAGCAGGCTCCCCGCCAAGCAGAGAGCCCGACGCGAGGCTCGATCCCAGGACCCCGAGACCATGACCCGAGCCGAAGGCAGAGGCCCAACCCACTGAGCCACCCAGGTGCCCCTAAAAATCAGTGTTTTAAAAGATCTTTATTAACTGTGCAAAGACCGTTTTCCATTCAAAGTCACAGCAAACATGATTAATGGAGTAATTTTTTAAATTTTTATGTTTTTTTTGAGATTTTATGTATTTATTTGACAGAGAGAAAGAGATCACAAATAGGCAGAGAGAGAGAGGAGGAAGCAGGCTCCCTGCTGAGCAGAGAGCCTGATTTGGGGCTCTATCCCAGGACCCTGAGACCGTGACCTGAGCCAAAGACAGAGGCTTAACCCACTGAGCCACGCAGGCACCCCATATATTTTTTTTTAATTTTTAAAACTATTTTCCAAGATCAGACGAGATTGTGCCGTTCAGGGTGGTATGGCCATAGACTTTAAAACGATTTTATTTATTTGACACAGAGAGATCACAAGTAGGCAGAAAGGCAGGCAGAGAGAGAGGGGGAAGCTGGCTCCCTGTTGAATAGAGAGCCCGATACGGGTCTCAATCCCGGGACCCTGAGATCATGACCTGAGCTGAAGGCACCCAGGCGCCCCAATGGAGTAATTTTAGAACCATTCCTGAATAAAGCAAGAATGCCCAGTGTCAGTGTTTTTCCACAAAATGAGAACAAAAATATGAAAGATTTACAAAATGTCATTACATTGAAAGCAAGGAACCGGGGCGCCTGGGTGGCTCAGTGGGTTAAAGCCTCTGCCTTCGGCTTGGGTCATGATCTAAGGGTCCTGGGATCAAGCCCCGAGTTGGGCTCTCTGCTCAGCAGGGAGCCTGCTTCCCTTCTCCTCTCTCTGCTGCCTCTCTGCCTGCTTGTAATTTCTGTCTGTCAAATAAATAAATAAAATCTTAAAAAAAAAAGCAAGGAACCAGTGATAAGAGTTTACCATTGTGTCCAATATAAAAGGAAATAAGGGGAAATAAAGGCCTATATACAGGGTTGATGGAATAGGGGCAATATAGTAGTTTACAAAGTAGGGGGAGATAAATACTGAAAAATACTTATGTTAGACATAAATCCAAATTTATTAGTAATGGCATATTATGGGCTAATGTTCCAAATGAAAGCAAAGGTTTTTAAAATATTTCAAATAGATAATATTTGAAAATTTGAAAATATTTGAAAAAGTAAGGAAAAACAAGCTGATGTAACTACAGTACTTCACAAACTTCATGAAGAAGCAGCAGAGTAGGGGCACTATTCCCCTCTTGCTCAGAGAGGAAACCTCCTGTGGAAATTTCATTACTGCATTGCAGATACTCTGGCTGCCATTGTTCTCCCTCTCCCAGAAATCCTTGACTCTGTTAGAATATCTTTCCCATTTCCAAAAGTCTTGAATGTGTGATTTGATTATTCCCTTCTTCCAAGGTGTTAAGTGAACCTGTCACTATCTCACAGATTTTGGCAGAGGAGCTGAGACTCTGACGTTAGAGACCAAGGCAATAACTGACTCATGGTATAGCCAGTAGCATGAGCATCAGTATGTGTAAATTGGCTCCCATTGTCCCGTCTCACAGGGGTTCCTAGGGGCCCGGGTGCTGGAGAACGCTGAGCTTGCAGAACCCAGTTTATTTGAACAGTCAGCCAGCCTGTTCTTTATCTTAATGGGAGAGATGATGTCATCTCTCAAGGTTCCACACTGCAAAGGCACATCTAACAAATGGGCTAGGGGAAGAGTGATCAGGGATTTGCATTCTTCCCAGGTAAAAAAGTGAATGAGAGCAAGAGAAAAAGGTGCACAGATAATTCCCACCGAAGCTGTAAGACATGTGTGAAGTTTGATTTGGATTATTAGAATGGTTTCATTAAGCCTCAAAAAGTGTCATCAAGCAGCCGCAGCCCTGATGGCCACACATGACATAAACCAACCCAACACTGCTCCACATCAGAGCCATATGAATTTATATCCCTGAAGCTGTTTTCACAGCACATGGATTGAATGACAAGCACAGAGCCAGACCCCATCACCATGACCCCTTGGAGCTTGAGCTCCAAAGATGGTAGGGTTGTTTTGCCAGGCTGTAGTGTTGGGTGTGGGGACGGAAGAGCACATTCATTGTCCTCACTCACCCTCCTGCTACACAGCTTGAATCGAAGGCCTTCCCAGTTGGCAGGGGTGTGTTCATAGGGCATGTACTCATGCTGCCTCATGGCATGAGGTGTAATCTCTCACCTCTTCTCCACTCATCCCATGCATCATCCTGAGATTCCATGAGATAGGATCAGATGAAAGAGGGACACAAGGTCTTCTTTCCAAAATTGACAGACATGTTTTGTATCCCTTACCCTGGCGAGTGTGATTCAGTGTAGATGGACTCCATGAGCAGTTTGAACAGTGATGCCCTGAGGCACCGTGCTTGAAATGTAAGACCAAGTCAATCCAGTAAGAGTATCCAGGTGGGTAGAAGACAGTAAGGACAATAAAGGGTGAATTGTGTAGGCCCACTTTTGGGCGGGCTGCGACATGGAAGGTGTAGCAACTAGACTGGCCTGGCCAGGCCAATCAGGGCAAAGATAAGTCATGCCCCCAGAAAAGGTTGGGACACAATAATAAATGTTTAAAACAGACCTTACAACCACCCACAAGACTAATGCCTGTCAACAGACATAAGATTCTTGTTTTTAAAAATATTTGAGAGCATACAGGAGCAGGGGTGTGAGGGTATGGGGGAGAGTTCCCAAGCAGACTCCCTGCTGAGTGCAGAGCCCAATGAGGGGCTCAATCCCAAGACTCATGAGATCACGACCTGAGCCAAAACCAAGAGTCAGACACCCAAACAACTGAGCCACCGAGGTGCCCCTCCCACATTCTTTATATCCATAGGGTTTTAATCCAGTTTGAATTCAAATGGGATTTTTAAAAAAAGATTTTATTTATTTGACAGACAGAGATCACAAGTAGGCAGAGAGGCAGGCAAGCAGGCTCCCTGCTGAGCAGAGGGCCCAGTGCAGGGCTCCATCCCAGGACCCTGACATGACCTGAGCCGAAGGCAGAGGTTTAACCCACTGAGCCACCCAAGCGCCCTTCAATTGGGATTATTAAAACATGAATAATTTTGGAAGGGTTTTCTACATTCCTTACATTCGAAGTACTTCTCCAGAGTGCAATGTTTTATGTTTACTAAGAGAAAAATAACTAATGAAGGTTTTCCCACATTCCTTACATTTATAAGGGTTTTCTCCAGTATGAATTCTTAAAGGTTGTGCTACTTTTGAGGCAACAATAAAAGCTCTCCCACTTTTATTAAACAGTCATAGTGTTTCTCTCCAGTGTGAGTATGCATGTGAGTGATAAAGTGGAAACTGGCAAATGCTTTCCCACACACAGACTACACTCGGTTTCTCTCCATTGTGAGTTCTGAGAGGATTAATAAAACACGAGGAAGCAGTAAAGGCTTTCCTATGTTTGTCACATTTAAAAGGCTTCTCCATAGTGTGAGCTTGTAGTTATGTTCAGTATGTTTTGAGAATGCAGTATAGGCTTTCCCACATTCCTTACACTGGTAGCACTTTATTCCAGTGTGATTAAGACATGAGGAACTCTTTCCACATTCTTACATACAAAGGTACTCTCTTCAGTATCAGATCTTGTATGTCTCTCAAAATTGGGAGATGTAACAAAGGCTTTCTCACTTCCTTACATTTATAGGGTTTCTCTCCTGTCAATTCACATGTGTATGTAAAGGTCTGCACAACAAGGAATATTTTCACCACATTCCTCACATTCATAAATCTGTTAGCAGTGGAAGTTTCCTCATGCACTCATGAAGAACGGGTGTCTCACCTTCCTTGCTTTCACAGGTTTTTTCTTCTCCATCATGAGTTGTCATTTGTCCTTTGAAGTAAGATTGATCATGGAAAGCCTTCCCACTGTCACTGCATGTGAAGGTTTTCTCCTGGATGCTGGTTTTCCAGTCCAAAATATTTGGAGTCAGATGGTTTTTTCTGTGTTGTTTAAACCCAGAAGTCTGTCTCCACTACAGGGTTTCTCCTGCAGAGAAAGGAAGCCTTTTCCATATTCCTTACTCTCGTAAGTGTTCCCTCCATTCTGAGTTCTCCTGTGTGTCTAAAGGTATGAGCATTCACTCAAGTCTTTCCAACACTGCTCACAAAGAGTTCCCATTCAACATGATTTCTTGCCTGTAGGGGAATAGATGAATGATACTTCAAAGATTTCTGAGTCATTAATTGATCCTACCTGTATCAAAATAGAAATAGCATTGCAGTGCTGATTAGGATTCATACCATTTCCAGTGCATTTATATACCTCCTGCCCTGTTCATTTTCTTCCAGCTGGGATGATTCCTTCTGCCAGCACAATGGGCCATCTTTTAAAATCCTAGAGGGATTCCTTTTGTTTCACGGAATTTCAATTTTTTTTTTTTTATATGATTTCGTTTGTGAGAGAGAGCAAGCATGCACTAGTAGGGGAACAGCAGGGAGAGGGAGAAGCAGGCTCCCCGATGAGCAAGGAGGCCAATGTGGGACTCAATCCCAGGACTCTGAGATCATGACCTGAGTAGAAGGCTGTTTAACCGACTGAGCCACCTAGGCATCCCTGTTTCAGGGAATTGTTTTAAAAACTCAACATCCATTTATATATTTGGGAATGAATACTTGTTGGAATTGTGAAGTGACAAGTTTCGAGGTAGATTTAGTATATCCCCAAATTCATCACACTGAGAATATCTCACAAGAAAAATTGTTTTGTCTTTGGAAAATGTCCCTTATCTCAAATATCTATCACTCGTGCTAATATTCTAGCTAAGGAAAAGCTCAATCTTTTCCAACTATGGGAAATAAAAAAATACCACTTTATAAACTTAAGTGATTTCAGTGTTTCTATCCTATTGGATGTTTTTTTCCCCAAAATATCCTGCCAAATTACCGAGTATTTGGTTTTACGCTACACTTTGTTTGAAAGTAAGAGAGAATAACAAATATAAGAAATTATAGAAATACATGTAGGTTAAAGGAGTTAAAAATAGTGAGGTTCATTTGAATTTGTTACAAAATTAAACATGCCAAAAACCAGTACAATAGATTTGAAGAGTTTGGCTATGTCAACAATTTATTTTTTAAAAAGATTTTATTTATTTATTTATTTATTTATTTATTTATTTATTTATTTAACACACAGAGATAGAGAGAGAGAGACTGACTGAGAGGTCACAAGTAGGCAGAGAGGCAGGCAGAGAGATGGGGGAAGCAGGCTCCCTGCTGGGCAGAGAGGCTGATCCCAGGAACCTGAGATCATGACCTGGGCTGAAGGCAGAGGCTTAACCCACTGAGCCACCCAGGTGCCCCAACAATTTAGTAATGATGTTAAGAAGTTGGTGAAAAAAACGACTCTGAAATTAAACAACATGATTCTCTTCAAGGGCAGTATCGCTCATGATGCCCTTCTCTGACTATAGCTGACTGAGAACCACCGTGGCATTGTATGGCAACAGTGTCTGTTCGTGTGGATTAACTTGAATGCAGAGAGATATTCGGGAATTTCAAGCTAGAATGGAATGAATTCCAGTCAGGTAAATGTGGCAATTACAGTCATCTCTGTTATTCAGTCTTCTTTCTTTTCTCCTAGGTTTTCCTTCTAAGGACATGTTGTTCTTTCTTGAAACAAGGATAGAGGCAGAAAAGATGAAGACTGAGTGTTTAACAGGTTCTTCTCAGGTAAGAAAAAGTTGATCCTTCAATAAAAATGACATGCTACATCTACCAGATACATATATTTCCTTATAAGTAGACCTGTTTCCACAGCTTCCTAAAGGAACAGAGTCACTCTGAGCCCTTGTTGAATTTTCTCACAAAGTACAGCCTATCAGAATGAGAGAATACCAAATAATCTCAGTATCTGCATTTCATAATGGCGACTACATGTTATTTTGGCAGGTGCTTATATGATGAGGCTCAAAGTGTGCATTCCTTAGTTTATAAATTCATCAGTGCTTACAGGTATCTCTTTTCTCAGGAGTTTGCTGCAAGAAGAAAACCAGACAAGAGCTTTTATTTTTTGTTTATTTTAAAGGATTTTATTTATTTACTTAAGAGAGAATGAGAGAGAAAGAGAGAGAGCATGGGAGGGGAGAGATTCAGAGGGAGAAGCAGACTTACCACTGAGCAGGCAGCATGATATGGGACTCGATCCCAGGACTGCAGGATCATGACCTAAGCCGAGAGATATGACTATGGCACACATTCATTCTGAAACATTCCTCTCTTGTGTGGTACCCCAGCATGTACTCCCAGCCTCTAAGGCTATATAATAACACATCTTAAGGGTCATAGGGTTGTGGAGATCTTTCTGTCTTGTGGCTACCCAAGCCATACTTCTGTCTGTGAGTCTCCTTAATAAACCATCTCTCATCAAACTACACTTGTTTGCCTTCTTTGGTCTTGTATCTCCTTTGGCTTTGGAGTTTGTTTTGCATATACCTTTCAGAAAACAGTGCTAAACACTCTTCTCTCTGTTGATAACTCACTCATGGTTGATATACTTCATTCCTGGCTTCAGTGAAGCCTCTAACACTGAACTTAATACAAGTCTAAAAGCTCTTGTCCAGGGGCGCCTGGGTGGCTCAGGTTCCGACCTCAGGACTCTGTATTGTGCAGGTAGAACCTAAAGCAGAGTCTCTGAAAAAGGGCATCAACAAGGACTTATTATGGGACATATTCTAGGCCATCATCCTGCAAAGCTGAGGGTAAAATCTGCTGGAATGCTGCACTATATGAACCAAGATTATTTCAGAGCAGATCAAGAATGATAAGTGGTCAGGGCCTTCTCCATCCCTCTGGAGATCAGGTTATTTGAAGTTGGGTTCATATTAATTAATCAATCAAAAATACTGATTAGTGATAATTCAACAGGATCAATTACTTTTTCTGTATAGATGACATGCATGAAAGCTACTCTAACAGGACGGTATACAAGAGGTTATTAATATCAATTGCCAATAACTGAGGACTGTTACATATCATGTCTCACTAGAGTTTTGAGCTCACACATATGTGGAAAAATTTGTATATCTGAATCTGCTTCTTTTAACGATTTTATATTTAAGTCATCTCTACACCCAACATGAGGCTCAAACTCACAACCCTGAGATCAAGAATCGCATGCTCTACCCACTGAGCTAGCCAAGCACCCTTCCCCACCTTTTCTTAAAAAAGATTTTAAGTATGAATCTATTCATTCAACTGTAACGATCTAAACACCAATCAAACATATCTGTTAAAATTTAGTGTCCAATGAATTTTTACCTTTGAATGAAGAAAATAACACAAAGTATCTAAATTTTTGGTACTGACTGCATACTGCAGTACCTACTTTATATAATAAAGAAGTAAAATATTCTTCAAAATAATATTAACTTTTTCATTTTTGTTCATTGTAGATACTGAAAATAATTATGTACATGGTCTACACATACTTTTACTGGACAGCACTGGTTGAGGCTGTTGCTGAGTATATAAAGGAAAAAAAAATTTGTTTCTGTCAATACCACTGAGCTTGCCTCCTTGGATGGGAAGCTTGAAGCTTGTTCATTTCAATTCTTATTGAGGATTTATTCCTTTCTTCTGTTCAGTAAATAGTAAGTTATGTCTGTGGCAGATACTCATGAGAACAGTTACATATACAGAAAATGTCACAGGCATAAAAGAGCCAACATTCCTATTGTAGAAGATAGACAATAAAGTAATAATTGACCTATCAATTCATAAGTGACATGGGAAAATAAACAGGTGGGGGGAAAAAAAGGGTGTCCTATATACACACCCCACATAAATTCTGTTGGTTTCTGGGCAAGACAATGGAGAAAAAGAGAATCATTAGCTCTTCCATATTTAACCTAAAAAGATTAGAAAAGGAATGCCAAAGTTTTTACAAAATAACTCAGAATATGTTAAAGTGCTGAAGCTCCCACAGGTGTTGGTTGGAACCTCCAATCAAACAGGTGTGTGCTTCCCCTTGCCTTGACAGAGGGGCAAGTCCATGCCACACTTTGCTCAACATGTGTGCATTTTGTGTGTCTTTTCAGACAACCGCCATTTCATATTTTGTATTTGTTCCGTTTTCTATTTAATTTGCCTTTATGTTTCTTCGTTTTGCCACAGACTTCCTTTATGCTTGTATTTTATGTCTAACTTTCTAAAAAAAGATTATTTATTTCTTTGAGAGAGAGATCACAAGTAGGCAGAGAGGCTCCCCCTCTCTCTCTGCCTGCCTCTCTGCCTACTAGTGATCTCTGTCAAATAAATAAATAAAATCTTTAAAAAAAAAAAGTCTATTAACTTCCTACGTGAACGTTATGTGTCAGAAGCAAAGAACGCGCAAAAATAAAGTCAAACCGTCAGATAAAACATTCCTTTGCATCCAAGAGGAAAACAGGCCCGTGGGAATCAGCTCCCCCCACAGTGCTCACCCGAGTGCGCCGGAACCGCGTGGTCCGTGACGACGCGAGGACACGGCCAGAATCTACCAACCCGGCGGATGAAGCTCTTTTCCCCCTGCAGAAAAGTAACAAAAGTCGCTTCGCAGGCTCCTGAAGAGGGAAGCAGTGTATGAACCGACCCCCCAGAGGCGCCCTTATATTTCCTGAAAAGCTACTCCCGAAGACACCCCAGCGGAAGGCAGCGGTGCGCGCGAGGTCTCTTTTTTTCTTTTTTAAAGTTTGTTTGAGTCATCCCTACACCCAAGGTAAGGCTTGAACTCACCACCCCAAGATCGAGTGGCTCGCTCCACTCACTGAGCCCGCCAGGCTCTCCACGGGCCAGGTCTCTTTAAGCAGGCACCTGGGAGGCGCGAGACACTTGTCCTTTAACTGCCACCTTCCAGCCCCTTCCCTCTCCCTAGGGTTAGCCTCCAGACGCTGGCAGGCGCGCACTCACAGCCAAAGCGAAACCAGACCAGTGGCGGCGAAGACCCCGGCGCCTGCGTGATCTCACTTCCGCTTCCAGCCTGAGGTCGGAAGGGGCGGGCCCCCGCGGGCGGCCGTCAGCCCCGTCGGACCATCTCAGGCGGGAGACCGCTGGTTTCCTCCCGCCTGGGTGTGGGTGGGCGGGGCTGGGCGAGGCCCCGGGGCGGGGACAGAATGGGATCCGGAGACTAGGCGGAAGTTAGGACCAGCGCCGTGGGCGGGGCTTACTCTTGAGGGCGTGGCTGCAGGTCCGAATAGACCAAGTGCCTATCGGCACTGCTGAATATTTAAGCTGGAAGGGCGAGTGTGCGGGAGCGCCGACCCCACTACAAGCACGGGAGAACTGCCTGCCCTTCCCCTTGTTCCTGGACCGCTTACAAGGATTCTCCCCTATCTAACGTTGTTGCCAATCCTTAAAGTGGTCTAGCTCCTCCAGTCAGTCCCTTCTTTAGGTCTTTGAGCACCATGCTAAACTCCAGTAAGCGATTCCTTTAGATTTTCAATGTAATGACATTTTCTGCAAATCTGTTCCCCCCCATAATAATTCTTTTTATTTATTTTTTAAATACAATTGATACCGGACATTCTTCACTTCTCAGGAATATATCTGAAGTTTCTCCAGGAATCACGTTCTCTGTGGTTGCTGTGGTTTTCAGTGGATGACCTTTACGGAGTTAATAAAGATGTTTAAACCCTGATTTTAATGACATTTTATTGAGTTGTTCATGTGCATTATCGAATGTGTCTTATACATCTGTAACTATTTTGCTAGGTTGTTTCATGTGTTGCTGTATAGAATACTAAATGTATGTAGCCAAATAATCTATTTTTTAAAAAAATATTTTAAGATTTGAGAGAGAGAGAGAGAGAGAGAGACAATGAGCAGTCTCCGCAGTGAGCAGGGAGCCTGACATGGGGCTCAATCCCAGGACCCTGAGACCGCGACTGGAGCTGAAGGCAGCTGTCTAACCGACTGAGCCTCCCAGAGGCCCCAAAATAATTTGTTTCTTGCCTTTAAATGTCCAAACTGTATACTGAATTTATTTCTCACATTAAAGACATTTTTTTTAAAGATTTTATTTATTTATTTGACAGAGAGAGATCACAAGTAGACAGAGAGGCAGGCAGAGGGAGAGAGAGAGAGAGAGAGAGAGAGAGAGAGAGAGGGAGAGGGAAGCAGGCTCCATGCCGAGCAGAGAGCCCGACGCGGGACTCGATCCCAGACCCTGAGATCATGACCCGAGCCGAAGGCAGCGGCTCAACCCACTGAGCCACCCAGGCGCCCCTCTCACATTAAAGACATTTTTAAAAAGATTTATTTATTTGAGTGAGCGAGAGAGGGAGAGAAGGAACAGGGAGAAGGACGGAGAGTGAGGGAGAAGCAGGTTCCCAGCTGAGCAGGGAGCCCCTGCTGGGCTCAATCCCAGGACACTGGTATCAGGGGAGCTGAAGGCAGCCACTCAACGGACTGAGCCTCCGAGGCGCCCCTATTAAAGACATTTGAATTTTTAATCCTCGTGGAGTTGATTTCGCCATGTGGTGTGGGGTAGTGGATCTGGTTATTTTATTTCCTACAGAAAACATGGCCAGTTGTGGTACCACTTACCAGTAAACTTTTCTTGACCTAGTCATGTGAAATTCCATCTCAATTAAATAAATTACTATATGTGCTGGTATAAGTTTCTAGACTCTTCTGTGCCAGTAATAGTAATACCCATGTACCTTTTTTTTTATTGCAATAGCTTAATATTTAGTTCTAATATTTAGTGGTAAAAATATAAGGGCTGCTAATATATGTTGCACCTTACTGCTCTAAGTGCTTCAGAGATAAGACATTATTTTTTATGCTTCTAATGATATAGCTATGCCATGACTTTTTTCTTTTGTTTTTGGAATAGCTTTATTTATTTATTTATTTTTAAGATTTTATTTATTTATTTGACAGAGATCACAAGTAGGCAGAGCAGCAGGCAGAGAGAGAGGGGGAAGCAGGCTCCCCGCTGAGCAGAGAGCCCAATGTGGGGCTCCATCCCAGGACCCTAGGATCATGACCTGAGCCGAAGGCAGAGGCTTAACCCACTGAGCCACCCAGGCGCCCCTGGAATAGCTTTATTGACCTATAATTCACATAACCTACAATTTGTGCATTTGAAACTTAAACATTCAATGTTTTTTTTTTTTTAATTAAATTCCAGAGTTGTGCAACTAGCACAATTTTAGAACTTTTTTGTCACTCCAAAAGAACCATTCCTTTGGCTATCATCCCATTTTCTTCTTCTCTTAGTGTGTAGGTAACCATGAATGTATTTTCTCACTCTAAAGATTTGCCTTTTCTGGACATTTCATGTAAATGAAATCATAAAATCCTTTACTGATAGCTTCTTTTCACTTAGCATGTTTTCAAGGTTCGTATGTGTTGTAGTATGCATCATTTTAAATTGCTGAATGATATTCCTTTGTATGGATATACTACATGTTATTAATATATTTATCAATTGATGCACATTTAGGTTGTTTACACTTTGTGGGTATTATGAGCACTGCTGCTCTGATCATTCACATATTTTTGTGTGTCTGCAGACATATTTTAATTTATCCCGGGTATTGTATTAGAATTCCCCAGAGAAATAGAACATATAGCCCTGAAATTTATGGTGAGCTCAGAAGGATCTATTATATATACACACATACAATGGACACAACATACATTATACGTACTTATACACACACAACATGACTTTTATATAAGGAACTACTTATATAGCTATGAAGGCTGAGAAATCTCTCAATCTACCATCCCCAGTCGAGAGAGCTATGAAAGTAGGTGGTACCTTTCAAACACTCGAGAGCCAGACTGCCCACAATGGAGATTTCAGTCCCTGTCTCAAAGCCCAAGAAGAGGAACACCAAGAGCAGGAGAAGATCACTATCCCAGTTCAACAATCAGACTGAAAAAGAGAATACAGTCGTCCTCTGCTTTTTCATCCATTCAGGCCCTAAATCGCATTGGATGATATCCATCCATGTTGGGGAGGGTGATATGCTATGCTTAGTCTATTGATTTAAATGCGAAACTCCTGAAACATGCCAACAGGCACTACCAAAAATGACATTAATGAGATATCTAGGTATTTCATGACACAGTCTAGCTGACACACGAAATTAATTAATAGGTATCTACCTAGGACTGGAATTGCTGGGTCAAATAGTAACTATATATTTGACATTTTGAAGTACTATCAGACTGTTTTCCAAAGTGGCTGCACCATTTTATATTTTACCCATCAGTATATAAGCTATTTCCCAATGTCATTTGTTAATTTTTTTTTATTAGCTATCCTAAATGGTAAGAAGTGATATCTCCTTGTGATTTGGGTCATTTTTCTATCAGTGATGTTGATGACTAGTGGTAACTTTTCATGTATTTGTTGCTATTTGTTATGTCCTTGGAGAAATGTCTCTTCAAATCTCTTGTCTATTTTAAAATTGAATTGTTTTTTCATTGTTTATGAGTTATTTATATATTCTATTTATTTATATATTTACATATATATACACAGAATATTTATATATTCTGTATAGAAGTTGCTTTTTGCATATATGAATTGCAAATATTTTCTACCACTCCATGGATTGTCTTTCTTTCACTTTCTTGATGTGTTCTTTGGAGTACAAAAGTATTTAAATGTTGATGATGGACCTCTGAAGTACAAAATATCTTAATTTTGATAAACTACAATTTATCTATTTTTTTTCTTTGATTGCAAGTGTTTTTGGTATCACATCTAAGAAACCATTGCCAAATTCAATGTCAAGAAGCTTTCCTCTTATGCTTTCTTCTGGGAATTTTGCAGTTTTGTCTTTGGTTGATCTTTGGTCCATTTGTTTTTTTTTTATAAAGTAAGAGATGGAAAGCAGTAACATTCCAGTGCTTCGTCACATATGGCTGGCAGTGCCATTTGCATAGTCCAGGAACTCTCGACTGCTCTTTACTTGGTTAATACCAAAAGATAAGATATAGTTATGTATCCTAAATTTTTGAGATAGGCAAAATTGAATTATTAAGTGGAGAAGCAGTAGAGATAAGTACCTCTTTGTTATGCTTATATAATGTTTTATTTTTTTTTTAAGATTTTATTTATTTGAGAGAGAGATCATGAGAGGGGAGATCAGGAAGAAGACTCCCCACCAGTACCCCAGGACCATGACCCGAGCTGAAGTCACTCGCTTAGCCAACTGAGCCACCCATCCACCCAGAATAATAAGTTTTAAACTCTGAAAGCCAGTTTTAACACCTATTGAGCCATATTAATTTTTTTTAACCAAGTATCCACAGAATCATTTTATCAAGGAATAAAGCCAAAAACCATAATTTAAATTTATTTTTCATCGTTGTCAGGGCATTGATGATTAAGATGGGATAATTTAGGGTAATGGTTACAATACTTATGGGAAATTTAGACATTACTACAATTACAGTGGGGTACACCTATTTTCCTCTATTTTAAATAGTTTTTTGATTATAGGAGAAATGTTTAAATTTAGTGGGGTCCCCAAGTATAGCTATAATTTGAGCCCTAGTATTGATAACAATTTATGAAGCCCTGTCAATTAGTGTATTTTAGCAATGTTATATTTAATTTAGAACTTAAATTGTGGAGGTGCAAAAGCCTTGGTGACCCTTTTATCTTTTTAATATGTAAATTATTTAATATATACATTTTGTTTCTTATTTGTTGTATATATAATTATATAGAAAACTTATGTAAGTTTTTAACATATAAACTTTAATATATAACTAAGTTTTCAATTGATTCAAATTATGGATCTTTGTTTTAGTTTAGTTGTGTGTAGTGTATATTTATAATTTACATATATACATATCTATATTAAATGTTGGAAATGTACATAATTTACTTTACCTTTTGTTTTCTCCCCTGTATCTGTAGGTTTATTTTTCATTATCATTTTTAAATGAGTAAGCAATTGAAGACTAACATTATGTTTCTAGACCTGACAGTTGCTTGGTACAGAAGATTTAAAGTTCCTGTTCTTTGGGAAGGGAGGGATTACTTGTAGTCACATAAAGCCCCGGCCGCTATACCTTTTTTCTTTTGGTCTCTCACCTTTCCCTGTTTTTTTTCTTTATGTATTTACCCATAAGCTCCTGATGGTCCTGAGTGGAACTTTGCTATGCGCAGTGACCTCCCTTTCTAGACTGTGCCTTTCAACCTCAGAGGGACTGGAGTCTCTCTCCAAGAGAGCAATAGGGGGGAATCCCAATTTTATAACATTTGGTTTTCAAGAAGATGCTCTTACATGTTGATAGGCAGCGGCACTCGAGAGACCACGTACATTGACCAGGAGATTTACAAACGGGTTTGAGTTGAGAAACCTCCCGAGGTTTTTTAAGGGGAGCAGGGAAAAATGTTCTTCCCCTTTTCCCTTTTTCATGAAACATGGATCTCATCTCCCACCAGGTAGGCGGGGGAACAAATCACGACAGAAGCAAAGCGAGGAATAACAGGGACATATGTGACAGCTGCTGCTGTCTTTGGCAGGGAAGGCTGCTGAGGACCTCCTGATCTCTTTGGCCCCCATAGGAGATGTAGTGGCTGAGGAGATCCCCCTTGGTGTTGCAGGGACCACCACTCCACAGTGCTGAGGAGAGGTAAGTCGTTTCTGGTTGTCCTCACATACCGGTAAGGAGAAAATGTTATCAGCTAAGTCAATCATTTGCATTTATACCAAGTGAATTAAAACATTATTAGGGGAGAAAAGTGAGGAGTATATAAGAATGAAAGGACAAGGGTGCCTGGGTGGCTCAGTTGGTTAAGTGTCTGCCTTCGGCTTAGGTCATGATCCCAGGGTCCTGGGATTGAGCCCCACATCAGGTTCCCCGCTCAGTGGAGAGTCTGCTTCTCCCTCTCCCCACTGTTCATGCTTTCTCTTTCTCTAATAAATAAACCTTTAAAAAAAAGAATGAAAGGACAATTTATCAGAAATATAAAATGAGGGGCACCTGGGTGGCTCAGTCTGTTAAGCATCTGCCTTCGACTCAGGTCATGATTCCAGGATTGAGCCCCACATTGGGCTCCCAGCTCAGCAAGGACTCTGCATCTCCCCCTGCCCCTCACCCTCCTGTGCGTGCTCTCTAATAAATAACAATAAAATCTTAAAAAAAGAAATATAAAATGACCACATTTGTATGCATCTACCTATAGTGCCTCAAAGTAAGACAGAATTAAAAAAAAAACCAATCTGACTACCCCCAGTAATAGTGACACATTTAACATACGTCTCTCAATAAAGGACAAATGAGGAGAGGTTTGTAATAATAAAAATTTTATAAACAAAAGATTCATATATCAGACACACTGATTATACTGAATAATTACAGAATAGGCATTGTTTCCAACCATATTTAAAAGATTCATAAAACTTGACCACATAGGAGATATTCTCGGTTAACTGAAACAGAAGCTCACTCCAGAGTGGTTTACATCAGTTAGGAGTTTATTTTTCTTGTGTTAGATGAAGCCCAGAAATAAGCAACCCGAGGTTGGTACAGCCAAATGATACTGTATATCCCTGTGGTATAATCAGTAGCCTCTGACTATCATCCTCTTGGTCTATTTTCTAGGAAAGAAAAAGAGATGAGACACGGGGCAAATGTTGAAAAAAAGATGCCAACTGAGATACTCCCATTGCCACAGCTTCTTTAGAACCCACGAGTAGTGACCTCTGCCTATTTCTCACTGACCAGAACCAAGAGCTTATGGGGGCTCAAAGCAGCAAAGTAAGTTGAGAGAGTTCCTTAAAAAATTGTTCACACTGCCAACTTGAATACAACTATAGTTTTGTTACTTTAGGAAAGGGAAGGAGGAATGGATCTGGGGCTACTCATTGTATCCGACACATTGGGCCACACAGCAAGTCTCCAATAATTTTGTTTGAAATAATGTCATACAGAATCTAATCATAAAGACCACGCATCTGTGTATAATCCAATTAAATTAGAAATCTACAAAAAAATAACTAAAATATGCAGAGTCTGCACATTAAAAATCCATTTCTAAATAACCTACAGGTCCAAGACATCTTGATGAGGATTGGACCACATTTAGTACTAAATTATGGTGAAAACATTATTTATCAAAATTTTGTGGTATAGACTAAGGAGCATTTAGAGTGCCATATAACCTTTAATACTCATCAGTTAACAAGCTGTCACACTTTCAGGATGAGACACTCACTGATAAAGACAATCACAGAACGATAACATTCGTAAGATTGTTCCCAGTATAGCGTAAGTCAAGAATTGTGCCTGGGCTTTCTACATTGGTCACAGCAGGGCTGCTCTCTGGTGTGAGTTCTAACATGAGGAATGAGGGGTAAAGGCCTAACAAAGGCTTTCCTGTAGTCATTTCACTCATACTTTCTGCCCAGTATGTATTCGCTTGTGCATTATAAGGTTAGTGCTGGTGCTGAATGCCTTTCCACACTGAATGCATTGATAGGGCTTCTCTCCTGTGTGAGTTCTCACATGTACCCTTAGGCACGAGGAATTCCTAAAGGCCTTCCCACATTCTTTACACTCATAGGTTTTCTCTCCAGTATGAGTTCTCTTGTGCACGATGAGGTAAGAGCCTGTGCTGAAGGATTTTCCACACTGACTACACTCGTAAGGTTTCTCTCCAGTGTGAGACCGTGTGTGTTTCTTAAGGGATGACTGATCAATGAAGGCTTTCCCACAGTCACTGCATTCGTAGGGCTTCTCTCCAGTGTGGGTTCTCATATGCTTCTGAAGGGATGAAGGAACGGTGAAAGCCTTGCCACATTCCTTACAGTCATAGGGTTTCTCTCCAGTGTGAGTCCTTTTGTGCACATTAAGATGAGAGCTCTGGCTGAAGGATTTTCCGCAGTGATTACACTCATACGGTTTCTCTCCCGTGTGAGATCTCACGTGCTTTTTAAGGGAAGACTGAAAAATGAAGGCTTTCCCACAGTCACCACATTCATAAGGCTTCTCTCTGGCATGAGGTCTCACACATTTCTGAAGGGACGAGGAGCTGGTGAACGCTTTTCCGTGCTCCTTACATTCTGAGCTTTCCTCCATGGTACACATTGTTTTGTGGACACCAAGGGAGTCTCTTTCTCCATGATCATGGCATTCACAGAATTCCTCTCCAGCAGGTATTTGCACATGTACTGAAAAGGAAGGGTGTAAGCTGAAGGACCTAAGACACTGATTACACGGATGAGATTTCTCTCCTGTGAGAGTCTTTAAGCATTTCCTAAGGGATGCCTCTTGAAGGAAAGCTTTGCCACAATTATTAAACTCACAAGTTTTCTCTCCACTGTGAGTACTTACATGACTGCTAAGAGTTGAGGGGTGGCCAAGGTCTTTCCCATATTCTTTATAACTGAAGCATTTCTCTCCCTCACAATATCTTGTACATATAAAGTGATAGTTCTTTCTGAAGAATTTTCCACAATGATCAAAGTCCAAGGGTTTCTTGCCAGGTTGAGTTGGTGCCTGCAGAACAAGCAAGTGGTAACTAAAGACTTTCTCACTTTCTTTACACTCGTGGGAATTCTATTCTGTGTGGATTCTGCCATACATAGGAAGTACATGATTATGACTGACATTTTTACTATTTTCAGTGCATGTATGTGATTTTTTTTCCCCTATTAGTTCCTTCATGTTGAATCAACTGAATGCTCTAACCCAGGACTCCATCATTCCTAACAAGGGGCATCCTATATACAGAATTTTGCCAATAATGAGTGAAGAATGAATTAACCATGTATTAAATACTTAATGGAATCATATTTAAATAAATGTTTACTTTTTGGTATTCTCTGTGGGGCAGCAAATATTGAGCTTGTTTTAGAGATTTCTCTAATTTTATGAGATTCAGGAAGACGTTTCTGAGACAGCTTTGTGGTGAGTGAATGCTACCTGCCTCACTGTCTCACCTCATTTGGAAGCTGGTGCTTTAACTCAATAGCATCAAAGACTTCTACTTTAAAAGAAATCAGAAATCATTCCTGGTGAATCTTACCGTTTTTATGCCATCGCAAGTTTTTTCCCCAGGGGCATTCTTCAGAGGAATCCCATCTTTTGATTTCAGTTGAATATCCCAATCTGAAATTGAAAATTTTTGAAACTATTGGGATAAAAAGTAGGGATAACAGAAAAAAGGAGGTGGGCACCCTATGAATTGTTTTCAGGAACACTAAATATGGAAAGGAAATGTGAAAGAGAAGATGTAACCTGTGACCAGAGGACCTGTTCTAGGAACTTGGCTCTGGGAGAAGATGCTAATGATAGGAACAAGCAATGGAAATGGGAAGTATTTCATTTAGAAAGGATTCTGGAGGTTTGAAATAATAGGAGAGTGTATTATCTGGAAAGCAAAGTAGGGAAAATGGAACCAAAAGTATTCAAGGAAATGTCAAATTTAAAGAGGAATTAAAACAGCTGTTTCCTCTGAGACATGAAAACGTGAATGAATGGCAAGATGGTGAAAGAAGGAAAGCTCGCATAATGGCCTCCTTCTTCCAAACTGACAGTCCCAAATGGACCATCCCTCACCAAGTCTCCTCCACATAATGACTCCTTTCTGCTTGGGGCTCACCTGTACAGGCACCTTGGAGAATTGCCCCCTCCTCTGTCCCCAGCACTTCCTGCTCCACCTCCATGATCAGACTGGGTTTGCAGAGAGGGTATCCTGCTCATGGAGAAAGACACATGAGGTGGGGAACTGTGAAGGACACAAGAAATCTGTCCACAAAACTGATTCCAATACTTTGATATTAAGAAATTCCGAAGATAGATAAGTAAAACTTCAGGAGTGACCAAAGAATCAGATCTGAGCTCTTCTGCAAGGTCCCCCAAACAGACACCTACATATGCCCTATCCACAGGGAACTAACCCTCGAAATCCAAGCCCAAGAGCAGAAACATACTGCAAATCACCTAAATTTTACAATAATAATGAAAATGAAATCAGTATGTTTTTATGGAAAGCCATGAGACTGCCCCACAAGGGCAAAAGCTATTCTTTTTGTGTTTACCATGTATTGTCATTCTTTTCACATATCCTGGAACATGGTATATGAAGAAGGACCATCTGCTGCATGAAGAAATGAGAGAATGAAGGAATGAGGCCAATCTTACCCACGGAGGCCAGGTTCCTGTAGTTCTCCAGCATCACGTCTCTGTACAGGGTTTTCTGAGCAGGGTCCAACAGCGCCCACTCCTCCTGGGAGAAGTCCACTGCCACCTCCTCAAAGGTCACTGAATCCTGAAACATCACATGCACTGTGGCTCAGGCAAGGCCCGTCTCTAACAATGTAGCAAAAGAATGGTGGAGAGGCTGCCAGCACTGGGGAAAGAGACTAGCACACAGCAGGCTTGCAGGTGCTTCAGAGGCCTCCCATTATCTCATTAACTGAGACGCGAGGCTCAGTTCTTGGAACTCTCCTCTTTCGCTCTCCCTGCCTGGATCATCTCATCCAGACTCATGCTTTAAGCACCCTGTCTAATATATAGTTGACCTGCTCTTCCCACCACTAGGTTGCAAGGACTCTTCCAGTCTTAGCCAAGATTGAGTACAGATTGACTGTATGGCAGGATGAGAAAAATACTTGAAAAATGAATGATTTTCCTAGTGAAAAATCTCTCTTGTCCTGCATAGCACGCAGCAGAATATGGAACTAATACTCAACTTGGAGGAAGATCTTGGAAAAAAAAGAAATTAACAAATGATGTAGCAATAGAAGTCTTTCCTACTGCATTCTTTATCTCATTCTAAGAGGCCCAGAGAAGTGGGGAAGACTGAGGCCAGCTCAGTTGAAATTGTAGGTCAGGGGCAAGAGATGTGTCCTTTGGGAACAGCAATGTTTTTTAGAAGGAGAATAATTTCCTGTATACCTGTGACCAGGTTGTCAGAAATCCTGCAGCCATTCTTCCTCTTGTGTGTCTCCCTCCTTACCAGGCAGGATTCTAAGCAAGCAGACCTAGAGAAGAAAGAAGCCACCAGAGTCTGGGTTGGACAGATATTCAACACTTACACCCTAGAAGCTTCCACATACTAGCTTCAGAGGGAACACAGACACATACACACACACATACACAAACCCACAGTACACTTCCCTGTTAGGATTTTACCTTCCTATCCTAGAACAAGTAGCAATCAGGAATACAGTATTTATTTTTAGCTTTTACACTTTTTTTTCTAGACTGAACTACTAAAAATGTCTAGAGTCAATAGGCACTGTGAGAAGCAATGAGCCTTCCTAAAACTACCATGCCTCTAAATGTCATTTGCCCAGGAAAGAAACAAGGGGGCTCATTTGAGAAACAGCTGAGTCCAGTGTAGAACATGAAATGTTCAAGGTGAGTCTGAAACATCATATAGCAGAAAGCAAGAAACCCAACAAAGCTAACGGGGTTGTATCAAAAAGACAAAGGAGGAAATTTTAAAAAAACAGCTCTCCTTGGCTTAAGATGGAACAGTTTACAAAATAATGACTGCAATGTGTTGAAATCATCAAATCTAAAACAAAATAATGAGTTCATAACGACATTTAAAAAAAAACCCTAATGGTCAGTATTAGAGGAGGCCAGGCTATCAACTCATAATTCTGAAAATTCTGAAAGGAAAGAATCAAGCATATATCCCTCTCTCTTTTGTGAACAATATTTTTATGATTTCCAAACTGCTGTGATGAGGCGAAGTTCTTTACAGAAGAATCGTATAAGCTTTATAAGCTTTTATAGCGTTTATCATAAAACGCTAGAGTCAGAAAGTCACCATTTCTAAAGCACTAGTACATTAATGGATCATGGCAATGACAACCAACAGCTATTAAGTTATTAGGTGAAAAGTAAATGGGGATGTTTATTTCTGACTTTTAATTTTGAAAAAACTTTTAAACTGAAAGAAAATAATGGTGTGAACATGAACTTCCACAGACTCTTCACCATTAAAGTTTGCTTTCTCTACCCCTGTGTTCCCTCTCTGTTTCAGCAAGAATGTTAAGAGTCTATTCGAGGGGAAACAGCAGATGTCATGACCCTTTCCTCCTCTATACTTCAGAGTGACGCCAGAACTTGGATATTCATGTAACCACAACGAGCAAAATCAGGACTATTTAACATGGATTTAACATTCCATATGCAGCATTTCACTAACTGGCCCAATAATGTCCTTTATAGCAATCACTTTGTAAATTTCCCATACAGGACCATGCCCTCAAACCATGGTTCTTTTTTTTTTTTTTTAAAGATTTTATTTATTTATTTGACAGACAGAGATCACAAGTAGGCAGAGAGGCAGGCAGAGAGAGAGGGGGAAGCAGGCTCCCCACTGAGCAGAGAGCCTGATGTGGGGCTCGATCCCAGGACCCTGAGATCATGACCCGAGCTGAAGGTAGAGGCTTTAACCCGCTGAGCCACCCAGGCGCCCCCAAACTATGGTTCTTTACTCTTCTTTGATCTGGACCTATTCCTTGGCCTTTCATCTTTCAAGATATGAAGAGTCCAGGTCCGATGTTTGACGACTCCAATTCTGGCTTGTCTGATGGTTTTCTCATGATTAGACTCAGATAGTTCTTTTTTGGATGAAGGATTACACAACTGATGTGTGTCCTTCTCGGTGAGCCACTTCGGGAAGCATATGACCCAGTCTGTATTGTTACTGGTAACTTTAATCATGTGGTTAAGGTGGCATGCCACAGTTTCTTCTATGAAGTAACTGTTTTCTCCTCTTGTAATTAATAAGGACTCTTATTAACCAGGGGATAAATGAAGGCTGTATAAACAAGCTGGAGAACTTTATAAAGGAAGGATCAAGCTGACACTGGAACCCAATGATAAATCTTAACATCACAAAGTAGGTATCTGATCACGGAAGTTCTGATATGATGTAAGAAGAAACAGTACCATCTGTGAAGTATTTTTGCCAAAAAAACCCCTGACAAATCCTTTCACATTAGCAGTTTATAAAGAGAAAAGAGGAAGGACTGAGGGACATGTTTTTAAAATGACATCATGAAGGGGCACCTGAGTGGCTCAGTATTGTGATAATGCTAAATACTTCCTGTTAAGCCTAAATCTAGCCAAGCTTCTAAAGACTTTCAACAGGAAATACAGAGATAAACAAGTTAAACACCAAGATGCAGCAATCAGCCAAATCTACAATGCAGAACACTTTAAAGACAAATGACTTAGTATCTCCAATTAGTTGATTAACAAAGAAAGGAAAAAGGGAGGAGATGAAACAGGTACTTAAGAGATCTATACCTCAAAAAACTATATGGGAGCTCTGATAGGATCCTGACTTGAGCGAACCAACTGTAAAAATATATTCTGGAGACAATCAGGGAACTTTGGAGTCTGCCAGGTGAGAAAATGCTATGGTGGTATGTACCAGCTACAGATTCATACTTAAGTATTTACTGATGAAAGGACGTGATATCTAGAATGTGCTATAAAAAAAAAAAAACCCAGGGGGGGGAAAAAAAAAGCAAGTGGACAGGCTACTAGCACTATCCCAACACTATTACCTCCATAATACAGAAGCCACCACTCACATAAGGCTGCTGAGCCCTTGAAATGAAGCCAGTGTTAAAATTAAAATTTAAATTTAAATAGCCATATGTGGATAGTGTATTAAACAGTCAGGCTATGATGATCCAAGATTGGTAAAATATTGATAATTGTTAAAGCTGAGTGTTGACAACATAAGGATTCACTATACTATTCTATTCTTATGTGTGCTTGAAATTTCCCTATGAAAAGCTTAAAAATTTAAAAGGATAAAATAAAGACATTTTTAAGTAAAAACCTGAGAGAATTTACCCATCAAAAGATCACTAAAGTAAATTCTCAGTATTCCAGGAAATGGGAGTTTGTGCAACGGAAATGTTAAAAAAGTAGAGTGAACAAAAATCAAATGGGCCTGTAAGGGCCAATTTAGCCAGAGTGGCCCCACCTTGGCTGAACAGCCATTTTGTTGTTTATGCAGTAAAACTTAAATTGACCCTGCCACCCCCCCCCCAACTTACTTAAAAGCAAGTCGGGGGAAACCGGTCCCAGGTAACAAAGCCCAAATACAAGGGTGGGTCAGGTCAGATGGAGATAACAGCCCAAATGCAGGGATGAGTTGGGTCGGGTGGAGATATCCAATCAGTAGAGTGCACATACTGTCTCCCTCACTACCAAGGAGTGTGGGCCCCGCCCTCTGGGCGCCTTTTGGGCGCCAATTCTGACCAAGGTGAAAGGCTAGTTCAAATGTCTACTATAGGGTAATTGTAATTCAATTGGTCACTTAGGTGTGAGCTAGCATGACTGTGCAGCTTTCTCTGTGTTACAACTTCATTGGCCACCTGTGCGTGGCCAGGCCCAACCACATGGTCTTTGCCCTTAAAAGCTAGTCTGTAAGGCAGAGAGGGGTTGCCCTCTCTGTAAGGCAAGGCCCCGACTGGTCTGTTTGACGGTCGGTTTGATTCTTGATGCTTGGCGTGAAATAAAGCTTTGCTTGACCTTCGCTATATATCAGTCTCGCTCCTTTGACCATGGACCCATTATTGGGGGACCCAACGTGTAAAAGTAAATGAACCTTGATCATATAAAATGGTAATAACAGTCTAATTTGTGAGAAGGAAGAGCAAGCTAGAATCCTAAAAAAACATAAATTTGGAGTGAGATGACTGCAGTTTTACGCTACTTGGATTCTTGCAGAACGGAATAGAGATGTTGATTAGCTTTTGACTTTAAGTGCCTGATAAAGATACTAGGGTGACCACTAAGTGAATGGACTCACAGGTTTAACTCACAGTTTAGAAGAAAAAAATGGAATAAAAAACCCCCAAACCCTCAATTATCCCAAAAGTAAGGAAAATAAGCAGGGAAAAGAAACAAACAAACAAAAAAAGCAGGTAAAGTAAAAAGCACAATGCAAGACAGTAGAAAATACTGATATCAATAATCACAATTAATACACAGGTAAATGGATTAAACTACAGTTTAAAAACAAAGATTGACATGTTAGATTAAGATGAATTCCAGCTCTATGCTCTTTCATGAGATGCATTTAAAACCAAAACAAGAGTATCTGGGTGGCTCAGTCAGTTACACATCTGCCTTTGGCTGAGGTCACGATCCCAGAGTCCTGGGATCTAGCTCCATGCTGGGCTCTCTGTTCAGTGGGGAGCCTGCTTCCCCCTGTCCCTCTGGTGCTCCCCCTGCTTGGGCTCTCTCTAATAAATAAATAAAATCTTAAAAAAAACCGAAACAAAACCAGAAAGACTGATGGGACACCTGTGTGGCTCAGTTGGTCAAGCCGCTGCCTTCAGCTCAGGTCATGATCCCAGGGTCCTGGGATTGAGTCCCAAGTTGGGCTCTTTGCTCACTGGGGAGCCTGCTTCTCTCTCTGCCTCTGCCTGCCGCTCTGCCTGCTTGTGCTCTCTCTGACAAATAAATAAATAAAATCTTTAAAAAATAAACCAGAAAGACTGAATCTCAAAAATAAAAATGATACACCAGGCAAATATTAACCAAAATTGTTTATTTTCACACTTAAAAACAAAAACATAGGCTCCATGCCCAGTATGGAGCCCAACATGGGGCTTGAACTCAAAAACGTTAGATCAACACCTGAGCTGAAAACAAGAGTTGGATGCTTAACTGACTGAGTCACCCAAGTGCCTCTTGATTTCACACATTTTAAAACAAAAGGCATTATGAAAGACAACTACATTAGGATAAGAGGTTCAATTCACTAGAAATATATAAAGATTCTGAAGTTGCGTAGACTCAGTGTCATAAAAGCTAAGAGAATTAAAGGAGAAATACACAAATCACCATCAACGTCGAAGACTTTAACATACTACTGTCAGTGATGAAGAGGTCGGGGGCAGGGGGAAGATGTAAAGATTTGAATAATAAAATGAACAAGCTTCACCTAAAACACTTATAAACACTACACTCAAAAAATATTTTTTTCAAGCACAAGAGGAGTATTTATAAAAACTAGCTCTCTTCCTATAATATACAGCTAGTCTTAAAGCTTTCAATTTTAGTATATGTGCTGCGATGTGAGCACTAGTTTTAAAGCTTTTGAGGGATTTATATACAGATATGTTCCTTGACCAAAATGAAATTCAGTTAAAAAAGAAAGCTATTATGTTGAGCCATATGACACTGAAATTTCTTTTTTTTTTTTTTTAAAGATTTTATTTATTTATCTGGCACAGAGAGAGCAAGTGAGCAAAAAGCAGGGCGAGTGGCAGGTAGAGGGAGAGGGAGAAGCAGGCTCCCCACTGAGCAAGGAGCCTGATGTGGGGCTTGATCCCAGGACCCTGGGATCATGACCTGAGCCAAAGGCAGACGCTAAACCAACTGAGCTACCCAGGCGCCCCAACACTGCCATTTCTGTAGATAAAAAAATGGTGGAAACTTAGCAGGTTCATATGGTTTGATCTAACATTAAAAGCCATACATTTGGAGTTTAGAGAACATCATCTTTATGAGTAACTCATGAATAAAATATATAATTGATAAATTAAACTGGAATTAGAAAATATATAATACTATGGTTATCGATCAATTCTAACTACCAAATCTTGTAAGCTGCAGCTAAAGTAGACCTTAGAAAAAAAAAGTAGGCTTTATATATTTACATTAGAGAAAAGTGAAGAATTAATCTAAGTTTCCAGTTAAAGAATTGAGAAAAAAATCCCAAAAGAAGAAAAGTTAAAGGAAGAAAAAGATAGGAAAAAAAAATGGTCTCTGGTGCCAGCCACGGGGTTTTCATGTTCATTTTTCGGATCTGCAGAGTAAGTGGCTTAATAATAAAGTCATGTGCTTAACTATTATCATGCTTATATTCCAGAATATCTGATGTCTAACAAGACTGTACACAATGTTCAGGTACAATTGGAAGGATGAAATTGCCTGTGTAATTTCCATAACAAGAGAGGGAAAAGAAACGGGAGAATTGAAAATAAGGAGAAAAAAATTATTAAAATTATTCAAAAAACTCAAAAAATTATTCAGTCACAGCTACAAAACCATGGGCTAGTTTTCACTCCTATCAAGGCCCAGCCTATGACTATCTGCTATCACTTTTGCCTGAATGTATGCTTCACATTCTTTGCAATTAGTAGATAGCCACGTTTTGAGAGCAAGGGCAGATTCAGTTCTGCTGGCAGTTCTGGGTCAGCTGCAACATCAACAGTGGGTTTCTGTGTGGAGATATCTGTGTTCTAATTGAATTGTGAGTTCTCTACCGAGGGGAACACAATAATTCCGAAAATCTGGCTACTTGTAATACAGAACCCAGAGGAACAGAATTTGGCTGCTGTTAATCTCGATGAGACCAAAAGCCTGGAGTCAGTGGCTAGGGTTCCTCTGTTAGCTCAAAAAACTGGATGCTTTAAACTGAAAACACTGAGCTAGAATCCACCAGAAATGATGGTGCATATTTCATGTCACATAAATCACATAAGTAGAATAAGAACAGTGGCTCCTCAGAGAGTTGTAATGAAGATGAAATGACTCAGTCCATGGAAAGAAAGCCTTCAGGGCATTTCACAGCATACAGTAAGTGCAAACTAACTGGGAGCTCTCACCAGCCCCTGTTGAGGGCATGACTGTTAGAAAGTTTCCACTGACATCTGGTAACAAATCATTTCCCTTATTAATGATCTCATCTAGCAAATGGAAATGAGGCTAGGAGAGGCTAAGGGAAGTACCCCAAACACATAGCTCAGAAGCAACAAGGGCAGGACCCACACTCCGGCAGTTAGGCTCCAGTTTGAGCCCTTAACACCCAAGGTCTACCTGGGCAAAAAGCAAGCCAAATTCTGAAGCACAATGGGACCCTAGAATTTTCCCAGTTAACTGTCTAGACCACTGAAGAGACTAATCATAAAAAAGAAAGTCTGTTATGATATTATTGCTGTGTAACAAACCACCCCAAACATACTAACAGCAGTTCTCAAAATGTTGTTGCCAGACTGAGAGACCCCAAGACACTTTCAGGCAGTCTGTGAGGTCAGAACTATTATAATAGTTCTATTATTTGCCATTTCATCATGTTGACATTTATACTGATGACACAAAAGCAATGGTGGATAAAATGTTGGCCCCTTGGCGGAAATCAAGGCAGTGGCATCAAGTGCCACAAACACTATTTCTTCGTTGGCACATACTCATGATAAACAAAAAACCCAATTTTCCTTAAAAATGCCTTTAAGGCATGAGAAAAAATCTGGAAAAAATATGTATCTGCAACCATAATGTTGGCAGTTTGTCAACATTTACAAACCTTTCTGCTATGATCAAATTATATTAGTGCATGATGCTTGATAGCAAGTCAACATTTGAAAAATATGCATAATGTAGTGAACTATTTTCTATACAAGTGACACATGAAGGCACAAAATCACGTATGGGTAAAATATCCAAAGTGCAAAAAAAAAAAAAAAATCAATGGATTTTAATATAACAGAAGAGTTCACTCATAGAATTTCATACTCCACAGTGCAACTAAATCTTTAAGAAACTACTATTAGTTGAATTTTGGCAGGGGATCAAAGAGCCAAAATTATCTGAAAATACTTTTTTCTACCTATTTATCTCACTGAAGCCAAATTTTCTATATATACTTCATCTAAAATAACTTAAGGCAAAAAACTGAATGCAGAAGCACCTATGAGACTCCAGCTCTCATCAATTAAGCTAGATGAAATGATCTTTTGACCAAGCTTATCACTCACCTGGAAAGGAAAAAAAAAATGACACATGTTAAAAATGGTGAGGCAGACTTTGTTTCAGCCATCAAGACAGGTACAGGGACCACTGCAACAAGACTTTACAGTGGGGGAGAATGGGCTCAAGCTCAAATACAGCATGGTAAGTGGGAACTTATAGCCAAGGAGCAGAAGAGGGGTCAGTGGATGAAAATAACTAAGAGGAAACAAGAGGGGTTTAGGGATTCTGGCTGAACTAACAGAATCTTTGCTGAAGACAGGCCAGGGTGACTAGAAATCACCTGAAGGATAGTGGAGGAGGAGGGAAGGCTTGCTAAACTGACTTAGCAGGGTTCTTGTTAAAACTGGATTTTATAAGTGTACCGACAGATCTAGGAAAAGGTTCAGGAGACTTACTAAAGTTTGGTCAAGAGGAGACTCTCACTTCTCACATTTTTTGGGTTTTCATTTCATAGTTCTTTTTCATAAATATGTACATTATGAAATGAATTATAAATATATGAAAAATCTGTCTTAAATTCTAATATGTCAAATACTCAAAAGATACAATGTTTTGTATGCTCAATTTTAGAGTATACAAGAGTCCCGAGATAAAAAAATTTGAAAACTGCTGGTGTGGACTCCCCACCATTTTATTTTCACAGATCATGAATCAGGAATTTGGACAAGATACAAAGGGAAAGAATGGATTATCTCTGCCCTACAAAGACCAGGGCCTTACCTGGGAAAACTCACACAGCTCAAGGTGACTCCAAAGACAAAGGCCTAGAGATACGTGTAGACTCACACCTGCATCTGGTTGCCATCCTTGAAATAGCTAGAGGGCTGAGAACAGCTGCTGACCATTGAGAGCATCACTCCAGGTAGCCCCTGTATGTCAGAGCAGAACTGCTTGTTTCCAAGAGAAGCATACCAACTGGGAGTGTCCCAACAGAGTAAGATGCCAAGATAACCAGGAGGGAACTGTATGGCCTCTTATGACCTAGACTGGGAAATCAAATGGCACCATTTATATTGTACTCCTCTCAGAAAAGGTCAAAAGTAGGCCCAGATTCAAGGGGAGGGAACAGTGTCAAAGAATTTTGGGGCCCTGTTTTAAAATCATCACAGCCTACCACAAATTATTTGTCTTCCATATACACGAATAGTCACTGCCTATTAAAACCATGCCGAAAGGGGCGCCTGGGTGGCTCAGTGGGTTAAAGCCTCTGCCTTCGGCTCGGGTCATGATCTCAGCGTCCTGAGATCGAGCCCCGCATCGGGCTCTCTGCTCCGCGGGGAGCCTGCTTCCTCCTCTCTCTCTGCCTGCCTCTCTGCCTACTTGTGTTTTCTGTCAAATAAATAAAATCTTTAAAAAAAAAAACGAAACCATGCCGAAAAATGGCTATCAGACACATGAAAAAATGTTCATCATCACTAGCCATCAGGGAGATTCAAATTAAAACCACACTGAGATACCACCTTACACCACTTAGAATGGCCAAAATTAGCAAGACAGGAAACAACACGTGTTGGAGAGGATGTGGAGAAAGGGGAACCCTCTTACACTGTTGGTGGGAATGCAAGTTGGTGCAGCCACTTTGGAAAACAGTGTGGAGATTCCTCAAGAAATTAAAAATAGAGCTTCCCTATGACCCTGCAATTGCACTACTGGGTATTTACCCCAAAGATACAGATGGAGTGAAAAGAAGGGCCATCTGTACCCCAATGTTTATAGCAGCAATGGCCACGGTCGCCAAACTGTGGAAAGAACCAAGATGCCCTTCAACGGACAAATGGATAAGGAAGATGTGGTCCATATACACTGTGGAGTATTATGCCTCCATCAGAAAGGATGAATCCCCAACTTTTGTAGCAACATGGACGGGACTGGAAGAGATTATGCTGAGTGAAATAAGTCAAGCAGAGAGAGTCAAGTATCATATGGTTTCACTTATTTGTGGAGCATAACAAATAGCATGGAGGACAAGGGGAGATGGAGAGGAGAAGGGAGTTGAGGGAAATTGGAAGGGGAGGTGAACCATGAGAGACTATGGACTCTGAAAAACAATCTGAGGGTTTTGAAGGGTTGGGGGGGGAGATTGGGGGAACCAGGTGATGAGTATTAGAGAGGGCACGGATTGCATGGAGCACTGGGTGTGGTGCAAAAACAACGAATACTGTTACGCTGAAAATTAAAAAAAAAAAAAAAAAAAAAGCAAAAAAAAAAAACCACACAAAAAACCGCACCACCACCACCACCAAAACCATGCCAAAATCTTGTGCCCATAGTATCAGACTCAAGCTCTATGTCTAAAACTTAAAATCTAAATCAGGTCCAATCTGGAAAAGAGTGCTTGGGTTTAGTCTTGAGTATGTCCCTCCTGATTTGAAGATTTGTGAAGTAAAGAGACAAGTCATTTACTCCCCACACACTCAATATATATGTATATAATCATGAGAAGAAAAAAGGATAATCATAATAGACATTCATGTTAAGAAAGGGGTGGGGGGATGCCTGGCTGGCTCAGTCACAAGAGCATGTGACTCTTCATCTCAGGGTTTTGAGTTCAAACCCTACGCTGAGTGTACAGATTACTAAAAAAAAAAAAAAAAAAAACTAAACAGCCTTTAAAAAAATAAAATGCTGGCTGTTTATCATTAAAAAAGGAAGGAAGGAGTGGGAGGAATGGGAGGCCTACTGCAGCCAATGATCCACAGCAATTCTGAAAGACAGGAACATCTTGTCTACTCCTTTCTTAAGAAGCAGTACTACATCATAGGAATGATTCTCTGTGGAGTTCTGCTACCTGAATCATACCTGCTTTCCTATAGGACCGTATTTTTAATGGACTGGTTTTATAGACCTATTTCATCTTGCTCCCTGCCCACAGTTTGGGGATTCAAAGGTCTCTATTCACTTTAACAGTTTTTTCCCCCTAACAGCTTTCGGTTCACAATGGAACAGCAAGGTAGAGATTTCCCATATACTCCTGCCCCCACACATGGATAACCTCACCATTACTGACATTTCACACCACAGTGGTAAATTTGTTACAACTGATGAACACTTACACCTTATCATCATCCATAGTCCCTTAAGGTTCACTTTTTGTGTTGTGCATTCTAAGGTCTGGACAAATGTAGAATGACATATTCACCATTATAGTATCATACAAGGTATTTCACTGCCTTCAAAATTCCTTGTGCTTTGCCTATTCATACCCTAAGCTGCCCCTCCCCAACCACCACTGATCTACATAGTTCTGCCTTTTTCAGGATGTCACAGAGTTGGAATCATACAGTATGTAACCCTTCCATATCAGCTTCTTTCATTTAGTAATATGCACTTCAGGTACTTCCAAGTCTTTTTAAGGCCTGTTAGCTCATTCCTTTTAAGTGCTGGATATTCCATCATCTGGATGCATCAGTTTATTCATTTACCTACTGAAGACATTCATTCACCTACTTAAGTTTTGCAATGAGGAATAAAACTGCTATAAACATTCATGTGCAAACAAAGAAAAACCCCTGAAACACTATGCATGTGTTGGTTTCTGAATGAACGTAAGTTTCAACTTCTTTGGGTAAATACCAAGGACCCTGGATACTGGATCATCTGGTAAGAGTATGTTTAGTTCCATAAGAAACTACCAAACTATTCCAAAGCAGCTGTACAATTTTGTATTCCCACCAGCAAAGAAGCATTTGGTGATGTCAGTGTTCCAGATTTAGGGCATTCTCAGATATGTGGTGGTATTTCATTTTGACTTGTACTTTTCTGATGATATGATGTGGAGCATCTTTTCATAAATGCTTATTTGCCATCTGTACATCTTCTGTGGAGGAGTGTCTGTTAAGGTCTTTGGCCCATTTTTGATAGGCTATTTCTTACTGTTGAGTTTTAAGAGTTCCTTGTATATGCTGGATAATGTTTCCTTTATCCAAATGTGTCTTCTGCAAAGATTTTCTCCCAACCTCTGCTTGTCTTCTCACTCTCTTAACAAGGGCTTTCACAGAGCCCAAGTTTTTAATTTTAATGAAGTCCAGTTTATCATTTATGGATCAAGCTCTCAGTTTTATATTTAAAAAGGTACTGCTACATCCAAGGACATTTAAGTTTTCTCCTATGTTATCTTTGAGGAGTTGTGTATTTTCCACTTAGGTTTACAATGCATTTTGAGTTAATTTTTGTGGGGTGTTCAGTGTCTAGATTCATTCTTTTGTATGTGGATGTCTAATAGTTCCAGTCTCATTTGTTGGAAAGAATTATTTTCACTCCATTCCACTGCCTTTGCTCCTCTGTCGAAGATAAGTTGACTACTTATGTGGGCCTATTTCTCAGCAATCTGTTCTGTTCCATCAATCTGTCTATTCACTTACCAACACCAGCTGACTTGATGTAGGTTTCTATTAAGTCCTGAAGCCAGGTAGTTTCAGACCTCCAACTTTGTTCTCCTTCAATATTGTGTTGTCTAGTCTGCATCTTTGCATCTCCATATAAACATAAGAATCAGTTTGTCAATATCCACAAAATAAATTGTTGGAATTTTGATTGGACTGAATCAATTAGTCAGGTTCGGAAGAACTAACATCTTGACAATACAGAGCATATCCATGAACGTTAAATCTCTCTCCATTTATTTGGTTCTTTGATTTCATTCATGAGAGTTTTGTAGTCTTCCCTATATAGATGATGCACATATTTTGTTGTGCTAATATAAATATTGTGTTTGCAATTTCAGATTCTATTTGTTCAATGCTAGTGATTGATTTCATGGATGTGTGTATGCATCAAAACTCAAGTTATACACTTAAAATATGTAGTCTAATGCATGGCAATTATACCTTAATAAACCCTCTAACAACAAGAAAAAAGATATTTGAACATACATTTCACCAAAAATAAATGGATGACAAGTATGTGAAAAGATGTTCAACATCACTGGTCTTTAAAACTACTGGTCTACTTTGAGAAAAGAAACACACACACACAGACAACTCATTTTAAACAATGGATTTTCTTTTCCAGTATCAATTTTTCTGTATGCAGTAACTGAAGATTTGTACTCTAAAACTTTCCCAAATTTTTTAACACTTCTAGGTTTTATTAAAAAATCTTTTGTAACAAAACAATTTTTAAAAAGATTTTATTTATTTGAGAAAGAGAGTGCACAAGCAGGGGGAGCAGCAGGCAGAGGGAGAAGCAGGCTCCTCGCTGAGCAGAGGATATGGGACTTTTGATCCCAGGACCCTGAGGATCATGACCCAAGCCAAAGGCAGACACTTAACTGACTGAGCCACCCAGGTGTCCCACAAAGGTTTTTCACTTATAAAACCCTTTAGGACTTCAATTTTTATAAATATATGTAAGATATTTACTGAAAACAGTTTTTACATTCACAAAGAATATCTCCAATGTGACTTATTATGTAACATCAATTGGCACAGTCTTTTCCAAATTCCCTACAATTATACTTTACAGTTTCTCTCCAGTGTAAATTATGTTTCCTAATAACAAAGAACAATCAAAGGCTTTTTTATAACCCTTTCACTCATGGGATCTCTCTTAACGTGTGCTTTCATAGTTTCCCAAAGTGGGGGATGAAAATTTTTTTTATGTAAGATTTTTCATACCTGTGAAATCACAGCCGAATAGTAAAGTATAAGGCAGAGCTAAAGGTTTCCTACATTCCTCATTAATAAGGTTACCTTCGCTGTGAATTAGTCTGTGCTTTCTAAGAGAAAGTATTAAAGACTTGCCCATATTCTTTGCAAGCATAAGCTTCTCTCAAGAGTGAAATATTATACATTCACAGTAAAGTATGTCGTAATAAAGGTTTTCCCACATTCCTCATCTATGTATGGGTTTTCTCCACTGTGAGTTCTTAAATGTTGAATAAAATATGTTGACTGAGAGACACATGGGTGGCTCAGTTGGTTAAGTATCTGCCTTCAGCACAAGTCATGATCCCAGAGTCCTGGGATCGAGTCCTGCATCAGTCTCCTTGTTCAGCGGGGAGTCTGCTCCTCCCTCTGCTGGCTGCTCTCTCTCTTTGTGCTCTAACAAATAATAAATAAAATCTTAAAAAGAAAAAAGGTATGTGGACTGAGTAAAGGCTTTCCCACAGTCCTTACATTCAAAAGGTCATCCACCAGTGTGAGTTCTCATTTGTACTATAAGGCCTGATGAAATAGTGAAGGCTCTCTCACATTTTTTACATTTACATGGCTTCTCTCCAGTATGTGTTATGTTGACTAAAGTATGAGGAATATCTAAATGATTTCCTATATTTCCTTACATTCAAAAGGTCTTTCGATACTTTCCCATATTTCCTTACATTCAAAAGGTTTTCTACACTGTGAGTTCCTAAATGTTGAATAAGAAATGAGGATCAAATAAAGGCTTTCCCACACTGCTTACCATTACAGGGTTTTAGAGTTTGCATGTGAATTTAAAGCAAGATGAGTTACTAAAGGCTTTCCGACCTTCCTTACAAACATAAGGCTTCTTGCCAGTTTGAGTTCTTAAATGTACAGTAAGGTGTAAGGAACAAAGCCTTTTCCACGTTCCTTACATTCCTAAGTCTTCTCTCCAGTGTGAGTTCTTTTGTGTTTTATAAGACCTGCAGAATCGGTGAAGGTTTCCAGGTTATTTGCTACACTCATATGGTTTTTTCTCCAGGGTGAACTCACATGTGAGTATTAAGTTTTTGGGAAACAAACTCTTTACTACACTCCTTGAAAACACAATGTTTCTCATATGAAGTTGTATAATTTAAGCAAGGTTTGGGGAACAAGGAAAGGCTTTCTCAAATTTCTTACATTCCATAGGCCATCAGTTCACTATGAGTTCTTAAATGATGAGTAAGACAAGATCAAATAAAGGTTTTCCCACATTCTTACAATTTCTAAGACTTCTTTCTATTGTTCATTTGCGTATGTACAAAAAAGCCTATAGAATGAGAAAAAGCTTTCCTACATTCCTTAAGGGTATGTGGCCTTTCTCCACTATTAATTCTTACACATTCTCTAAGGTGTAAGGAAGAAGGAATGCCTTTCCCACAGTTGTACATTTATAGGGTTTCTTTTGAGTGTAAGTTTTCTTGTGAACCAGATATGGATTTTGGCTGAAGACTGTTTCACACTGATTACACTTAGGAGGCTTTTCTCCATTATGGGTCTTATTGTGTAGATTAAGGGCAGAGTTCTTTGTGAATGCTTTTACACACTGGTTGCACTCACAAGTTTTCTTTCTAATGTGAGTACTCTATGAATCTTAAAGGAGTGTTCACTCAAGGCTTCTTCCCAATGGTGAAAATTAAACAATTACTCTCCAATATGGCTTCTCTCCTGTTGATGAAGATATTAGTCACGACTTATGAAAGTTCTCCAGCTTTATTACATTCAGAGATCCTCCCCTCTGCCTTGAATTCTGTTATACTACACAGGAAATAAATGAGTATGACTGAAGTTTTTTCTATTTTTTTCTCCCATTTTCACTGCAATGCATGGTTCCAGACCTCAGTGCTTTCAAGCAGAATGAAGTGACCATTCTGCTAAAAAGTTCTGTTGTAGTCTTTACTTTCACAAGGATTCTTACAGAGTTTAACTGGTAATTGACTGAGATGAAATTACTTACCCAAAACTTTATCTCAATTATGTATTTAAAGGGTTTGTTAAATTCTTAAGGCTCAGAAACCCGTGAGAAAAGTTTCTTTTGGGATGAGTAACACTAGCCCCAAATGTCTGTTACAGTTATCATGTTGCTTTTCTATCTTATGGAATTTCCAATCTTCCACTGGTGTGGAAGGCAAGGAATTACACACTGTCGATCTTACCATTTCTACCACATTGGGTGTTTTCCCCTGCAAAATATTCTGCTGAGGTGCTGACCATTTGGTATTAAGACAAATCTCCCAATCTGAAATAAGATTAAAAAAAAACATTAAGGTCTTGGAGAAATAAATGATGGAAGGAAAGTGTAAAAAAAAAAAAAAAGGCCAATGTCTACTTACTTTCGAAGACTGACTTGAAATATAAAATAAAAAGAAATGAACATACAGAGATTGAGAATTCTGACTATATTAAGAGTTTGGCAATAATAAGGTGCTGGTGAAGTTGGCAGGTGATTTTCTAAGAAATGATTCTATGAATGTTGAGACTAATGGTGAACAGAAAGCAGTGTGACCAGGAAAGCAAAGAATGAAAGGAAATGAATAAAGAGCTAAATGCAAAATTTAAAGAAACAGATCCGTCAGGTCAAAAGGAAATTTCAGAAAAGTGGATGAAAAGTTAAAGAGAAGTCT
This sequence comes from Enhydra lutris kenyoni, assembly GCF_002288905.1. NCBI lineage: Eukaryota > Metazoa > Chordata > Mammalia > Carnivora > Mustelidae > Enhydra > Enhydra lutris. The sequence continues at coordinate 3,637,274 of NW_019154176.1, forward strand.
AAAGTACCCAAGGAACCACAGAAATCAAAGGGTCCAGCATTCTCAGGAAAAATCCATCTTCAAAAGCTTCCTATTTAACGTTTCCAAATAGACTGCAGGTCTCATGGACTCCTGCTATTTTTCATAAAGAAATCATCTCTCCCTTTTCCTTTACCTCGCAGAACCCTTCCTACTATCCTCTGCTCTCCTTTTTGCTCCGCCTGAAAGATAAGACCTCGTCTGCACGTATGGTACCTGGCTCTCAGAGAAAAAAGCTTGATACAAGAACATGCAAGGGATGACAAATTCATAAGTCAGGACCAAGATTCTGCTCTCCAGGGATACCAAATACTATCAGGTATAACTTGAGAAATAATAAAATGTTTGTGACAACCTTTCAAACCAATAAACTTTCTTTGTTTTTCAGACCAAAAAACTTTCAAATGAAACTAAAATGCAAACACATACTCTCTCACTGTTCACCAAAAAGGGTGCTGATCTTTCCCCTGAAACCCATGCTCAAACTTGTATTCGGAAACATTTTTGAAGTTCTAAGCCTTTCAATCCATAGAGAAAATAAAACCAGAGCAACAAATTTTCATTTTCAAGAGGAAGCCACGTCAAGATAAGATCTACAAGAACAGAAACAATTATCTGCTCTTTTTACCACTGCAATCCCATTAGTCAGCACAGAGTCTAGAATATAGTCACTTAAGAAAGATTTGTTCCAGAAAAAGCTAAAGGAAGGCATGGCACCAACCTTACCTATTGCAGTCAGACTGTTGTAGTTCTCCAGCATCACATCTCTGCACAGACCTCTCTGGGTTTGATCCAGCAAAGTCCACTCCTCCTGGGTGAATTCCACAGCCACATCCTCAAAGGTCACTGGGTCCTAAACCATCACAAACATCCCAGCATCAGGTAGTTGCCATCTAAACCCATGTTCACTGGAGAAAGAGAATGGGAGACCCAAAGCTTAGACAGTGTTCCATGTTCTCCCATCATCTCTCCCAGGGCTTCTCCTATCTACACATATTCACTGGGGACCTCATCCAGTCATATAACTTTAAGAGCACCTCTATCACCCAGTTGAATGTATCTCACCACAAATACACTGTACACTTTCTATTCTTCCCTATTGACTGAGTACATTACAGACACCATAAATGCTGGCAAATAAACGAATCATCAACACCACACATTCTGAGAAACACATGTCCACTCCCTCACAATGTATCATAGCACACTGAGAGCACACAATCAGTGTGGATGGGAGTTGGACTGAATTAGTAAACATTGGGATAACAGTATCATTTCCCTACGTCTTCTGTCAACCACATAAAAAAATCCTAAAACCTGAGAAAATGTAACTGGGTACTCAGTCCCTAGACAGGTCCTGTATACATAAAGAAACTGTTCCACTACAAGAAAACATATCTACCTGGTAGGAAGAAGCATGTACTTTTATAAAGGAATAAATTTCCTACTTACGCGAGAAACATTTGTTAGACACCTGGTCATTATCCTTTCCCCTTCTGACTTCTCCTCACGAAGACAGAAAAAGTCTTGAGAAAGGTGACCTTGGGGAGAAGAAATAAAACCTGAGAACCTAGGCTCCCCAAAATTCCCACTCAGGCTAGAAGCTACTCCACACTGATTCTAAATTGACACACATGCAGTTGCCATGAAACACCCAAGCAGCCTGCCTCATCTGAAATCAGAAAAAGGGTTCTGGGCTTTGGAAGGAGAGTTTAGTAATTCCATTTTACGGAAAAAGAAATTTAAAGTTCAGAGAGGTAAAGCTGTTGTTTTCTTTGGCCAACAATAATGAATCTCATCATGTGATTAAGCAGACCCTCTCCCACAAAAATACCCATCCTCACCCCTGCTTCCCAAATCTCAGGATATAGACATCAGGATGTTCTTATCTACTCAAGCCCCTCTCCTAGACAGCACAGAAACAGGATTGCTTAGACCCTGACCACAAGACAGGTTGTTTATAGGCCCAGTAAAACAGTCTCTGACAGGAGCATCAATAAGGACTTACCACAAGAGAAAAGATCAAAGGCTGGCATCCTGTAGGTATGACAGTAAAATCTGCCTGAACCCTTCTTGTTCTCAAAGTCCTTCAAGACAGTGTCTGAGTTTAGAGGTCAATCTCAATTCTTCTTTATTAAGCAGCAGTGGAACCTTGCCACACATCATCAAGTCTTTAAGAAATAAGCCATTACTCAGCTGTCATGAAGCATCATTTATTAGCTCTCTGTAGAAAATGAAATTACATTATGTGAAAGCCGTTAAAAACTGTTTACCACATGAATACAAATAACAATCGTCATTTACTGAGTACCTATCACGTGCCAGAAGCAGTGGTAGCTCATGTGGTTATCAACACAGTTATCATTACTGTCATTCCACAGCTGAGGCAACCTACACTGAGACAGCAGCAGTCACTGGCCCAAGATCACCAATTAGGAAGACCAGTAACCTGAATACAGGTTACTCTATATCATGAGCCTGAACTCCAGAGCTTATTGTTATTTGCCAACATACCCAGACGACGATTATAAACGGGTGTGCAAGAAATGATTAACTTAGCAGGTCTGGGTGCTCAAATCCTGCACTTTCCTGAGAAAACCTGTCTTTAGATCTACTCTTGGTGGGGCTGTGGGAGACAAACCGAGTCCATGGAATACCCTGCCTGATGTTTTCGTCTGCCAGTTGGACCGATAGTTTATGCTAACAATGTGATTTATGGTGAACATCTGTTTTATGCCTGAGGCTCTGGGCAATGTTCTAACAGTCTGAATTCCGGCTGGAGCTTAAGTGGCTGCAGTCAGTCATGCAGGTGGTGCATGCCTACAGGACTGACCCACAATAAAAACCTGGACACCAAAGCTCAGGGACTATAGACTGAATGTCCGTACCTCCCTGCCTCTTCATACATTGAAACCTAATTCCCGATGTGATGGTTTCTGGAGATGGGGCCTTTGAGAGGTAATGATGGGATTAGTGCCTTCTATGAGAGACCCCAGAGACCTACCTTGCTCCTTCTGCCATGTGATAACACAGTAAGACTGCCTCCTATTAACCAGTAAGTAGATCCTCACCTGACACCATTTTGCTGCCACTTGGATCCTGATTTTCCCAGTCTCGAAAACTGTGAGAAACTTCTGTTGTTTGTAAGCCACCCAATCTAAAATATTTTTTGTTATAGCAGTACAACTGAATAATCTAATGTACTGTGTGGGCTTCCTTGGTTGGCCATATTTCACATGTGATGTTACACATTATTACTAGGAATATTGAGCAATGCCCCTTTGACTGCGCTGGGGAAAGACACTTATGGATGCTTGTGCCTGGTTTGTTCTGGAATTAATCCCACATGTCTCATCCCTCTGCTGATTCTGATCTGTATTCTATAAACTGTCATGCTGGGTTTAACAGCATGAGTCTTTTCAGTCCTACTGCATTGCTGAGCACTAGGGTGGTCATGAGGATCCCTAGCACAAACTGTTTAATTCACACATCTCTGAGCTCCTCCAGCTGGCAAAATCACATAGGCCCAGTTGCCTTCCTTCAAGTCCTTATATCGGCTTTTGCCTTCATTCATTAAGCAAATTTTTATGAAGGTCCTTCCCTTTGTTACATAATACACTTGGCACTGAGGAGAGCTCAGTGAACTAACAGAAAATCCTCAATACCTTACATTTTTCACATTCCAAAGGTCCAAGCAGGTACTAAACAATAAATCCATATCCTATTAGTTGGTGTTCAGTGCTAGGGGAAAAATACGAACAGATAAGGAATATTATCCTTTGCCTTCCCCAACACACACAGAGATACACCAAGGATTTTTCTTGGCAAACTCAGTACTAGCTCTGCAAAAAATAAAGACAGAATAGAAAAACAACCATTTCAAAAGGCTCTTGAAAAACTGACATCTGATTTGCCTAAAAAGTGACAGTTAACTTTTGATCCAAAACACTAGAACAATTCCATGGTAAACAAAATAAACTCAGCATATATTTCAGATACTGCTCTACTTCACTGGCAGCTTAGAAACACTCATGCAAGCGATCTGACCAATCCCCTAAGTCTTACCAGAGGGTATAAAATGTTGAGTAGGTAGAATGCTAAATCAGACTTTGCCCAAAGTTTATCTATCTCTTTTTCTAAAAAAACCTCACACCTCTTAGTTTTCCCTTAAAGTTGCCTTTTTAAAATTCCTTCCTTATTTATACTATTTTTTTTTTTACTTATGCTTTATGTTCATTTTGTTGATCATTTCAAACACTTGGAAATTACAGTTGAGTTCATTTTTCAAACGTTTTGTTGAATTATTCAAACAAGTGTAGAATTACAAGTGTACAGTACATTATCATGAATTTCTCCACCCCTAAGCACTCATATACCTCATACAAATTATTCCTTTCTCCTCACCAAATGGAAGCATTATTCTGACTTCTAACACTATAATTTTGCCTGTTTTTAAACTTCATATAAAATCATGACATGCATTAATTTGTGCCTAGTGTCTTCCATTCAACATCCACATGCTTCTCTCTTTCCCTCTGCCCCTCTTGTGTTCTCTCCCAAATAAATAAGTCTTAAAAAAAAAAAAAAAGTACAAAGTGAACTGGGGATTTATCTTACACCTAAAGACTAATAGGGTTTAAAGACTAAAAGGATTCATGTTGAAGGAACACAGGATTCAAAAGGACTACCCTTGGGCAAATTTGGGACAGTTTCAGTGTCAAAATAATAGTGAATGAAAGAAAAGTCCAAGATAATATTGTGATATTCCAAAAAGAAAAAAAACAGGGGAGGTGGGAAAAGAAAGCTGCATAGCTAAAGATTGGAGAAGGAATGACAGAATTAAGAAAAATAGGATTTTGTAACCTGCCCCCTCCCACATAAAAACAGACTGAGGCAAAGACTGACAAGCGAGGCGAAACCTTTGGATGAAAGGCTGTTAGGAAACAGATTCCCCTGTTGCCAAGTATCACCCAAGGATTACCTCAAAAAAATTTGTGACTATGAGAGAAGTGCACCTTGACTAAATGCTTCTCATTCCTAATAAACAATGGGACAACTTGCACTTCCCCACTTCCCGATGAGCTACAGCACAAAGTATACAGAAACATTTAAATGTCTAAATTTGCAGTCTAACCAGGCAGGCACTGGCTGGTTCTTTGGGTACTGAGAACATGAAATGTGGCTAGTGCGACTGAAGGACTAGATTCTTAATTTGATTTATTTTAATTAATTAGAATTTAGAAATAAAATTGATTCAGGTACTCAAAAAAACTCTTCAGTATGTTTGAACAATCTGGAGTTGGAGGGCTTTTTCTACAGCAAAACAGTAAGAGCTAAATACAGATGGCGAGTTTCCAATGAAAACTCAGCATCCACAGTGAGATCCACGTACACACCGGGTTCCAGCAACTTATTACAAAAGGAAAGAAATGTAAAATTTCTCATTAATAGTTCTCTATTAACTACATTAGTCATTAACTTCATTATAAATTTATATTGATAATTGGATAAGTTGATTAAACACACTAAAAATAATTTCAGGGCTTCAAAGTGTTCTTAGTTGGCTACTTAAAATTATTAAAAAATTACATTTGTACCTCACAATATATATGTATTAGACGGTACTGCTCTAGAACCAAGTCTACTTTACAAGAAACAATTAAATGAAATCCTAGGAAGGGACCCCTGGGTGGCTCCAGTCGGTTAAGCCTCTGCTTCCTGCTCAGGTCATGATCCCAGAGTCCTTTGCTCAGTGGGGAGCCTGCCTCTCCCTCGGCCTGCGGCTCCCCCTGCCTGCGCTCTCCGACAAATAAATAAAATCTTTAAAAGTAAATAAGTATATGAAATCACAGGAAAACAACATCATATTGGAATGCCAACATCTTACAATAATATTCTTCGGGAACGTTCAATAACCAAAATTAACTTTTTTTTTTTTAAAATGCTGGCAACTTTAATAGACACTTTCGGAAAAATGGAACGACTTCCTTGGACCGGCAGTGGAGCGCCGTCCTCAGTAGAAGGCTGTTCTGATGCATGCTTACCGCGAAGGGGTGAAGCGAATGTCTGCCATTTGCCGTTAATCGGTTCATCACAACAACACCCAGGACGGGAGACAAAATCTCAGCCAGGAGTGAACGCGGATGAAGGTTCCACGGATGCTCATTTTACTGCCGCCACAGATTTAAGGACGAATTTCCAGGTGAAGAGCCGAAAGAAAAACCCACCTGTCCACACTCCTCGTACTTGGGCTCAATTCAGTTCCAGCTAACGGCAACCGGCCCGCCTCCCGCTGCCCCTCAAAGGGCTCCAGCACTCGAAGCTCCGGGCGCTGACGTACTTCGGCGAATCTCTTCACGCCTGCATTTTGTGTCCCACACGCGTGCTCCCTCGGAACCTGCAGAGGTCCCTCTCTCCAGCGAAGAACTTACCGAAATGCCATCACCGATACCCACACGCGCACCGCGCGCCCGCCCGCAGGAAACGCAACCGTAGGCCGCCGGGCGCGGGGGACGCCGGAGCCGGAGTCGCCGCGGCCAGGGAAGGCCTATCCGGCACGCCTCCCCCTGGGGCTACCGTTGCCGCCCGAGCGGCCCAGCCTGCCCGGACTCTCGGAAGAAGCGACCCTCAACACCGCGCCTCCCTCTCGGGATCCTCCTTCCCCGCGTAGGCGCTCCGAGGGCGGGCGCTGAGAGCCGACGACTGTCCCTCAAGCGCGGGAGTGGCGCGCGGCCAAGATGGCCGCCGTCCCGCGCATGCGCTCTTCCGGTCTCCGGGAACAGCGCAAGGGGCGGGGCCTCGCGGGAAGCGGGGATTAGGCGGGCTGCTGGACAAGGAGCGGTTAGCTTTACCCCCCAGCCTGGTGCTCTTACACGTCTTAACTGAATAATACTTGCTTTCAAATCTTGGTGTATACGTGAACGCATCACAGTCTTCATTGCGCAGCTGCCAATACCTCTCGCTGCACCTAGTTTAATGATTTAATTGGCTTGGCTCTGCATGGGGAGCCTGGCTGAAGTATATCCTCGATGTAGCCTCATCATGCTATGGGACTCATGGTCCTGGTCGGTCTTGTCTGAAGCTCCCGAAAAGAGCAGAATCAGGAGCACCTGGGGGGCTCAGTCAGTTAAGTGTCTGACTCTTGGTTTTTGGCTCAGGTCATGATCTCACCACCTTGGGATCAAGCCTTTTATCGGGCTCTGTGCAAAGGACAGAGTCTGCTTCAGATTCTCTCTCCCTCTCCCTCCTCCTGCTCACTCTCTCTCAAATAAATACATAAATGCAATCTTTAAAAAAAGAACAATCAATTTTGGCATAAGCCACTATGAACACAATTAATTACAGTATCCGTGTTAGCCTCCTATTGCTGCTGTAACAAGTTACCAGAAACTCAGTAGCCCAAAACAAATTTATTATCTCATAGTTGTGAAGGTCAGGCATTTGAAATGGGTCTCACTAGGCCAAATTCAGTGTGTCCACAGGGCTGTGTTTCTTCTGGAGACTGTAGGGGAGAATTCATTTACTCACCTTTCCAGCTTCTAGAGGCTGTCTCCATTCCTTGGCTCATGACCATAAATCATTTTGGTCACTGCTTCTATTCTCACATTTCTTCCTGATTCTGACCCTACTGCCTCCCTCTTTTGCTTATAAAGATCCCTGTGATTACATTGGGCCCACCCCAATAATCCCCCCATCTTAAGAACCTTAATTTAACCATACCTGCACAGTCCCCTTTGGCATACAAAGTAATACACTCACAGGTTCTGGGGATTAGGACATGGACATCTTTGGCAGGGCCATTATTCTGTCTACCACCAAAAAAAAAAAAAAAATCTAAAAAGAATTCTTAGCTAGATACATGAAAAATCAGGGGCTAGAGCTGTAGAGAAATGACTGCGGTGGCACTCTGAGACTTTGTATCTATCCACATAGGCCATGCAGGCAAAGGCTTGACTTGCGACCAGTCTGAATGTTGGCCGAATGCCTTGTGATTCTCCCAGAACATGAGAGGATGGGAGGCCTGGAAGGAGCAGCTATGAGGCCATCTCCCACTCACCTCCCCTGGGAGACTGTCAGAAGACAATTTCTTTCTTTTTTTTTTTTTAGAAGACAATTTCTGATTGCCTCCTAGGTTCTGATGAGATAAGGGGCTTTTTCCCCTGCCCCTTAGAAGAGAAATGCAGAATATATGCTAAGCTGCGGTCTAGATTGGGCTCTTCAGCTATGGGGAAGAGTCACAGTCACAGAGCACAGGTTAAAGCTGATGGTCATTTGTGGCTGGTGTTATCTATTTAGTCTGAGGGGATTTGTTCTACTTCCTGGGTATTGGCAGCAAGTCCAAGTTTGTTCCACAGTGCCTTTAAGAGAGCACAGCATGGGTGGGTCTGGGTGGCTCAGTTGGTTAAGCATCTGCCTTCAACTCAGGTCATGATCTTGGGGTCTTGGGGTTGAGCCCTGCATCAGGTTCCCTGCTTGGCAGAGAGTCTGCTTCTCCCTCTCCCCAGGTAGGACCCCTGCTCATGCTCTATCTCTTTCTCTCTCAAATAAATAGAATCTTTAAAAAAAAAAAAGAGAGAGTGAGAGAGCACAGCATGTGGGCAGTGGGTGAGGATGCCTTCCTCCCTTGTGAAACTTTTATTGAGTAGAACGTATTATTAGCCAAATTTATAACTTTGGCTCAAATGTCATCCATTAAGGCAGTGATACCTGGCAGGGGTGCTCTAATGAAGGGAATAATCATGTTTCACTATAGTCTATGGTCAGCTTCATTTATGCTTAGTGGTTTTAAGCACAGGTTGCACCTGGAACTGGAAGGTGAAATGGCAGTAATTGGTGTCCCTTCTTTCACTAAATCAGCGAGGATGGGCCAAACTCCTTCAGTGCCTTTCCTCAGTCAGTGGCTCCTGGGGCATACTGACATCTCCACTGATAGGGGAAAGTTAAGTCATTCTGAAAGGCTGGTGCCCACCAATAGCAAAAGTTCTTGGCTTGTTTCATGAGGTTGGCTCAGCAGGTCCTATTCCAATAATGGGGAAAGGGACTGTCTGGGAGGAACAACCAGGACAGAATCATCTTTTAGCAAAAGTGGGCCAATTTTACTTGTTAAGCTGATAATTGTTAATCCTCCTCCCAAGACATCCATTTCCTGGGGTAGGGGAGAGGGACTGCTTTCTTGGGTTGGGTCCTTAAAGATAGAGATGGTGTGTATTTCTTCCTCCAAGAGTCACCTCTTCCTTTTTTTTTTTTTTTTTTTGCCTTCCCCTTTGCCTTTTTTGTCCTTTTTTTTTTAAGATTTTATTTATTTATTTATTTGACAGACAGAGATCACAAGTAGCAGAGAGGCAGGCAGAGAGAGAGGAGGAAGCAGGCTTCCCGTCAAGCAGAGAGCCCAATGTGGGGCTCGATCCCAGGGCCCTGGGATCATGACCTGAGCTGAAAGCAGAGGCTTTAATCCACTGAGCCACCCAGGTGCCCCGCCTTTTTTGTCTTTTACTACTTTTTGGAAGGTCACGGGCAAAGCAGAGGATAAATCATCTCAGTTCCTACAGTGGTGACACTGTACTTTTTTTTTTCATTTTTTTTTCCAGCAAAGGGGACCAGTCCTTTTTTTCCCCAGGATCCTGTACCCTGTCATGTCTCATCTCCCCCAAGAGTCTGGGCTCTTTCCTCCTCTGGGTGGCATCCTGGTGAGAAGCTGTAGTTAAGTAGGATCCAACACCCATCTCGTGGTCTAGAACATTCCTCTAGTAAAATAGCCACCTTCGTTGGGCCCCTGGGAAGGGCTGGGATATAAACTTCTTTGACTTTAGTTATTTTAAGTAATGTTTTAGCTAGCTGGGCCCAAGAATTGGGGGTCTCGATGTTCCTCTGGGGAGGGACTGGAATGCCGTCCTTGACAACAGATCTGAGGGGGGACGACAGCTAAAGCCTGCTCATTGTGCTTGGGAGACCTGCCATCTTGGCCTTATGGGCTTATTAACTTGTTGTAGCAATGCCCAGGGACATGGACATCCTCTTGTCTCAGAGGAGCCCAAAACACCAGCCTGGTCATGGGGACCTCTTCTTGCTATAGCCCATGATGGGGTCAGGGGCAGGCCACCCCTGGTCCAGAGGTGGATACTCTTCCCCTTTTCCTATTTGGACCCATAATTCCTACAAGGCCCAGCAGCTGCTTAGTGGGGACCAGACAGGCAGGCTGACCTCTTTCCCCAGGCAGCTATACCTCTAACTGCAAAAGTCAGTTCCAGTAGTATAGGTTCACTAAAATACCCAGGAGGTAGGGAAGCTGAAGGGACTCCATTTCATTATTTAAAAAAATTTTTAAAAAACTATTTTATTTATTTAGGGGGTGCCTGGGTGGCTCAGTGGGTTAAATCCTCTGCCTTCGGCTCAGGTCATGATCCCAGGGTCCTAGGATCAAGCCCCGCATTGGGCTCTCTGTTCGGCAGGGAGCCTGCTTCCCACCCCCCACCCATGCCTGCCTCTCTGCCTACTTGTGATCTCTGTCTGTCAAATAAATAAATAAAATATTTTAAAAAATATTTTATTTATTTATTTATTTGACAGAGATCTCAAGTAGGCGGGGGTGGGATGGGAAAGCAGGCTCCTCGCTGAGCAGAGAACCTCATGTGGGGCTTGATCCCAGGACCCTGGGATCAGGACCTGAGTCAAAGGCAGAGGCTTTAACCCACTGAGTCACCTAGGCACCCCTATTTTTATAAAAAATTTTTTAAAAGATTTTATATATTTACTTATTTTTTTAAAAAGATTTTATTTATTTGAGAGAGAGAGAGACAGAGATTGAGAGAGAGCATGAGAGGGGAGAAGGTCAGAGGGAGAAGCAGACTCCCCATGGAGCTGGGAGCCCAATGTGGGACTTGATCCCAGGACCCCAGGATCATGACCTGAGCCGAAGGCAGTCACTTAACCAACTGAGCCACCCAGGCACCCATATATTTACTTGAGAGAAAGAGAGAGAGAGAGTGAGCATGAGTGGGGCAAGGGGCAGAAAGAGATGCAGACTCCCCACTGAATGGGGAACCTGGTGAGGGGCTCAGTCCTGGGACTCTGGGATCATGACCTGTGCAGAAGGCAGATGCTTAACTGACTGAGCCATCCAGGCACCCCTGATTCCATTTTAGATTGGCTCTATCTCTGCTATTTTGCTGTTAGGCCCCATTTACTCATGTTTAATATTTTACCTTTGAATAAGCCAAAAAAGCTATACTCCTACTTCAAAGGGGATGCAAGGAAGTTGATCATTCTCTGAGTTTTGTCCTAGGCCCCAAACACCTGATCACACCTAAGCAGAGCCAGATCCCAAACACATTCCAGGACATTCGTTTTGAAGAAGCCTCGGCTGATACTGGCATCAATACCCCTACCTATTGCCATGATACCTATTGTTCACCTGACCCTTGCCTTTGAATGGACCTTATCCTGGTCCCCTCAAGAGACATGTACTCTGGACCCCTTTCCAATATCAACCCCTAACCCCAACCAACCAAGGACAAGACTCACTTACTTTTCCTTTTCAAGTCTCCCATACACTCCATTTGTTATTTTCTGTCACTTACACTACTCAGTAAACTGTGCTTTCACTTTTTCTGGCTTGCGTGTGATTTCCGTCCTTCGAGAAGCCAAGAACCTTCTTGGCGGGTCCCATGGGACCCTCTTCCGAGTCCTTGGACCAGCCTGCCTGCTTCACCTGCACTACCACTTGGTGAGGCTAATGAGACAGAGTGGGAGATCACAAAACCTGTACAGAGTAAAACAGCACAGAGCAGCACCAAACAGACAAGAGAGGTGTTTTAGAGTTTCAACCACTTGAGGCTGTCCAGTATAGCTTTGCTGATTGATTGCCCTATTGAGTGTGTGGTCCCTATACCTCTTTCCTGATTACCTCAGTCCTATCCCGATCACCAGATTCCTGTAGGGAATCTGAGAGATTTGGAGGCAGATCTAGGAAAAAGATAGGACCACAAGAAGCCGTAACATCCAATGAGCTTTACTGGGTTGACAAAGATTCTCTTCTTCACCAAACTCTGCTCAGGCTCTCCTGAAATCCCCTGCCACTAGATCTTGACTTTTGGACTTCTCTGTATTGTCTAATTTTAGCAAGTCAGTTAGGCTAGAATTTCCCATCCTCTATATCTGATCATCCTTGATATCTACTCAGGTTCCTCATCCCTCAGGGGATATCCAATCATCTGGCCTGCCTTCAGCAAGAGTCCTGTTAGGTTGATTTAGGAATCCAGGAACCCCTCTTATCTCTGATGTTTCCCCTTAGTAATTTTCCATCCATCAACTTCCAACATGCCCCTTGGCTATATATTCGTAATTGAACCTGGATCTATATTGAGGTCTCTTTTTCCATGCTGCAATAGTACTGAATAAAATGTTTTACCACCTTAAATCCACCGCTCTTTTTCCTTTGACAGGGTGGCACTTGGACAGAGTTGCATGAGAGGGAAAGTCCCAGCCATGGGACCATCCAAAGGTTTATGGTTCAGGAGCCACCATCCAGAAGGGAAGAGAGCAAGGGAACCCCTGAGGCAGAATGGCATCTGGGAGGGAGCCTGCTCAGCAGAATGGAGTGGTCGGAGAGCTCTGACAGGCCACAGCAGCTCAGTGTCTTCTAATCACAAGTCTCTATTTTACCAATGTTCAGTAGATGCTGGGTGATGGTTTCACAGAGTATGTAAAGCAGGGAGGCTCTGAATAGCTAAAAATGTGCTTGTTTGGGCCATTTTGGATATGCACAAGTTTGAGTTTGAGTTTGGCTCCGGGCTTTTGAGTTAATGGGTTTTAGCCTATAGTGAAGAAATAAACCTAGGGGCCAATATACAGAGTCCAGCTTGTTAACATAACAAATGTCCACCTCACACTACATGCCAAAATGCATTCCTGGAAGAGTAAAGATTGAAAAGTTTTAAAAATAATAAAATGTGGAAGAAAATTAGGAAAATACTTTTATTTTTCATATATCAGGGGGATTTTTTTTTATAAACATATAATATATTTTTATCCCCAGGGGTACAGGTCTGTGAATCGCCAGGTTTACACACTTCACAGCACTCACCATAGCACATACCCTCCCCAATGTCCATAATCCCCCCCCAATCCCCCTCCCCCCATTAACCCTCAGTTTGTTTTGTGAGATTAAGAGTCACTTATGGTTTGTCTCCCTCCCAATCCCATCTTGTTTCATTTACTCTTCTCCTACCCCCTTAACCCACCATGTTGCATCTCCTCTCCCTCATATCAGGGAGATCATATGATAGTTGTCTTTCTCCGATTGACTTATTTCGCTAAGCATGATACCCTCTAGTTCCATCCACGTCGTCGCAAATGGCAAGATTTCATTTCTTTTGATGGCTGCATAGTATTCCATTGTGTATATATACCACATCTTCTTTATCCATTCGTCTGTTGATGGACATCTAGGTTCTTTCCATAGTTTGGCTATTGTAGACATTGCTGCTATAAACATTCGGGTGCACGTGCCCCTTCGGATCACTACGTTTGTATCTTTAGGGTAAATACCCAGCAGTGCTATTGCTGGGTCATAGGGTAGTTCTATTTTCAACATTTTGAGGAACCTCCATGCTGTTTTCCAGAGTGGCTGCACCAGCTTGCATTCCCACCAACAGTGTAGGAGGGTTCCCCTTTCTCCGCATCCTCGCCAGCATCTGTCATTTCCTGACTTGTTAATTTTAGCCATTCTGACTGGTGTGAGGTGGTATCTCATTGTGGTTTTGATTTGTATTTCCCTGATGCCGAGTGATGTGGAGCACTTTTTCATGTGTCTGTTGGCCATCTGGATGTCTTCTTTGCAGAAATGTCTGTTCATGTCCTCTGCCCATTTCTTGATTGGATTATTTGTTCTTTGGGTGTTGAGTTTGCTAAGTTCTTTATAGATTTTGGACACTAGCCCTTTATCTGATATGTCATTTGCAAATATCTTCTCCCATTCTGTCAGTTGTCTTTTGGTTTTGTTAACTGTTTCCTTTGCTGTGCAAAAGCTTTTGATCTTGATGAAATCCCAATAGTTCATTTTTGCCCTTGCTTCCCTTGCCTTTGGCGATGTTCCTAGGAAGATGTTGCTGCGGCTGAGGTCGAAGAGGTTGCTGCCTGTGTTCTCCTCAAGGATTTTGATGGATTCCTTTCTCACATTGAAGTCCTTCATCCATTTTGAGTCTATTTTCGTGTGTGGTGTAAGGAAATGATCCAATTTCATTTTTCTGCATGTGGCTGTCCAATTTTCCCAACACCATTTGTTGAAGAGGCTGTCTTTTTTCCATTGGATATTCTTTCCTGCTTTGTCGAAGATTAGTTGACCATAGAGTTGAGGGTCTATTTCTGGGCTCTCTATTCTGTTCCATTGATCTATGTGTCTGTTTTTGTGCCAGTACCATGCTGTCTTGATGATGACAGCTTTGTAATAGAGCTTGAAGTCCGGAATTGTGATGCCACCAACTTTGGCTTTCTTTTTCAATATTGCTTTGGCTATTCGAGGTCTTTTCTGGTTCCATATAAATTTTAGGATTATTTGTTCCATTTCTTTGAAAAAAATGGATGGTACTTTGATAGGAATTGCATTAAATGTGTAGATTGCTTTAGGTAGCATAGACATTTTCACAATATTTATTCTTCCAATCCAGGAGCATGGAACATTTTTCCATTTCTTTGTGTCTTCCTCAATTTCTTTCATGAGTACTTTATAGTTTTCTGTGTATAGATTCTTAGTCTCTTTGGTTAGGTTTATTCCTAGGTATCTTATAGTTTTGGGTGCAATTGTAAATGGGATGGACTCCTTAATGTCTCTTTCTTCTGTCTTGTTGTTGGTGTAGAGAAATGCAACTGATTTCTGTGCATTGATTTTATATCCTGACACTTTACTGAATTCCTGTACAAGTTCTAGCAGTTTTGGAGTGGAGTCTTTTGGGTTTTCCACATATCGTATCATATCATCTGCAAAGAGTGATAGTTTGACTTCTTCTTTGCCAATTTGGATGCCTTTAATTTCCTTTTGTTGTCTGATTGCTGAGGCTAGGACTTCTAGTACTATGTTTAATAGCAGTGGTGATAACGGACATCCCTGCTGTGTTCCTGACCTTAGCAGAAAAGCTTTCAGTTTTTCTCCATTGAGAATGATATTTGCGGTGGGTTTTTCATAGATGGCTTTGATAATATTGAGGTATGTGCCCTCTATCCCTACACTTTCAAGAGTTTTGATCAGGAAGGGATACTGTACTTTGTCAAATGCTTTTTCAGCATCTATGGAGAGTATCATATGGTTCTTATTCTTTCTTTTATTAATGTGCTGTATCACATTGATTGTTTTGCGGATGTTGAACCAACCTTGCAGCCCTGGAATAAATCCCACTTGGTCGTGGTGAATAATCCTTTTAATGTACTGTTGAATCCTATTGGCTAGTATTTTGGTGAGAATTTTTGCATCTGTGTTCATCAAGGATATTGGTCTGTAGTTCTCTTTTTTGATGGGATCCTTGTCTGGTTTTGGGATCAAGGTGATGCTGGCCTCATAAAATGTGTTTGGAAGTTTTCCTTCCATTTCTATTTTTTGGAACAGTTTCAGGAGAATAGGAATTAGTTCTTCTTTAAATGTTTGGTAGAATTCCCCCAGGAAGCCATCTGGCCCTGGGCTTTTGTTTGTTTGGAGATTTTTGATGACTGTTTCAATCTCCTTACTGGTTATGGGTCTGTTCAGGCTTTCTATTTCTTCCTGGTTCAGTTGTGGTAGTTATATGTCTCTAGGAATGCATCCATTTCTTCCAGATTGTCAAATTTGTTGGCGTAGAGTTGCTCATAGTATGTTCTTATAATTGTCTGTATTTCTTTGGTGTTAGTTGTGATCTCTCCTCTTTCATTCATGATTTTATTTATTTGGGTCCTTTCTCTTTTCTTTTTGATAAGTCTGGCCAGGGGTTTATCAATCTTATTAATTCTTTCAAAGAACCAGCTCCTAGTTTCGTTGATTTGTTCTATTGTTTTTTTGGTTTCTATTTCATTGATTTCTGCTCTGATCTTTATGATTTCTCTTCTCCTGCTGGGTTTAGGGTTTCTTTCTTGTTCTTTGTCTAGCTCTTTTAGGTGTAGGGTTAGGTTGTGTACCTGAGATCTTTCTTGTTTCTTGAGAAAGGCTTGTACCGCTATATATTTTCCTCTCAGGACTGCCTTTGTTGTGTCCCACAGATTTTGAACCATTGTGTTTTCATTATCATTTGTTTCCATGAATTTTTTCAACTCTTCTTTAATTTCCTGGTTGACCCATTCATTCTTTAGAAGGATGCTGTTTAGTCTCCATGTATTTGGGTTCTTTCCAAATTTCCTCTTGTGATTGAGTTCTAGCTTCAGATAGGAAAATACTTTTATACTCTAGAGTTTTATTTCCATAAAAGCAAGCTAGGAAACCGAGAAACCAATTTTTAAAAGGTATAGATTCATTGAGTCATGCAGAATTAAATATTTTATACAGATACGATATCATAAAGAGAGTTAAAGGAGCAAAATTACATTACCAATTCAATAGATGCATACACATTTGATGACACTGATCAAAAACTGATAAAACATCTTCATAAAACCAGATTTTAAAAAGGGACTTCATTAACTTGATAAAGAACACAACCTAGCTTACCTAGGATTCTTGATAATCATTAATAACAAAGACAAGAATGCTTGATTTCTTTCCGACTTTATGACAATTTGAGAGGCCCTGCACAAACAAGAAGAAGAAAATTAAATGAGTTAATAAGAACAGAAAATGTTATTTATATGTAAAGTCAACATAACGGACTGACAAATATTACAGGAGAGCAAGTTTTCCACGTAAAGGGACCTACATCAATCGCCCTTCTCTGCAAGAGCAGTAATCGATAAAACAATGAAAAGGAAAACTAAAAACCTAATGAGAGGACAAAATGAATGGGAGATCCTGGGAATTGGTATAGGCTCAAAGTTCTAAGTATTGTGTCCTGTGTACGACATCGTGGAGAAGCGTACAAATGCAATTGATGAGTGTCCGGTTTTCTGACTCAGGAGCCGGGATGGGAGGCCCTAACCATACATCCGCCGCTAGCCCTAATCACCTCGGCCACCCCCTTGACCTTAGCTCCCCAAGAATTTTCAACCAAGTCCCGCCCCTCGCACTGGTCCCACCCTAAAGCCTGCCCTTTGGAATACGCAACTAAGCCACGCCCCTAGGCGCTGTCTCGCCCCAGCTCCTCCCCACAAGCCTAAACAGCCAAATCCCGCCACTGACCGGAAGCCCCTGGGAGCCCTGTGCAACCCCAAGTCCTGCGCTGATCCAGCCTCAGGCCCCACACGCGTCTCTCTGCAAGAAGAAACTAGCATTTTTCTCGTACTCGCGGCTGCCTGCAACCTCCTCCCGTCATTGCCCCTCCCCCCGCCCCCTGCCCTGCCCCCTGCCCTGCCCCCTGCCTTGCCCCCTGCCCCGCCCCCTGACTCCCAATCCTTATAGCTCAGCTCACTAGGCCCCGCCCCTCACGTTGTGCGCGGCTCAGAAACCGGAAGCAGAAGTGCGCTCATGCGCGTGCGCGAGCTGGCGGCCATAGCTTCACGGGGCCACACTCGCGTTTGGGGTAGTTTTTTGCCCTGGTTCGCCGCGTCCTTCCGGACTCGGTCTGGCCAGCCCCAGGTCCGGCCTCCGGGAGGGGGAGAGGTCGGCATTGGGCGGACGGCCGCTCTGGCCGTGCCCCCTGCCTCAGCCGGAACCCAGCACGAGGGGCCCCCCTCTGCCGCGGCTGGTTCCAAACTCACTGAATCAGGAGCTGTGGGCTGCGTCTAGCAGCGGGGGTGAGTCGGCTGCAGGCTAGAGTTAGCGAACCACCTTCCTCTGTAGTCGGCCTTCCAAAGCATCCTCTGCTGTCTTTTCGGAAAGTAAAAGCATCCCTGTCATTCGGTCACGGGGACGAGCGCCTCCACCTCGTCTGTACGCTGGTCAGTGGATTTCGGCGTGTTCGGTGAGCGCGGGATGACGTTTGCCTCCACTCCGTTCTCATTTCCCCTCCTGGTGCAGATCTTTCATCCGTGAATTTTACCTTGCCTGTGGGCATCAGTTTGATACATTTTATTCAGGTACATAAACGTGAACTGATTACTTAGTATCTCTGTAACCCCCTTCAACGTCGAATGCAGCTATAATTTTTAATCATTTATCTGTAGGTTATTTTGAATTTCACACCGAGAATGAGATCATGTGTCATTTGCAGCGTTTTCTCTTTTATTCCTGTACCTTGCTTTCTTATTTCTTTAGTGTGTTTGCTAGTGTCCATCAGTGGACAGTCAGTACTAGAATAGCATATAACTTGCATCCTTGCCTTGTTCCTGATCCCAGAGGGAATTATTCTATCATTTCAGCATTTAAATAGGATGTTTATGGGGCACCTGGATGGCTCAGTTAAGTGTCCGACTTTTTTTTTTTTTTTTTTTTTTTTTTTTAAGAGAGAATGAGGGAAGGGAGAGGGAGAATCTTAAGCAGACTCCCCACTGAGGGTAGGGGGATCCCCACCCGGCCCCTGGGCCAGATCTCACAGCCCTGAGTTCAAGACTTGAACCAAAATCAAGTCCCACAACCAACTGAGCTACCTAGGTGACCCCAGCAATAGTCTCTTGGTCTCAGATCAGCAATGATCAGCAATGGATATGGATATAGATCGGTCACTATTTTGTATCTAAGGGGAAGAGTCATATGATCTTTTTCTATTAATGTGATGATTATATTAATTGAGGATTCATTTTTAACCACTTTCATTACTAGGAGGAAATAAACTCGGTTTATGATTATACTCTATCCAGTTCTTGACTGTACTAATACTTTTATATTATTTTGCATTCATATGTGTGAATGAGATCTTTCCTGTTCTTAAGATTTTATTTATTTATTTGACAGAGAGAGTGAGTGAGAGAGAGAGCACGAGTGGGGGATGGGGAAGTCAGATTGGGGAGAGGGAGAGGGAGAAGCAGACTCCCCACTGGGCAAGGAGCCCAATGGGGGACTCAGTCCCAGGACCTGAGATCATCTTCTGAGCCAAACCACCCAGGCTCCCTCCTGTTTTGTTTTGAGTTGTACTTTTTTTGGCTTGGAAACACTCAGGAAAACAGTATTTTCCACCCCTACAATGGAATTATGAATCCTTTACTTATTTGGTGAACTTGCCTGTGAAACAATTTGTAATTCATATTTCCTTTGTGAGCATTTTTTAAAGTACTGTTTTTTTTTGTTGTTGTTGTTTCCTTTTAGGATTGGATGTAATTTTTTTTTTTTAAGATTTTATTTATCTATTTGATAGAGATCACAAGCAGGCAGAGAGGGAGGGGGAAGCAGGCTCCCTGCTGAGCAAGAGCCAGATGCAGGGCTCTATCCCAGAATTCTGGGATCATGACCTGAGCCAAAGGCAGAGGCTTTAACGCACTGAGCCACCCAGGCGCCCTGGATGTAATTAAGTTTTGTATTTATTTTAGATCATTGCCAGAAAGTTGTATTTCTCTCTAGAAATTCATTCAGTATCTGTACATTTTCATATATATTCTGTTAACTTTTTTGTTGTATTCTTTCTTCAACATCTGTGATTATGACTCATTCATAACTCTTTATCTATGCTCTGTTAAGATTGCTAAAGCTTTGTTGATTTCAATAGTGTTCAAGGGCACATTGTTCATTTTTATGATTCTTTTTGTTTTTTTAAAATATTAATTTCGTCCTACTTTCATTTCTCTAGACCTTTATGCTGTTCTTTTTCCATCCTTTAAGTTAATGATTAGCCGACTCGTACTGGTTTTATTTTCTCTGGGAGTTGATGATATTCACATAAATTCGTGAATATATGTACCACACCAACTGTGGATTTCCAGTGTTATCTGCAACACTTCTTTTAATTTTCTGCTTCCCTGCCACAAAAGTATTCCTAATTGGCTAAAAATAAATGTGTGTGTGCCTCTTTATCCCTGTAACAGGCTGCATTATTATGTATCGTATGCCACACCTTTTACATCTTGTTCATTTACTGCCCCCCCTCATGATTATAACATCCGTGTCCTTCATGATTTTTCTGTTTTGTTCCGTGCTAAATCCCCTGTGACTGTATGTAGTGGGATTGGAGTAAATATTACCTAAGTAAATAAGAAATAAAGGAGCAAGAGGTAAGGGCCTTAAGGGACGCTTCCTTGACCAAAAAGGGAGCCTAGTCAAGAGGAGCTGGAAGATAAAACATTTATTTATTTATTTTAAAGATTTTATTTATTTATTTATTTATCTCTCTCTCTCCAGAGAGAGAGAGAGACCAGAGGGAGAGGGACAAACAGGCTTTGCACTGAGCACAGAGCCTGATGCAGGGCTTGTTCCCTCGACCCTGAGATCATGGCCTGAGATGAATTCAAGAGTTGGACACTTAACAAATGAGCCACCCAGGCGCCCCAAGATAAGACATGTAAATAGAATACTTCATCTGTCTACTTTCCATAGTGCACAGCAGGATTCTAGGCTAGACTCTCATCATGTTAGTTATAACGGCCTCACTAACAACTAAACTGTAGGGTATATGTTCAGAAGTAGACTCATTGGGAGTTTAGGCTCTGAAGCCAGACAGGCCTGCATTCACACACGCGTCTATGTGATACATCCTGTGTTACATACACCTTAGCAGCTTTCTGACTGGGTAACATTGAGTGTATGGTTAATTGATTCTCAGATTTCTCAGCTATAACCTGGTTGTAATAATAGCTGATTTGCAGAGCTTCTCCAAAAGAAAAGCTCTTTGGAAGAGCATTCTCACATCACAGTTGCTCAAATGGCACGTTATTAATTTAGTAAAGGATGTTGTGATTTTTATCAGTTTTAAAATGTACTACTGGGGGATGCCTGGGTGGCTCAGTCAGTTAAGTGGCTGCCTTCGGCTCGGATCATGATACCAGGGTCCTGGGATTGAGCCCAGGATGGGCTCCCTACTCAGCTGGGACCCTGCTTCTCCCTCTGCCTCTGCCTACCTGTGCTCTCTCTCTCTCTCTCTCTGACAAATAAATAAATAAAATCTTTAAAAAAAATGTCCTACTGGATCCACTGCATGGGAAAAACTGTTGTGTTTTTGTTATTTTAAATTTATGTACTAGAGCTGCACATGCCACTGTTGGAGATGACATGTTACTAACTTCACTTCTGGTGTTTTGCTCTGCTCTTCTGTACTGTGTAGGCACAGTTTAGCAGGAGAGTCACAGCTTGGCAGTCTTCTCTGCCTCCTACATGTGGAGTTTAGTCCAAAGGCAGAGGCTTTTTCGCAAAAATCAAGTTTCAGAGGCCCTGCAGCCCATGAAGGGGTCAGTGGTCAGGGGCTGAACAGTAATTCCTGTTAGCCTGCCAGTGGTGCAGAAGTAAGAAATACTGGGAGTGGAGCCATCGGAAGTCACAGCTATAAGTGCTTTTTGGGATTTGACACAGTGTGTATTTTTATGGTGGCAGGCATTGTCTCCTGTTTTTTGTTTTCCATTATCATGGGAAAACTGACAGCTCAACTTTTTTAGATTTCAGTTAACTTAGAACATGGGACTTTTAGCCATTTTTAACCTTTTTAAACTAGCAGGGACCCCAGCAATGTTTTTTTGTTTTGTTTTGTTTTTTAAGCTCTAGTGGAGGTAAGATTACTCCACCTCCTTAAAAGATCAGTGTGGGGGCGCCTGGGTGGCTCAGTGGGTTAAAGCCTCTGCCTTCAGCTCAGGTCATGATCCCAGGGTCCTGGGATCGAGCCCCGCGTCAGGCTCTCTGCTCAGCAGGGAGCCTGCTTCCCTCTCACTCTCTGCCTGCCTCTCTGCCTACTTGTGATCTCTGTCAAATAAATAAATAAATAAATAAAATCTTTAAAAAAAAAAAAAGATCAGTGTGTATTTGGTTGGGTGTCTTGGGCATATGCTTTATACGTGTGTGTGTGTGTGTGTGTGTGTTTTGAGGGAAGTGGCCCCTCATAATGGATGTGCTGTAGCATCCAGGCTCATGAGTTGTGGAAGTTGTGGGGAGACCTGGATTCTCGTGTTTTCTTTCTCCTGCTTTAGCTCTAACCTCTCAGTTCTCTGACTTTTTTCATGAAGGGAACATGGAAGAAGAAAGAAGAGCTGCTGAGTTACAGAAAAATATGACACAGGTAGGTAGAAGCTAATGATTCTCCAAAAGCATTTTCCATCCCACCAAGTCCTTGACCTCCTAATTGTTTAAAGCAGTGGTCAGCAATCTCTTTCTCTACGGGGCCACATTGTAAATATCTTAGGCATTGAAGGTTCTAGAGTTTCTATTGCAATTAAACCGTGAATTTAGTTTGAAAGCAGCCACAGGCAGTACATAAACAAATGTTTTATTGTGTTCCAATAAAACTTTACTTACACAAGCAAGTAGTAGGCTGGATTTAGCCCATATGCTGTAGTTCGCTGACCCCTGGCCTAGAGTACAAGCCAGCTGTGGGCCTGAGTTGCAAGTTGTACTTTTGCAAGGCTCCTGGGCCTTAGGTTTGTGGGAAGAAAAAAAAAGGGGGGGAGGGGAATGCTCCCTGTTCCTCAGTGTATTTTTTTTTTTTAAGATTTTATTTATTAACTTGACAGACAGAGATCACAAGTAGGCAGAGAGGCAGGCAGAGAGAGAGGAGGAAGCAGGCTTCCTGCTGAGCAGAGAGCCCAATGCAGGGCTCCATCCCAGGACCCTGGGATCATGACCTGAGCCAAAGGCAGAGGCTTTAACCCACTGAGCCACCCAGGCGCCCCCCTCAGTGTATTTTTATGCATTTAAATCTCAATTGAATTTGGCACAGTCTTTTATGTTGTGCTGATTGCTGTGGTGGGAAAGAAGGAAGCAGGTGAAATTGTTTGTGTCAGTGTGGAAATTATTTCATCTCTAGAGCATTTCTGTCATTTCTGCTATTGGCTCTGGACTGTCTTAGATCATTATAAGACTGGAATTGGTCACCATCAAACCGTGTGAGAGATAAATTTGGTGTTTTAGAAGTGTGGTTAGATCCATGAGACAGGATGGGGTCAGTTAGGAAGGATGTAATGAATAGAAAGAGAAAGATCTGGTGTCTGAACTCTAGGGTAGATGTTGGGAGACCATAAAATCTTCAGAACTTCCGGGGCACCCGGGTGGCTCAGCCATTAAATGTCTGCCTTCGGCTCAGGTCATGATCCCAGGGCCGTGGGATCGAGCCCCGCATCAGGCTCCCTGCTCTGCGGGAAGCCTGCTTCTCCCTCTCCCACTCCCCCTGCTTGTGTTCCCTCTGGCTTTCTCTCTGTCACATGAATAAAATTAAAAAAAAAAAAATTTTCAGAACTTCCTATGAATTGATTCTCAGTTCCCTAATGTTAGCAACCTCATCAATCTTCTTGCACACGTGGGGAGAGTAGGCACCTTTCTGAAAGGAATATATTTGGGATGTTTTAGGACTCCGTGGTCTTTGAGGATGTGGCTGTGGACTTCACCCAGGAGGAGTGGGCTCTGCTGGATCTGGCTCAGAGGAGCCTCTACAGAGATGTGATGCTGGAAAACTTTCAGAACCTGGCCTCACTAGGTAAGAATGGCAACATTCCTTCATTTAGTTGTTTAGAAAATAATTTCACTAATTGATCTTGTTCCAGGATTTAGGCTGAGGAATTGGAACGAATTGGTAAATAAGACCGACATTGTCACAGGTCTCAAAGAACTTAGAGTCTGATGGCTTCACCATGACAATAAACGTGTATAGTGAACTGCCTTTTTCTTTTTCTTTTCTTTTTTTAAGATTTTATTTACTTATTTGTCAGAGAGAGAGAAAGAGCGAGTGAGCACAAGCAGGGAGAGCATTAGGCTCCCTGCTGAGCTGGGAGCCAGATGTGGGACTCGATCTCAGGACCCTGGGATCATGACCTGAGCTGAAGGTGGATGCCTGACTGACTGAGCCACCCAGGCATCCCTGTCTTTTTATTTTTCTTGTGGCTAAAAGTCTTGAGGCTTATTAAGTGTTAGAAGTGCGGGCACAGACTTCAGGGGTCACTTTGGGCCTTAGAGAGGTTTGTGGTTTGGGTCCTTATGAGAATTTTACTGACATCCATGCTCTTTACTCAGAAAGATACCTGTAAACAAGAGGGGTTATTAGTGCAGAGAGAGAGGACACATGACATGGGGAGCTGTGGTATGTTTCAGAATGAAGGTGTTAAAAAGTACATATTGTTGGGTTTGTACTTTGGGTGAGTGCTTTGGAGATGGGTCTTGGAAGCAGGCTGTATTGGTTTCCTAGGCCTTTCATAACAAAGTACCCCAAACTGTGGCTAAAAACAGCAGAAACTTATTCTTTCACATTTCTGGAGACTGGAAGTACAAAATCTGGGGGTCAGTAGGGCCATGCTCCTTTTGAAGGCTCTATGGCAGAAGTCTCTCCTGGTCTCTCCCTAGCTTCTGGTGGTTGCCAGCAATTGTTGGCATTTCTTGGTTTGCAGCGATATCTTTTTCTTTTTCTTTTTCTTTTTTTTTTTTAAGATTTTATTTTCAAGTGATCTCTACACCCAACGTGGGGCTGGAACCCACCATCCTGAGATCAGGAGTTGGCATGCTCTACCGAATGAGCCAGCCAGGCGCCCCGTGCAGCTGGATCATTCTGATTTCTGCCTTTATCTTCACATGGCCCTCTTCCCTCTGTCTCTATGCCCCTCCTTTAAAGGACACTGCTCAGTGGATTTAAGACCAACCCTAATCTAGTATAATTCCATCTTTACTTGATTATAGCTACATATTTCCAGATAAGATACATTAGTTCCAAATAAAATAACATTCTGAGGTTTCAAGAAGGGACAGGCTATTTTATTTTGATACACTTACTTTTTTTAGAGCAGTTGTGGATTCAGAGCAGAAGTGAGTGGTAGATACAGGGACCTCTCCTGTATACCCTGCTCCCATCGAGGTATAGCCTCTTCCACTATCCACATCTCCTGCCAGAGTGGTACACTTGTTACAGTTGATGAGCCTGAGCTGACACATCATCATCATCACCCTGAGTCCATCATTCAACACAGAATACATTCTGTGCTTTGGACAAAGACGTAATGTAATGAATGAATATGTAATGGTACATATTCATCGTTAGAGTATCATACAGAGTACTTTCACGGCCCTAAAAGTCCTCTTTGCCTTGTCAGTTCATCTCCTTCCCCACTAACCTGTAGCAACCCCCAATCTTTTTACTCTTCCCATAGTTTTGGCTTTTTTTAGAATGTCTTGTGGTTGGAATCATATACTATATAGATTTTTTTTCAGTGGCTTCTTTCACTTAGTAATGTGCATTTATGCTTCTTTCGTGTCTTTTCATGGCTTGATAATTCTTTTCTTTCTAGTTCTGAATAATATTTTATTGTCTGGGTATAACACGGTTTTATTCATTCACCTGCTGAAGGACATCTTAATCATTTCTAAGTTTGGGCAGCTGTGAATAAAGCTGCAGTCAACCTGCATGTGCAGGTTTTTGTGTGGAGGTGTTTTCAGCTCCTTTGGGTAAATTCCAAGGAGTGTGATTGCTGATCATATGGTAAGATTAGTTTTGTAAGAAGCTGCCGGACTGTCTCCCTAAGTGCTGGACCATCTCGCATTCCCCGCGGCAGTGAATGAGAGCCCCTGTTCACAGCCTTGCTGGCATTTGTTGTCGGTGTTCTGGATTTTAGCAGTTCTCATAGGTGATCTAAGGTGTGGCGGTTTCTCATTGTTTTAATTTGTATTTTCCTGATGACATGTTCAGATATCTTTTCATATGATGTTTTCTTTGAGGAGTTTCAAAGTTTTGCATTTTATATTTAGCTCTTTGATCCATTTTGAGTTTTGTTTTTTTTTTTAAGATTTTATTTATATGTCAGAGAGAGCATGTGTGCAAGCAGCGGGTGCGGCAGGGAGAGGGAGAACAGGCTCCCTGCTGAGCAAGGAACCCGATGTGGGGCTCGATCCCAGGACCCCGGGATCATGACCTGAGCCACCCAGCTGTCCCCATTTTGAGTTGATTTTGTGACGAATGTAAAAGTCTGTGTCTAGATTCATTTTCTTGCATGTTGATGGCTTGTTTCCGTCTCTGTTGGAAAGACTATCTTCTCCACATACTGCCTTTACTCCTTTGTCAAATATCAGCTGACCATATGTAGGTCTATTTCTGCCTCTCTGTTCTGTTTCATGGCTCTGTTTGGCCATAAATTTTCAAGGGACACTGCTCAACCCAGTCCACAGGTGGTCACTTTAAGTTGGATGCTGCCCAAATAGGTAGACATTTTATTATTAAGTATTTTGTCAGGTGCACAGTGACTGGGTGAGTCATCCTTAGATTAAATTATGTAGTGGCCTTGATTTGTTTAATTTTATCATGGTCTAGGGGCGCCTGGGTGGCCTAGCAGTTAAGCATCTGTCTTCAGCTCAGGTCATGATCCCAGGGTCCTGGGATCAAGCCCCACATTGGGCTCCCTGCTCAGCGGGAAGCCCGCTTCTCCCTCTCCCACTCCCCCTGCTTGTGTTCCCTCTCTCGCTGTATCTCTGTCAAATAAATAAAATCTTAAAAAAAAAAAAGTTATCATGTTCAGAGTAATCTTGTTTAAGGTTGGTATTCTGTGAGATTACTAACGTGCAATAGGAGAACAAAATGGCCTGGCTGTATCACATGAGCTTCTAATATTAAAGTTTAGATAATGAATGTCACATCAGTTCTAGAAATCAGAGGCTGTGTCATTGTCTTTGTCATTGTCTACTCCCCCCTCCGCCCCTGGTTTAAAAAAAAACTTTTGACATTTTGTAGAAATTCAGTTCATTCTTTCCCATTGTTACAGTATCAGGAGAGCAAAATTTTGACCCCGTCTCATGGAAATGTTTATGGATCATCATTGTTTTCCCTCATGATAAGCCTTTCTGCATTAACAGGGTATCCACTACACACACCATATCTGATCTCCCAGTGGAAACAAGAGGAGGACCTGGAGACAGTGGAAGGAGGACCTGTCCAGGGGGAGCACCAGGAAGGCAAGGGTCCTTGGGAAAAACTGTCCTGGTTGGGGGAATATTAGGTTTGGAAAAATCAAATAAAAGCAAAGCAAAACTTTGTTTTGTTTGAGGAGTCTGATCTCCCAGCCATCTTGGATTACTATTTTGACTTTTATCGGTATTCTCACCCTTCCCTTGTTCCTGAAATATTGCCCGTACTTCTTCTTGTAAGTTAGTATTTGGTCATATGCACTTTAAGAGGGAACTGGTTCCTTTTTATTTTGTTTTCCTTTTTAAGTTTTATTTATTGAAGCAATCTCTATACCCCACGTGGGGTTCAAGCTCATGGCCCCAAGATCAAGAGTTGCATGCTCTTCCAATTGAGCCAGCCAAGTCCCCCTTGTTTTCCTAATAGTACCTTATTTGTGTTACTATCAGTCTCAGTCTCCATGGAATAATTTCTTGCTTACCGTTTTGACCCTTCTGCGTATTACCAAAGTCTTGAAACAGCCACATTGCCAGAAGTCCCTTGCTTATAGGTGCCTGTACTTTTTTGTTTCAGGTTTTGAGATTCAGCTTAAAACCAGTGAATCAGTAGCTCCACAAGATATTTATGGGCAAGAAATATCCAATGAACAGAAAATAGTGAGATTCAAAAGGAATGATTCTCACTCATCCATTTTACACAAAAACTGGGAATACCAGGGTATTTGTCATCAGAACAAAAACCATGAGAGACATTTGAGGTGAGTGCCATTCATAAAAGAAAAAGTAATGCCTCAGGAGAGAATCTTAAGATGTCATAAAACTTAAAAAATGTTTATCTAGAATTTGTTCCAACATTGTGATTTCATAAAGAATTTTTCCAAGATTTTTTTTTTCCCTAAAAAAACATTGCGATCTTCAGTGTTTGACACAGAGTTCAGTTGTAAGCAATTATCAGAAAAATTGTATGTCAAGAAAACCTCAGTGATAATATTGGGTATTGTAGACCCTTCTGTGAGAACTTTGAACTTGTAACTTGACAGGGCAGAAAATGTACCTAGTCACTGAAAATGATAAAAGTTTATTTATTACTAATAATGTGCTTTTATTTTTAAAAGAAGTCCAGTTGCGGAGAACATCTATGAATGCAATGAAGAGAATCGGTGTGGACAAGCCTTGGGCCAAATTTCACATCTGAATGTACTCAAGAGAACTACTGAAGTAAAGTCCTATGAATGCCATGAGTGTAAAAAGGCCTTCACGGATCATTTGTCCCTTAAGAATCACATCAGGTCTCACACTGGAAGCAAACCCTATCAGTGTAAAGAATGTGGGAAAGCTTTCCATTTTCTTGCTTGTTTTAAGAAGCATGTGAAAAATCCCACCGAAGGGAAACCCTATGAATGTAAAGAATGTACAAAAGCCTTCCGTTGTTCTTCCTTCTTTAGGGCACATATGAAGATTCACACTGGAAAGATGAACTTCGAATGTAAGGAATGTGGAAAAACCTTTAGCTGTTCTTCATCCCTGACAGAACACAAAAGGATTCACAGTGGAGATAAGCCTTATGAATGTAGGGAATGTGGGAAGGCGTTTAGTTGTTCCTCCTCACTCTCCAAACATAAAAGAATTCACAGCGGAGACAAGCCATATGAATGTAAGGAATGTGGGAAGGCCTTTAGTTCTTCCTCTCACCTCATAATACATATACGAATTCACACCGGAGAGAAACCTTACGAGTGTAAAGAGTGTGGGAAGGCCTTCAGTGAATCCTCAAAACTCACTGTACATGTCAGAACACACACAGGCGAGAAACCCTATAAATGTAAGGAATGTGGGAAAGCCTACAACTGTCCCTCCTCCTTAAGTATCCATATGAGAAAACACACTGGAGAGAAACCCTATGAATGTCTGGAATGTGGAAAAGCCTTCTATCTTCCCACTTCCCTTAATACGCACGTGAAAAATCAAAGTAGGGAGAAACCCTATGAATGTAAGGAATGTGGAAAAGCCTTTAGTTGTCCCTCATCCTTCAGAGCACACGTGAGAGATCACACTGGGAAGATACAATATGAATGTAAGGAATGTGGGAAGGCCTTCAGCCGTTCCTCGTCCCTCACTGAACACTTAAGAACTCACACTGGAGAGAAGCCTTACGAGTGTAAAGAATGTGGGAAGGCCTTTATTAGTTCTTCCCACCTGACAGTTCATATACGAACTCACACTGGAGAGAAACCTTATGAATGTAAGAAATGTGGCAAAGCCTTTATTTACCCCTCAGCTCTGAGGATCCACATGAGAACACATACTGGGGAGAAACCGTATGAATGTAAGGAATGTGGGAAAGCCTTTCGCCATTCTTCATACCTTACTGTCCATGCAAGGATGCACACAGGAGAGAAACCCTTCGAATGTCTGGAATGTGGGAAGGCCTTCAGTTGTCCCTCATCCTTTCGAAGACATGTAAGAAGCCACACTGGAGAGAAACCATATGAATGTAAGGAATGTGGGAAAGCCTTCGTGTGTCCTGCCTACTTTCGAAGACATGTGAAAACTCACTCTAGGGAAAATGTGTAAATGGTAAGAAATGTGGGAATGTCTGCAAGGCGTTTTCACCTCGTAGCATAGCTGGAACGTTGTGGAGATGCACCGTGAATGTAAGAAAGCAAAAAAGTGTTGCTTATCTGTTTGACGACTTGAGAACTCATAGCTGAGAGAAACCCGTGTCCGTACGCCCTGTGGGAATGCCTTTGTGAATGTCACTTCCGGTGTATAAGAAAATTCACAAGAGAAGCACAGATCAGGACCTCACTTGTAAAGTGGACTGCTGGCTCATTGATAGTCAGTTTCCGTTTTTTGATATGAATTATTTCAGGTGATAAATTTTCCTCTAATACCTTTTTAGCTCTAACCACATTTTATTACATGTACCTTTATTTCAGCCGAGATATAAACGTTCTTTATGTTACAGAATCTTTTGGACCCACAGGGGGTTTAAGGTGTTTTTCATCAGGCAGGGGTGGTTTTTTAAAAAAAATTAATATCTAATTAATGCTCATTGTTCCCCAGGTGTGCAGTCATAATGGTATCAACGCTTTGGTATTTGTAATTTCTTTGGTGATTTTTTTTTCTTGTAATTGGTAATTTCATTTTGATCTAGTATGGGAGACACTGGAAATTGCCTACCCAATATTTTTTTCTTTTCTTTTTTTTTTTAAGTAAAAGAACCTAAAGTTTTTGAAATTATCAGTTTTTACTATTAAAACCTTTTCCTGTCTAGTAAGTCATTTCAGCAGAAATTAATAAGTGCAAAGATCTCGAAAGAGAGTCGTATCTAATACGTTGTTTTTGTATTTTGTTCTTTGTCCTTGTTAGTGGCTGGGAATTGGACCCAGTGTTTTGAGTTTAAAAAGGGACCTTGTGACAAGAAAGCTAGAAGTAAAGTTAGTTGAGCTGGCTTATGTATGTTAGTTTGGACATGGTTGGGACTCCATTTCTTAGAATCATTTCCTTATCCAGTCCCAGGTTAGAGTTGTCTGAAACAGAGAGCTTGCATGAGAATTGGAAGGCAGCGGGAAGAAGCTATTATCCTTCATTTAGTGGGGCCACAGGTTGGAGACACACGTAGGGGCCTGGTGGGCTTCTGTGTCCAGCTTGTTTTCACCAGTCAGAACTGGCTTGAAACAGAACATTAAATGCTTTAACCTCAGTAACATCAGAGGCAGCAGCTCCGTAGACCTCTCCGTCAGTTCCCCCATCAGTTCCCCCGTCACGGTCATACACAGCTTCTTAGGTTCTCTGGCAAGTTCCGGCATTGTCATTTTGCTGATAGGACAGCCCCTCTGGCATGTCAGCTGGCTCTGTAGAGGGGCCCGAGTTCAGAGCAGGATCGTTAATCTGTGTCGCGTGCAAGCCCATCACGTCACTTTGCTGCAGGGCACAGACATCTCTGCAAGTCCTCTGGTATCTCAAACAAGAAGGGCTGTGGACGGTAAGGAAAATTAGGTACCAGGACATCATCCTGTTTTCGTGGAGGAAGGTTTACATTTGACACTTTCCAACAGATTTTTCTGCTCTTTTATTTGAGAAAGATGAAAACTAATTGGTTTGTGCTTCTTCAGTACATCTAGGTGCACTTTCCCCTTCCCATCATATTTCCCCTTTATCCCTTATCATTTTCTGCTGTTTCAGTAAAGCAAAAATACACTAATATGCACATGTGCTAATCTTCAGTGTACAGCTTGATGAAATTTCACTT
This sequence comes from Enhydra lutris kenyoni, assembly GCF_002288905.1. Classification (NCBI taxonomy): domain Eukaryota; kingdom Metazoa; phylum Chordata; class Mammalia; order Carnivora; family Mustelidae; genus Enhydra; species Enhydra lutris. The sequence goes on from NW_019154176.1 coordinate 3,668,530, forward strand.
ACGTACACACCCCGATGAACAGAGGTTCTCAGGATTCAAGAAAGCTTATTTATCTACCTTCTCAATAATTGTCCCACAGAGGAAACCACAGTTTGACTTTTATTCAGTTTATTAGGTTTGTTTCTTCTTGATCCTCTTGGTCTTTATCTGAGTGCTTAAACACAATATGTACAATTATGTGTTTGGCTTCTTTTCTCAGCATGATATCTGGTTTGCCTTTTAATTGCTCTTTTTTTTAATACTTAAATTAAAAAAAAATTTTAATAAACATATAATGTATTATTAGCCCCAGGGGTACAGGTCTGTGAATCACCAGGTTTACACACTCCACAGCATTCACCATAGCCCATACCCTCCACAATGTCCATGATCCCACCACCCTCTCCCTACCCCCCTCACCCCGGCAACCCTCAGTCTACCCTGTGAGATTAAGAGTCTCTTATGGTTTGTCTCCCTCCCTTCCTACCCCCAAAACCCCCCACGTTGCATCTCCACTTTCTCCTATCAGGGAGATCATGTGATAGTTGTCTTTCTCCTTAATTGCTCTTTTTGCTGGCTTACACTTCTCTTGGTGTGTGTTTTGTTTGTAGGAATGAGATCCCTGGCTCATAGAGTAGGCTGTAGCTTTAATTTCAGTAGGTAGTCCCGTTTTTCAAAAAGGTGGCTTCCATCTATCATCCTAAAAGCAATGCATGCAAATTCCAGTGGTTCCACCTAGTTGGACAGCCCTTTCTAATCTTAGGCATCCAGCAGAGGACGTGGTAATATCCTGCTTTGGTTTTAGTTTGCAGTTACCTGACACGTAGTGATGGTAAGTACTTTTTATGTGCTTATTGGCTATTTGGATATCTTTAAAAAAAATTTTTTTTAAAGATTTTATTTATTCAACTGAGAGAGAGAAAGCACAGGCAGGGGGGAGGGGCAGAGGGAGAAGGAGTAGCAGGATTCCCACTGAGCGGGGATTCCCCAGGCAGGGTTCCATCGCAGGACTCTGAAGTTGTGACCTGAGCCAAAGGCAGTGGCTTAACTGACTGAGCCACCCAGGTGCCTCTGTTTGGTATTTTTTTTTTTTTTAAAGATTTTATTTATTTATTTGACAGAGATCACAGTAGGCAGAGAGGCAGGCAGAGAGAGAGGAAGTGAAGCAGGCTCCCTGCTGAGCAGAGAGCCCGATGCGAGGCTCCATCCCAGGACCCTGGGACCACGACCCGAGCTGAAGGCAGAGGCCTTAACCCACTGAGCCACTCAGGCACCCCTGTTTGGTATCTTTTATGAGGGCACCCTGTTGAAGCATTTCATTCATTTTTGGTTCTTATTTTATGTGAAGGGTTTCCTTCTACTTACTTGTCCTTTATTGTATGTATGTGTATTTCTGTGTCTAGTTACATACACGTACATTTATAAAACCATGTGTTATATATCATATATATTCATGACTTATGTATATTATATATACATACATTGCAGATTACTTTTCCCTGTCTCTGGCTTGTCTTTTCACTCTTCTCATTGTTGTGAGTTATAAAGGGAATTTATTGGTTTGATTTTTGAGAAGTCCTTGGGTACAACTAGTTTCAGGGATGGCTGGGATCCTGGGGTTGAAAAGCTCTTACCTGGATGAATTCTGTGTCCGTGTCTTGGCTGTGCATCTTCTTGCATTTAGCTGTTCTTCGTGGCAGGCTCTTTCTGTTGTGGGTCCCAAAAGATCCAGGCTGCTTTTTCTCTAGGTTGAAGTCTCAGGGAGAAAAGAGCAACTCCAATGTGATCATTATAATAGAATCTGATTGGCTCACTTGTTACCGAATCACTGTGGCCAGAGGAATGTAATACTCTGATTTGTTCAGGTCTGGCTCGAGTGCTCATCCCCAAACCAGAGTAGAGTTTGCACCGACCCAATCAGAGTCCTGACCATTGTGATGTATGGCGAGGGGAGGAGGCAGCAGTGGGCAAGTGGGGGTAATACTGTCAGCTAGCATGTTGTGCTTACTGGGGTCTTAGCAATAGGAGGGAACTGAGTCTGGTAACTCAGCAGGCCCTGAGAAAGGTCAGATGCCATCTGTCAATGTATCTTTAGAATGCTAAAGATGGCTTCTCAACCTTTATGTTGCTTTGTGGTACATTTAGAAATCTGGTTGTGAGAGAATTAACAGCATTTTTTTAAAAATTATTTATTTGACAGACAGAGATCACAAGTAGGCAGAGAGGCAGGCAGAGAGGCAGGCAGAGAGAGAGGAAGGGAAGCAGGCTCCCCGCTGAGCAGAGAGCCCGATGCGGGGCTTGATCCCAGGACCCTGGGATCATGACCTGACCGGGAGGCAGAGGCTTTAACCCACTGAGCCACCCAGGCGCCCCTAGCATTTTTATTCTTTAAGATTGTCTTGCCTTCCCTATTCCTCATTTGTTTCTATGTTATTTTTAGCATTTCCTTATCAGTTTTCACAGATATGCTGAGAGTATGCTGGGAATTGCATTGACTTGATGCCATAACTGAATGAAATTGACATCTTTACAATATTGAGTCTTCCAATTAAATGTATTGTAATCATCCTTTTACCTGGGTTGTCTTTAATTTATCTTAACAGTGTTTTTTAGCTTAATTGTAGAGGTCTTGAATATCTTTAATTTATTTCTAGGTATGTGGTATGTTTTGCTTTGTAAATATTTTTATTTATTTCCTTTTTGATTTTTCAGCTAGCATGAATTACAGTTTCTTTTTGTACATTGATCTTTTTATCCAGTGACATTTATAAATTAAATTATTATTACTTGAATTATATTCAAATAGTTTGTGGATTAGTTTGGATTTTCTGTGTACAATTCTGTTGATAACAAAAGAAAGTCTTACTTGATTTCTAAATTTTATCTTTTACTTTTTTTGCCTCACTCGTTTACAGTGATGAATAGAAACGACGAATATGAACATCTTTGCCCTGTTCCTGATCTTAGGGGAAAATGTTCCATATTTCATAAATATAAAAATAGCTGCAAGTTTTTCATAGATTACTTTTAATAATGAAAAGAATTGTTTTATTCCCAATTTGCCAAGTTTTTTTTTATTGTTAGTGAATATTTTATCCAGTGCCTTCTCTGCGTGTGTCATTGTCTTAAAAAATCCTTCAATTTGTTAATGTGAATAACTACATTTCTTGATTTTTAGATGGTAAAACTTGTCTTCCTGGAATAAACTACACTTGGACATGGTAGATATTGGCTTATTAGCCTTCTCATTTTGCTAGACTCAGTATACGACTTAAAAAAATTATTTTTGTGTCTGTTAATTAGATGTTTGTCTTGTAATTTCCTTTAAAGTACTTGTCTGTGTTTTATGTCAAATTTATGTGGCCCCATAAAAGCATAAAAGGAGTTGGAAACTGTGCTGGAAGACTTTCTGTAAAATTTAAATCAGTTAGTGCTTATCTGTTTGGAACAGTTCACCAGTGAATCTGTCTTCTGGGTTTTCTTCACAGAAATCTTTTCGTAAGATGGTTTCATTGGTGAGTTACACCAAATATAAAGAGACAAAAGATTAGTCAGTTTTTTAATTTGTTCTTGCGTTGGTTTTGCTAAATTGTGTCTGTCCATTCCATAACTTTTCAAACGTGTTGGCATAAATTTTGTTGATAATATCCTATAATTCTTTTTCATGTCTGAAAACTGTCATTATCGCCCCTTTTCATTTCTTTTTTTTTTTTTAAGATTTTATTTATTTATTTGACAGACAGAGATCACAAGCAGGCAGAGAGAGAGAGAGGAGGAAGCAGGCTCCCCGCCGAGCAGAGGGCCAGACGTGGGGCTCGATCCCAGGACTCTGGGACCATGACCTGAGCCGAAGGCAGAGGCCTTAACCTACTGAGCCACCCAGGCGCCCCTCCCCTTTTCATTTCTGATATTGGTGATATGTGTGTTCTCTTCCTTTTTCTTCATCCTGTTAGAGATTTAGATATATTAATTTTTTCAAAGAGCCAACTTTATTCTGCTTTCTGATTCTTTAATTTTTGGTTTATTCCCTTCTACTTGGGTTTAATTTAATTCTACCTATTTGAGGTAGATGCTTGTATCACTGCCCGTCTTCTGTTATGCCCTGTCTGCTTATAAACCTATCCAGTCAGAATTTTCCACCATTAACATTATCAATAGCAATATGTCTGAGATATATGCAGAAAAATACTATTTACGTGCCTGTTACCTAAGGTCACGGGGCTTCCTTGGTGGAATGGAAAGAAAACTGGCCTGGGAGTCAAGACACCTGCTGGTATCCACTTTCCAACTCGAGCTCTGTGACTTCAGAAAAGTCACTTAATTCTGGTCCTGAGTTTGGTATGTGTGTATGTGTGTTTAAATTCTTTTTTATGAAATAATTATAGATTCACAGTAACCTGTGAAAAAATATGTATGGGGAAACTCCATGTATCCATTACTCGGTTTTCCCTAATGGAAATCCAAGAGCTTATTCAAATTTTGCCAGTTTGAGGTGTGTGTGTGTGTGTATTTCTTTGCAGTTTGAACCGTGTCCATGAATGGGTCTACTACCATAATCAGGATACAGAACTGTTCCATCACAAAAAAGAACTCTTGGGCACCTGGATGGCTCAGTTGATTAAGTGTCTGCCTTCAGCTCAGGTCAGATCCCACGGTCCTGGGACTGAGCCCCGAGTCACGTTCTCTGCTCAGCGGGGAGTATGCTTCTCCCTCTGTCCCTTCCCCTGCTGGTGCTCACTCTCTTTCTCTCTCTCTCAAATAAATAAAAAATAAAATCTTAAAAAAACCTCTTTAGCTGCTTGGTATTCAGACCCAAACCTCTCCATCATTAGCCCTAACAACTACCAGTATGTTCTCCATCTGTATAATTTTTTTGTTTGCTTGTTTTTTTAAAGATTTTATTCATTCACCTGATAGCACAAACAGGGGAGAGCAGGAGAGGGAGAAGCAGGCTCCCTGCCAAGGAGGGAGCCCAGCTTGGGACTTGATCCCAGGACGCTGGGATCACGACCTGAGCTGAAGACAGATGCTCAACTCCCTGAACCACCCAGGCAACCCTATAATTTTGCTTTTTTCAAGGATGTTATGTAAATGAGACCATATAGTATGTAACCTTCTGGAGACAGACTTTTTTTTTTTTTTCACTCAGCATAATCCCCTTGATTTACATTCAAGTTTTTGTATGAAACTGTGTCCTTTTTTATTGCTAAGCTGTCAACAGTGGATTTTCTGGAAGTGCTTTCCATCAAGTTAAGTCCCCCTCTTTCTAGTTTGCAGAGTTAAAAAAAAATCATGAATATAGATTTTGGATTTTGTCAAATGGCTTGTGTGCATCAATTGATATGATCACAGCCTGTTGATATGGTGGATCCCCCGATTTTCAGATAATGGACCCGCCTCGCACATCTGGAATGCATCTCCAGCCATGGTGTGTGTAATTCCTTTTACACATTGCTGGATTCAATTTACTAATAGTTGCTTTCCTGTTACTTTCCTCAATTTTAAATTTATTTTTAAAATTTTATTTATTTGACAGAGAGATAGCACAGCACAAGTAAGCAGAGCGGCAGGGAGAGGGAGAAGCACGCTCTCTGCTGAGGGGAGAGTCCAATGTGGGGCTCGATCCCAGAACACCAGGATCATGACCTGAGCTGAAGGCAGCTGTTTAACTAACTGAGCCATCCAGGTGCCCTTAATTTTAAATATATTTTAAGGCTAATATATTGGGACATAGAAAAAATAGGCAAGGAATAAGAAACAAGTTTTTGTGTTTAGTATTAGCGACATTGGCCATAAATCAAAGTCAGTACCATTGGGTGGATACAGGAGGTGCTACTGGAGGGGCCGGGCTGGGGGCAGGGATCACATCCTTTCTGCAGGAGCAGAAACACTTCCTTCACTGCCCCAAGTTTTTAGACTATGGAAGAGTTTAGAGGACAAAGATGTGATTCAAAGATGATTTGAAGAGAAGAGGGCTGGCTTGGTTTTATGTAAAGAGAAGAGGTTTAAAACAATAACATTTAGGGGCGCCTGGGTGGCTCAGTAGGTTAAGCCTCTGCCTTCGGCTCGGGTCATGATCCCAGGGTCCTGGGATCGAGCCCCGCATCGGGCCCTCTGCTTGGCCGGGAGCCTGCTTCCCTTTCTCTCTGCCTGTCTCCTGCCCACTTGTGATTTCTGTCAAATAAATAAATTAAAAAAAATTAAAAAAAATAGCATTTAATGAGCTTTTACTCTGTGTCATTCACCGTTTCAACCTCCATGTATTATTTGATCAGCACAAAAATTTTATAAGGCAGATACTTATTATCAACATAATACACATGGTAAAGTAGATTCACAAATGAGCTCAAGTAATTGTCCAGAATTACGTAGTAAGTGGTGGAACTATGTCTGAATCCAGAACCCAGGCTTTTTCTTTTTTCTTTTTTTTTTTTTAAGATGTTATTTATTTGTGGGGGGGGGGCAGGCAGGCAGAGGGAAATGCACGCTCCTCATTGAGCAGGGAACCTGATGTGGGACTCGATCCCAGGACCCTGGGATCATGACCTGAGCCAAAGCTAGGCATTTAGCCAACTGAGCCACCCAGGTGCCCCCAGAAAATACTACACTCTACTGCCTCCAGGGGTCCAAGAATCCTGAAGAGTCAGGACAGGCAGGATTGGGTGCGGTTGAATGGGGAACTGCTGGGGTTAGGTGGGGCTGTGGGTAGCATTCTGGTGTAATCCTCACTTGGCATCTTTTAGGCAAGCACCAAGTATCTTCTCAACCATCCTTATCCTATGGCTCCCTATGTCATGGGGGGAGTGTGGTTGCAAGGGAAGAAGAGAATCCAGCCAATAAAGTATGAAAGATCAAGGTTGCTTTATCTTTGCAGACATAGGGCACATTGTTAGAATTACATAAATATTGATAGCTTGATTTGACAAAAAGATTTATTGAGTGATTATGTCACGCACTATTTGAAACACTTTATAGCCACAGAGTGTTTCCTCTTCACAATGACATGCAATTTCAGATAAAATTCTACTCAAGAAAAACAACTAGAAACAATAAAGAGGAGTGCTAGATAATGGAAATACACAATTTTTTTAAATATTTTTATTTATTTATTTGACAGAGAGAGATCACAAGTAGACGGAGAGGCAGGCAGAGAGAGAGAGAGGGAAGCAGGCTCCCCGCTGAGCAGAGAGCCCGATGCGGGACTCGATCCCAGGACCCTGAGATCATGACCCGAGCCGAAGGCAGCGGATTAACCCACTGAGCCACCCAGGCGCCCCGGAAATACACAATTTTCTTTTCTTTTTTTTTTTTTTTTTAAGATTTTATTTATTTATTTGTCAGAGAGAGAGAGAGAGAGAGAGAGATCACAAGTAGGCCGAGAGGCAGGCAGAGGCAGAGGGAGAAGCAGGTTCCCTGCTGAGCAAGGAGCCCGATGCGGGACTCGATCCCAAGACGCTGGGATCATGACCTGAGCTGAAGGCAGCCGCTTAACCAACTGAGCCACCCAGGCGTCCCCATAATTTTATTTTCTAATATGACAATATAAATCAACAACAAATGAGACCAATGATGTCACTCAAATTAGCAAAGAAAAAAGTTACCAAGGAATAAACTCTGTAAGGAATTAGGAATATTTGTATTAAGAAAAGTATGGGGTGCCTGGTTGGCTTAGTCAGTTAAGCGTCTGCCTTCAGCTTGGGTCATGATCCCGGAGTCCTGGGATTGAGCTCTGTATCTGGGTTCCCTGCTCAGCAGAGAGAATGCTTCTCCCCTTGCACTTCACCCCACTTGTGCTGTCTCTCTCAAATAATAAAATCTTACCAAAAAGAAAAAGTATGAAGCTCTCCTTGCAGACATATAAATGTACAAATACGGAGGCATTTTCAGGTTCTAGCATGGGAAATGATAATCCTTGTCAATATTCCTGATATTATTTCATCATCAATGCTATTTCAATAAATCAAAATTGCAATAGAATTTTTAAGTGGAAATGATCTTTACAGAAAGAGCCTCCCTTGTGGGTATATGCCTAGAGGAGGCCAAATGAACTTCCTTTTGGGAGGAGGGGACACTTAGAAGTCATTGAGCAAGACCAAGGACACTTTTTCCTCCTATGGTTCTCCAAGATAGTGAAGTCTTCAGGGAGTGGAGTTCATGGGCTAGTTCAGCTAATTACCAACTCTGCTTTCGTGTCTCCAGGCCACAATTCCATAATCAGCATACGTCTCCAGCCTTTCAGGCTACCAGTCCCCGTCAAGTGGGTTTCATACCTGTGTCTCCTCCCAGAGTAGTGATCTCCACCGGGAAGCCTGGCCCGAGTCTGTCTTTCTGCCAGTCCTGGGGACAGAGCCTCAGCCATTGTTGCTCACCAAGCAGGGGAGGGGCAGCCCCCTTCCTCCTTGCTCATGCACCACCAAAGCCATAGGGCAACCAGTGAGGGCCGTGGGAGACAGCGGATGGAGGAGGGCCTGGGGGAGCATTGTTTCCTTATTGCCAGGCAAGCAGGACCTTTGGGTTACACACATGGTAGGGTGTGCAAAGTTTTCCCTCCAAGCACTGTGAAGTTTACGTTCTTGATTCTAATGAGAGTCTAAGGACTCACTGAGAACTCTGCTTTCCTCCCACACTGGTTCGAGCTCTACAATGGCAGGAGACCAGTCTCTGAACTGTTCCAAAGTACGCCGATGAAGACAGTAAGCATGAGATCATTAAATTTCATTGGCTTCCTACATGACAGGCTCAGAGCTAAGTGTTCTGTGTAGCTTGCTTCATTTCATCTGTATACCCCCCTCCCCCAAGGAAGAGGACTACACATCATCATCATTTTACAGGTGAATAAGGGAGCACAGCATTTAAATATAACTTGTATTGGGACGCCTGGGTGGCTCAGTTGGTTAAGCAGCTGCCTTCAGCTCAGGTCATGATCCCAGCGTCCTGGGATCGAGTCCCACATCCGGCTCCTTGCTCGTCGGGGAGCCTGCTTCTCCCTCTGCCTCTGCCTGCCATTCTGTCTGCCTGTGCTTGCTCTCTCTCCCTCTCTCTCTCTGACAAATAAATAAATAAAATCTTAAAAAAATATATAACTTGTATTAAGTCATGGGGTAAAATGGGTATGAATTCAGATTTGAATCCTCACATCCAGACTCCAGACACAGGTCATCTAGCCATCTACCTCCTACCAACCCAGTATGTCATTTTACCTGCTAGGTCTCTTTGGAGGTTTCCAGTAGCCCTCGGTGGGGAGTAATGGGTACCCCTTGCACCAGCTAGACTATAGTAATAGACTAATAGGACGACAGATGAGATCAAGATATGGATCATAGAAGGCTTAGCCAGTTATAGGTCTCTCTTGTCCCTGCTCCTACATTTTCCTTACACTGTCTTCCTTCTCCTTCATTCTAATTGCAAAGATTAAACAGTATAGTGGAAACTGTATATGTGATGAATGTACACAGAAAGTATAAAATAGATTTCATATATTATTAATAGGCTTGTCTCATACTATTTGATTAAAATATCCTGTGATCTGAAGGCACAATTTCCCTAGATCTTTTATTTTGTTCTTACACAAATAATGAGTGGAGGGAAATACTGAATCTCACTCATTTCTGATTTCCCAGAGCCTATACTATCCTTGGCACAGAACAGGCAACACAAACAAAAACAAAAACATCTCTGTTAGATATTAAGTAGTCCCTTACTTTTTAAGTTAACAAACATGTAGGTTTAATCTGTCAGCAAATGCATTCAAATGATTGAGCAATTTAGGGAGAATTAGGACTTCTATGTCAAGAATCTGGGAGTATTTCCATTTTCTCAGTTAATACTGTGGGTCTCAGAACATTTAACATGAGCTCTACTCTTCTTTTTTTTTTTTTAATTTATTTATCTGACAGACAGATCACAAGTAGGCAGAGAGGCAGGCAGAGAGAGAGGAAGGGAAGCAGGCTCCCCACTGAGCAGAGAGCCTGATGCAGGGCTCCATCCCAGGACCCCGGGACTGTGACCTGAGCCGAAGGCAGAGACCCAACCCACTGAGCCACCCAGGAGCCCTGAGCTCAAGTCTTCTAACAAGTTTTTATTTTTTTTAAAGATTTTATTTATTTATTTGACAGAGATCACAAGTAGTCAGAGAGGCAGGCAGAGGAAGGGAGGAGGAAGCAGTCTCCACACTGAGCAGAGAGCCCTATGTGGGGCTTGATCCCAGGACCCTGGGATCATGACCCGAGCGGAAGGGAGAGGCCTTAACCCACTGAGCCACCCAGGCTCCCTTCTTCTAACAAATTTTGAAGTGTTTATATATTACCATTGACTTTAGGTACAATGTTGCACATCTCTAGAACTTACTCCTTTTGCTTGACTGAAACGTCATGCCCTTTGATTAGGAACTCTCCATTTCTCGCTCCTGCCACCGTTCTACTCTGACTCTGAACATAACTGGAATTATGCATTATTTGTCATTCTCTGATTGGCTTATTTCACTTACCATAATATCCTTAAAGTTACAAAATGGGAGAAAACATTTGCAAACCGTATGTTGTTTCAAATGACAGAATTTCCTTCTTTTTTCAGGCTGAATAGATATGTTGTATACTAGATGCATAGTAGAATATACTACGCAAGTATAGCAGTATATATACACAATAATAGTATACATACACTTTTGTATATATACAATTTGCATTTCTATGATGAATAGTGATACTGATCACCTTTTCATGTACTTGGTAGCTATTTGTGTATCTCCTTTGCAAAAATGTCTGTTTAAGTCCTTAACCCATTTTTAAAAATCAGGTTATTAGTTGTTTGTTTGTTTACCATTGGGTTATTGGAATTTCTTTTTTTTTAATTTTTTATTTCTTTTCAGCGTAACAGTATTCATTGTTTTTGTACCACACCCAGTGCTCCATGCAATCCGTGCCCTCTCTAATACCCACCACCTGGTTCCCCCAACCTCCCACCCCCCTGCCCCTTCAAAACCCTCAGATTGTTTTTCAGAGGCCATAGTCTCTCATGGTTCACCTCCCCTTCCAATTTCTCTCAACTCCCTTCTCCTCTCCATCTCCCCTTGTCCTCCATGCTATTTGTTATGCTCCACAAATAAGTGAAACCATATGATACTTGACTCTCTCTGCTTGACTTATTTCACTCAGCATAATCTCTTCCAGTCCCGTCCATGTTGCTACAAAAGTTGGGTGTTCATCCTTTCTGATGGAGGCATCATACTCCATAGTGTATATGGACCACATCTTCCTTATCCATTCGTCTGTTGAAGGGCATCTTGGTTCTTATTGGAGTTTCTTTTACATTTTTGAGATTTAGCCAATTATTGGACATGTGGTTTGCAAATGTTTTCTCCCATTCCACAGGCTGTTTTTTCGCTGATGAGGAACTGAAGTGCCCTGACATGCCACCAGTCTTAAATTGTTGCTGAGATCAGGTGGAATTGTGTCTTTAAATCCCATACCCTTTCTATTATCTGTGATGCCACTCTTGTATCAAGGATATTAGCACCATCCCTAGACAGCTACTGTGGACTTTCCTGGCATATTTCCATTGAGGCTTTCCCCTCAATTAGTAGCACTCATCCTAAATTTTGGAGTTTGATGAGGAAAACGAAAGTGTCACCTGGTCAAAGAATGTTAAATGAGATAGCAACAGCAATATTAATGTATTAGGGTTCTCTAGAGAAACAGACCTAACAGGATATGTGTGTATTTATATAGAGATTTAAGAAATTGGTTCACATGATTATGGTGGCTTGCTAAGTCCAAATGTTGCAAGGTAGGCTAAGCAGGCAGGAAACACAGGAAGAATTGCAATTCACGTCCAAAGACAGTCTGATGGCAAGATTCCTGCTTTCTCTGGGAGGTCAGTCTTTGTTCTATTAAGGCCTTCAACTGATTGGCTAAGGCTCACCTATGTTATAAAGGGTAATGTGCTTGACTCAAAATCCATTGATCTAAATGTTAATCTCAGCCAAAAAATACTTGAAAATACTACCAGATTCTTGATATAGAAGTCCTAATTCTCCCTAAATTGCTTAGTCATTTGATGACTGATAAACTCACATATTTATGTATGTTAACTTAAAATTTAAGTCTGGGTTTTTTTTTTTTTTTTAAGATTTTATTTATTTATTTGAGAGAGAGACAGTGAGAGAGAGCATAAGCGAGGAGGAGAAGGTCAGAGGGAGAAGCAGACTCCCCATGGAGCTGGGAGCCCGACGTGGGACTCGATCCTGGCCGCCCGGGATCATGACCTGAGCCGCAGGCAGTCGTCCAACCAACTGAGCCACCCAGGCGTCCCTAAGTCTGGGTTTTTTATTAAGATGTATGAAAGTTGAAAGTCAGAACAGCACAGGTGCTACTCCTCCTGAGAAGTGGGAGGCCTCAGACCCTACAAAGGACATTTACTTTTCTTCTGATCCTGGTCCATTAATATTAACAAGCCCTCAGAGATTGGAGAGAACACAGAACAATTTGGTTAATTATGAGCTCTGTGCATTGAGCTTTCAAGCCCACACAACTGTAAATAATCGGCTTGTGCCCTGCAAACTTTCAGTGGCCAGTGTGAGCACAGTTGGCTCTGTATGTGCGTCTTCTCTTCCCTGAGTCGCTTACACACCAAGGGTTCCACACCTGACTCTGTCTCCCTACCCATCCTGAGAACAGAGCCCAAGTCTTCACTACTCATAGGCATAAGAAGAGTGATTCCTTTGTCATGCCCATCGTAGAGGACCCATAGTCCAGTGAGTGATGTTGGAGATACTGGATACAGAAAAAACTGGGGGAGCATTGTCTCTTCATCATCAGGATAAGCAGGAGAGTTGGTGTAGCCGTATGGAAGGGCACCGATATGCAGGTTGAGCTCAGAGGGCTGTGAAGTTTGTATTCTTGGTTCTGGTGGGAATCTGAGAATTGTCATTCAGAGTTCAGCTTTCCTCCCACACTGGTTCTATCTCCTGTAGGAATCTCCCTCAGCAGAGCAGAAAATAAGTCCCTCTAAACTGTCCCTTAAGCACTCCAAAATGACCATAGAAGTGATGAGGAAGACGAGCAGGGGAATGATACAAGATGACCAGATATATGACATCATGAACCTTTACTAAAGATTCCAATCCTAAGCTCTGAAACAAGTGCTTTATGTAGACTGTTTCTTTTCATCTGCCTAGTCACCCCAAAAATACACGGGTACACATTATTGTTCTTTTACAGAGGAGGAGAGGATTATAGCCTTTTAATATAACTTGTCCCAGGTCATGGGATAGAATGGGATGAAGCCAGGTTTGAATCAAAGAGTCTGACTCCAGGCACAATGCACCTGTCCGGTATTCTCCCTTTCCGATGCAAATAACCATTTCATTTCTCTGGTCATTCTGTCCATGCACTCTCTGCTCACTGTGCTCTTCTCTGTGGAGGTTACTGGTAAACCACAGTGGTGAGCTGTTGGTGCATCAACTATAGGAAGGATGGCTGAAGATCGCTGGCACGGGGTCACAGAAAGACCTGGCTCATGACAGTTTAGGGTAGATTTCTCATGAGCGCCCCTGCTCCTGGATTGTGCCTCAGCTGTCCGCTTCCTCCTCCATTCTTACAAGTTAGTGCTTCTCCATTTCAAAGGGAGACACAACGTCAATGTCTCTGGTTCCACCCACACTCAGGAAACCAGAAACTATTAAAAGATGTACAATAGCTGTGCTATTGGTTAAGACCTATAGATCTCTGCTTTAAAATTTCTGAATTTTAACAGAGTAAAGAAGTTAAGTGCATGTGCCTCAGATCCATGATATAATTTTAAGTCCTATCTTCTTATTATGGAATAAGCGGGAGCAAGTTCTTAGTATCTCTGAGCCTCAAAACTGTCGTCTAACTTGATTCCTAGTTGATACCACTCCATTAAGTAAGGACTAAATAAATATGAATACTACCAATGTGGTTAAAAACATGACAGATGCATACAGTAAGGGCAAAAATTTTAGATGTTATTATTGATAATATTGATTAATATTGTTAATACCAACCTTTATGTCCTTCAACCAATATATCCTGTGATCTGATTGGTTTTCAATGGCTTCCTGAAAAAAAATTTGATTTTTACCCCTATACAAGGTAAGTACTGAGTGCTTGGAAGGAAATGACTGAATCACATTCATTTCTATTTCCCCAGATCTTGTATCATCTTTGGTACAGAGTAGGCAACAACAACAACAAAACCGCCAAATATATTAAATATTGAGTAGGACTTTTTCTGAGTCACAGGAACAAAGGATAGTCAATATGGCTTGCACACACTGGTCTTTTCCTGCCTGTGCCTTCATTCATTTTAGGGATAAGAGATAAGATAAAATAGCACTTGGGGGAACCTGGGTGTCTCAGTCATGAAGCAGCTGTCTTTGGCTCAGGTCATGATCCCAGGGCCCAGGGATTGAGGCCGGCTTCTGGCTCTCTGCTCAGTGGGAAGCTGGCTTTCCCCTCTCCCACTGCCCCACCCCCTGCTTGCGTTCCCTCTCTTGCTGTCTGTCTCTGTAAAATAAATAAATAAAATCTTAAAAAAAAGATAAAATAGAGCTTGTTTGTATCTATGTCATAAACATTCAATAGGATCTTTCTTTCTTTCTTTTTTTTTTTTAAGCAGTCTCCACACCCAGCATGTTACCCAACATGGGCTTGAACTCATGACCCTGAAATCAAGATCTGAGCCTGAGATCAAAAATTGGATGCTTAACCAATTGAGCCACCAGGCACCTCCCTATTATTTTCTATTTAATAGCATTTGCAACATTCAGTTGTTCAAAAATCATCACAGTGCTTTTCGTAAATATGAAAAAGAAAAGGCAGAATGAGAAGGGGAAGATAAAGTTAACTGTGTAGGTTCAAACACTTTTTAGGATTTCTAGTGACCTGAGACAAGAGAGCCTCCAGATTCTCTGCCATATAACATAATAAAAGGTTATTAAGACGTCTTAGAATTGCATTTCATCAGTAAGCCCATAGTTACAATAATGATTCAAATTCTGGTTACATGGGTATGTGGGGGGCTCAGTCGGTTAAGCATCTGCCTTGGGCTCAGGTCCTGATCCCAAGTCCTGGGATGGGTGAGTCTGCTTTTCTCCTTCTCCTCTGCCCCTTCCCCTGCTTGTGTGTGAGCACTTGCATGTGCACTCTCTCCCTCAAATAAATAAAATCTTTAAAAAAGCAAAAAAAATTAATTCTTATTACAAAACAATGACCAAATATTTATTAAGTTCCACTTCCCTTAGATGCCACGCATCTCTGGAGATGACTTATCTTTCGATTTCCAGAGACGCAGGGCTAGCACACACAGGTTGAGGGATTTACACATCTTCCTGTGAATTAGGGTACTGGACCAGTGATTTTCAGGAGCACTTATGGCAGTAAAATGGTAGATTATAGGATTTCCTAGCAACAGCAATGCACTTTACAGCTGAGTTTGAAAATCCGAGATACGGAAATATTATTCCCTAAGTAAGATGTGAATTTTTATATGGAGCTATCACAGAATGACTGTAACTAAATACTTGAGAAATATTTCTGATTGTATACTTTAATAATAGCATGTAGTTGATAGCAACTAATTTTTCTGGGAAAACAAATATAGGCAATAAGTAGTGAAATTGAACTTGCATTGATTTTTATAACACAATATCCTCCATGCAGCTGTCATTTAGAAATTCTTACTTGCATGATACGCAGAAAGGCATAAGGTTTTTCATAGGGTTGTTGAAATAAGCAATTGATAAACAGAATGAAGTTAATTCCTCAGTTAATACTATGTATCACTTGAAGTGTTATTATCTAGATTTAAACACAATGTTGTAGTAAATAAGGACACTTTATATGCAGTGTGCTAGTACCTACTATTTAGGTAAATTTTCAAGAAAACCTTTTGTAAATACATAAATAATAACATCATGGAAACACCCAAAGAAAATATACCCACCTAATTAATGACAGTCGTTGCTTTGGGGGACAAATGTGCAGGGCAATGAGATCATGCAGGGATTTAAAGAAAGCTAAAATTTTATCAGTAATATTTCAAATCTCTGTAAAATACGAGTCTGGAAGCAAATATTAGTAAATGCTTATATTTTAATATAGCTATTGGGTATTCATTATAGCAATCATAGGTAATATTCATTGACCATATTCTAGGTGCCCGGCAATATCTTAAAGCATTGTTCTTGACCCTGCTGTACATTAGCACCACCAAGAATCGTGCATGTAAAGATTATTATTTGATTGGCTCTAGGCAGTGGACAGGACATCAGTACATTTTACAATATTAATGGGTAAGTATAATAATCAACTAGGATTGAGAACCACAGGTCTGAGCACTTTATGTTTTATTTAATTTCTTCAAACAACCCAATAAGGTGAGTTCAGTTGTTATTACCATTTTACCAATGTGGAAACTCCCCAGGTGTTTGTTATGTTAGTCTTTGTACTTTAATCTTTGGATTTTTCTCTAAATTAAACCACAGTGTAACCTGTCAAGAGAAATGAATATCAGAGTTGCCTTCAGGGAATTTATTTAAAAATAATTGTATTTAGGGTTGGCTGGCTGGTTTAGTCAGTGGAGCGTGCGACTCTTGATCTCAGGGTCGTGGGTTTGGTTGGGTGTGGAGATTGCTTCAAAAGAAAATCTTAGGGACGCCTGGGTGGCTCAGTTGGTTAAGCAGCTGCCTTCGGCTCCGGTCATGATCCCAGCGTCCTGGGATCGAGTCCCACATTGGGCTCCTTGTTCTGTGGGGAGCCTGCTTCTCCCTCTGCCTCTGCCTGCCACTCTGTCTGCCTGTGCTCGCTCTCTCTCTCTCTCTTTCTGACAAATAAATAATAAAATAAAAATAAATAAAATCTTTAAAAAGAAAATCTTAAAAAAATTTTTGTATTTAAGGAGAATTGATTTTTTTGTTTACTTATGTATTTACTTATTTCTTTATTTTCAGCAACATGGATGGACCTAGAGGGTATCATGTTAAATGAAATAAGTCAGAGAAAGACAAATACCATATGATTTCACTCATATGGGGAATTTAAGAAACAAAAGAAGTGAACAAATAAAAAAAGACAAACAAAAAAATCCCAGACTCTTAAGTGGAATTTTTAAAAGAATGAATTAAGGAGAATTCTCCTTGTTTCAGTAAAGATTGAAGTTAAGGAAGCATAAGAAGGATAGATTTCAGACCTGGTTCTGGGGGCCTTGTATGGTCCTAAATTCCTTGATTATAAATAAGAGAGTTGGATCTCATGAGGGCAGAGCACTTCCAAATGTTTGGGTTTAGAAATACATATAAGCCCTTTTACCAATGCCAAACTACTGCAAAATAGAGACCAAAAAACCCCCAAAGAGCGGTGTCAAACACCAGTGTCCATTTCCCTGAGATTGTGTAACGTTGATATTTAATCCTGCATAAGATGAGAGATAGGAAGAAAGTATTTTTTACAAATTAATTATTGTTTAATAACTCAGAGCTGCATTGTACACTAATACCATCCGTGGGGTCAGTGATACCGCATGATTTTGTGCATTTAACCCAAACATACTCATCAAAATTTGAAGTCTATCAGGCCCACAGTTAAGAGTTATATTTAAGGGCGCCTGGGTGGCTCAGTGGGTTAAGCCGCTGCTTTCGGCTCAGGTCATGATCTCAAGGTCCTGGGATCGAGTCCCGCATCGGGCTCTCTGCTCAGCAGGGAGCCTGCTTCCCTTCCTCTCTCTCTGCCTGCCTCTCTGCCTACTTGTGTTCTCTGTCTGTCAAATAAATAAATAAAATCTTTAAAAAAAAAAAAGAGTTATATTTAAAAAGACTTTATAAAGACAACCCACATATTTGAGTGAGCATTTATTTCCATGGAGAGATGTCAAAAACCAGAGACTGATGAAAACCCCTGAAGATAATGAACACATCAAAAAAATCTTTCTGATTACAAACATTTGATTTTAATTTAGAGTGTCAATAATGTAGTTCTAGCAATTATACAGCTTATCAATATTCTAAAGGGAATTTCTTGCACTTATTTGAATAAAATAAGGCTGTTTCTAAGTGTCCTTTAATTAGAATGATTTTTTTTTTCCTTAAAGGGAGAAGAATGTTTCCTATTCGGTATGCTTCTTTAAGAGTATTTTGTGGTGGGCGCCTGGGTGGCTCAGTGGGTTAAGCGACTGCCTTTGGCTCAGGTCATGATCTCGGGGTCCTGGGATCGGGTCCCGCATCGGGCTCTCTGCTTAGCAGGGAGCCTGCTTCCCTCTCTCTCTCTCTGCCTGCCTCTCTGTCTACTTGTGATCTCTCTCTGTCAAATAAATAAATAAATCTTTAAAAAAAAAAGAATATTTTGTGGTAATGATGGATTTGTCAATTATCTCCAAACGTTCATGCTCCTCTAACATTCTTCAGTTGAGTGTTTTTAAAGCATGTATAGAGAGATGTGAATAACACAGAAATCAATGAGGAAACAGTTCTAAGAAAATTGGATCTGAGACCAGAAAGATTGCTGAAGACTCTGGAATATATGGCCCCATGTGTGAATATTTTACTTGTGAATTGCTCGAATATGCAATGGGGACACAGTACCGGAAGCCCATTCACTTGATCCACTTTCCCAACCCTCTTTTCTTTTTCAGAAGGTGTCCAAGCTACATAGAACCACAAAATATAACACGTGTCTCAGAATTCTTCCTCACGGGACTCTCAGATGATCCAGAACTGCAACCCCTTCTCTTTGGGCTGTTCCTGTCCATGTACCTGGTCACCTTGCTTGGGAACCTGCTCATCATCCTGGCCGTCTGCTCTGACCCCCACCTCCACACCCCATGTACTTCTTCCTTTCCAACCTGTCCTTGGCTGACATTGGTTTCACTTCTACCACAATCCCCAAGATGATCGTGGACATCCAAACTCAGAGCACAGCCATCTCCTATATGGGTTGCCTGACTCAGATGTCTTTTTTTATGCTTTTTGGATGTTTGGATAGTCTCCTCCTGGCTGTGATGGCGTATGACCGGTTCGTGGCCATCTGTCACCCCCTGCGCTACTTGGTCATCATGAACCCCCGCCTCTGTGGCCTGCTGGTTTTGACATCTTTTTTCATCAGCCTGTTGGTCTCCCAGATGCACAATTCAGTTGTGTTGCAACTCACCTATTTCAAGGATGTGGAAATTTCTCATTTCTTCTGTGACCCTTCTCAGCTCCTGAACCTTGCCTGTTCTGACACTTTCACCAACAACATAGTCATGTATTTTGTTGGTGCCATCTCTGGCTTTCTCCCTATCTCAGGGATCCTTTTTTCTTACTATAAAATTGTCTCCTCCATTCTGAGAGTCCCATCCACAGGTGGGCAGCACAAAGCCTTCTCCACCTGTGGCTCCCACCTGTCAGTTGTTTGCTTGTTTTATGGAACAGGCCTTGGGGTGTACCTCAGTTCAGCTGTCTCACGTTCTCCCAGGAAAGGTGCAGTGGCCTCAGTGGTGTATACTGTGGTCACCCCCATGCTGAACCCTTTCATCTACAGCCTGAGGAACAGGGACATCAAAAGGGCTATGTGGAGGCTCTTCAGCAAAACCATCTGATCACAGCACCCATGCCATCCATTTGGAGTGTAGGTTGGAAAGTGCAGCAAAACTCAGCACCTAGACCTGGAAATCCTACCTCTCTCACCACATCATTTTTGTAGTTGTCATGGCTTTCATCTCTCTCCTCGCTTAACATCTGAAAATTGCTTTCTTCCCTATGTCTTAAATGGGACTGAGGGAGTATTCTGGGGTCCCTTGTATATCATAATTACTGCATGAGTAAATTTTATTGTATCTACAGAGACTCTGTGCTTTATCATTGGCTACCCAAGCATCCCAGAAAGATGAGCAATTTTCCTTCTACATATTTAAAATTCACATATTTCCCACAGTTCTTGTGTATTTTCCATACAAATCACTTATTTATCCAATTGGTTTGTGCAGGTTATGTGAATGGAGGTATGTCACTGGTTCTCAAACTTGGTATTTTTTTATTTGTTTATTTTCGAGTACAATTAAATATAGTGTTTTATTAGTTTCGGGGGTACAATATGATTCAACAGTTCTATACATTTCTCAGTGCTCATCAAGATAGGTGTACTCTTTTAAAAGATTTTATTTATTTATTTATTTGAGAGAGAGAGAGAGAGAAACACACATGGAGAGGGGAGGAGCAGAGGTAGAGGGAGAATCAGACTACCCACTCAGTGGGGAGCCCAACTTGAGGTGATCCCATGAACCCCAAGATCATGACCTGAGCCAAAGGCAGACACTTAACTGACTGAGCCTCCCGGGCACCTCAAGAGAAGTGTACTCTTAATCCCCTTTAACTATTTCACCTATCCCTCCACCCATCTCTCCTCCAGCAATCACCAATTTGTTCTCTGTTTTTAAAAGTCTGTTTTTTTGTCTCTTTTTTTCTTTGTTCATTTGTTTTGTTTCTTAAATTCAACATAGGCATGAAATCATACGATATTTGTTTTTTTCTGACTGACACATTTCACTTAACCTCATAGCCCATAGGTCCATCCATGTCAGGAAAGATGCAAAGATAGGACTTAGAAAGTTACGAAGTACAACTATCCACATCTCTGTTTATCTACTAGAAAAAACAGATAAACCAAAACCATAGTTTGTTTTCAAGAGCTGAGAACCCCACAGAAATCTAAGAAAATATACTCTGGAGCGAGTTGATTCCTTTCTAGTTAGCAGAAATCACAACCACTGGGGACATCTGTTAAATTTGGGAATGGAATGGCTATGAATTGGCTTACCAGTGGTGGAGGGGCTCTCCTGGTATAACAGAAACCAGGGAGTCTACTTGAGCCTGTGTCACCAGAAGCAGTGAAGTGGGATCTGCTGAAATACCCAATGGAGAGAAAGTTCTACCCATTTTCCAATTTGTCTAGGAATTTTTGCTGTGTGACAAATTTGGGACTATGTTGGAAAGCAGACAGATATGACATGAGTCTTGAAGTGCTTGGAGCATAAAGTTCTCATAGAGGATGAGACTTGTGTGGTGGGCAGTACCTGAGAGGCTCCCTATGTTCCCCAACTCCTGGTTTTCTTGCTCTTGTGTATGTCCCTCTTATTGAAAGTGAAATAGACACAGTGACTTGTTTCCAACAATGAGAACATGGAAGAAATGCTGGGAAATAACTTCCAGGAATAGAGTGGGAGGAGGGTGGGAAGGAAGGCAGCTTTCTTCCTGCTGTCGCCTCTCTCTTGCTCTCTTTGTTGCTCAGGTTGATGGAACTCAATTGCCATGTTATAAGCTGCCCCATCAAGGGTCCACGTATCAAGGAACTGAGGAAATTCTCTGGCTAATAACCTGCAAACATGTGAATTCTACCAACAGCCCCATGAGTGAGATTGTAAGTGGACTTCTGCTAGTTGAGCCTTGGGATGAGTACAGCCCTGGCCAACACCTTGATTGTATTGTTATGAGAGGCTCTCTGAAGTATTTAAATAAAGTATCAGTTACCAAAAATATGTGAAAATCAATAGTTTTCTAATACCAGTGTAATCCAATTAGAGAAAAACAGAACTGAAGTCTGAATCAAATTAGCAAAAAATTAAACAAATCAGATGAACATAAGAGAAGGGAAGGAAATATAAAATAAGATAAAAACAGAGAGTGGGGCAAGCCATAAGAGACTCTTAACTATAGGGAACAAACTGAGGGTTGCTGGAGGGGTGGTGGGGGACGGGGTAATTGGGTGATGGGTATTAAGAAGGACACTTGTAATGAGCACTGTGTGTTAGATGCAGTTGATAAATCACTAAACTATATCTCGGGGCGCCTGGGTGGCTCAGTGGGTTAAAGCCTCTGCCTTCGGCTCAGGTCATGATCCCAGGGTCCTGGGATCGAGCCCCGCATTGGGCTCTCTGCTCAGCGGGGAGCCTGCTTCCTCCTCTCTCTCTCCTGCCTGCCTCTCTGCCTACTTGTGATCTCTGTCTGTCAAATAAATAAATAAATAAATAAAAATAAAAAAAAAATAAAATAAACTATATCTCTGAAACTAATAATTATACTATAAATTAACTAACTTGAATTTAAATAAAATCTTAAAAATAACCTGTGAATCTCCAACATATAAAATGCCAACCCAAGCAAGAACTAAAGAAATGAAAATAGAAAGTTATCCTTAGAGCAAATATTAACTGAGAAAATGGAAATGGTATCACATTCTTTGTATAGAAGACTGAATTCTGTCCAACTTCATGATTCATACAATCATTTTACAGATATCAAAATCACACACCAAATGATTCAATTGAAAAAAAAGTCTGAAATGTACAAGCATTATTTCATTAGAGCAATAATGTGTTCTTGAATACTCTATTTTTAAATAATTTGTTCTTTAATATTCTCTATTTCTCTATTTAATATTCTCTATTTCTTTAATATTCTCTATAAATGGCAATCCAAGATAGTGACAACTCTCTCTAGAGTAATAAGCTTTAGGATAAGAAGTGTCCTTACAGATCATCTTCCTCCCTCTCATGTGCAGTTCATAATATAAAATTGGAACCCAAAGTACACTCATTTATATTAGCTGAAAAACAATATTTCATACTGTTTATTATATAGGCTTTATAAAACACATCCAAGGCAAACTAAAGGTAGACCATCTTGACATAAATGTGTGAAATAACTAAATAAGTTCCTTAGTTTTGATATATCATATATACTTGTAGACTTTAAACAATGGAGTTTAAACATGGGAGTAAAGAGGGGCAAAAAAGAA
Source organism: Enhydra lutris kenyoni (assembly GCF_002288905.1). NCBI lineage: Eukaryota > Metazoa > Chordata > Mammalia > Carnivora > Mustelidae > Enhydra > Enhydra lutris. The sequence continues at coordinate 3,691,293 of NW_019154176.1, forward strand.
AAGGAGAAAGTTGACATCTGACATATCAAGTATGTCAATTATTTGATACTTTTTAAATGATAATTTTAACAAACTTTTTTAATGAAAGGTTTGAGAATGAGACTTTCATTAAAAAATATGGACAATTAATCCTTGCTTCCCAATGATGTCATAAATGTATGGTTCTATAACAATTCTTGCTAACTATTTTTAAAACTGTATGATTGTATATAGCATTAGTGCATATATAAATCAATTAATAAATTTCTACCAAACACCTAAAAAAGGGCGCCTGGGTGGCTCAGTGGGTTAAGCCTCTGCCTGCGGCTCAGGTCATGATCTCAGGGTCCTCGGATCGAGCCCTGCATCCGGCTCTCTGCTCAGTGGAGAGCCTGTTTCCCCCTCTCTCTCTGCCTGCCTCTCTGCCTACTTGTAATTTCTCCCTCTGTGTGTCAAATAAAGTCAATAAAATCTTAAAAAAAAAAACACCTAAAAAAAAAGAAAAAGAAAAAAGAAAAAAAAGTCTGAATTTTATGTTACGATTCTACAACTTGGAATGAAGAAGCAAGGAAATACGGCTGAATTTCTTCCTGGGGAGAGGAAGAACCCAGACCCTTCCCAAAACATTCACTTGTTTCCCTTTCCTCTTCTATTAACATTAGCAAGTCCTGGGGCATCTGGGTGGCTCAGTCAATTGGGTGTCTGATTCCTGGCTTTGGCTCAGGTTGTGATCTCAGGGTCATGGGATGGAGCCCCATGTCGGGCTTCATGCTCAGTATGGAGTCTGCTTGAGATTCTCTCTCCCTCCCTCACCCCTCCCACTGCTCTCTCTCTCTCTCTCAATAAACAGATAAAATCCTTGAAAACGCACATGCGCGCGTGCGCACACACACACACACACACACACACACAAAACCATTATCAAGTCCTCGGCAGTTGGGACAACATGGGCCAACTAGCTAACTAGCTTTGTGCATTGAGCCTCCCAAATCATACAATTGTAAATAATTGGCAATTGTCTCCAGGTTTTAGTTTGAAGGTTCTAAGACAGTAGCTCCATACCTGTGTCTCTTCCCTTTGTGGGCATCTGCATCAGAAGTTCTCAGCCAAGTCTGCCTTCCTGCCAGTCCTGAGGAGGGATTCTGAGCCTTTATCACACACCAGACAAGCGATCAGTACTCCTTGGTCATGTTCCAACAGAGACGCATCTCAGCCCGGTAAGTTCTGAGGGGGACAGTGATTGGAAGAGGGACTGTCAGGAGCATTTTTTCCTCTTCCACAACACAAACATGATGATACCAGGTAGACAGATGGGAGGGCATCGGTTTCAAATTTCCAGATGAGGGGCGCCTGGGTGGCTCAGTGGGTTGAGCCACTGCCTTCGGCTCGGGTCATGGTCTCGGAGTCCTGGGATCGAGCCCCGCATCGGGCTCTCTGCTCGGCGGGGAGCCTGCTTCCTCCTCTCTCTCTGCCTGCCTCTCTCCCTACTTGTGATCTCTCTGTCAAATAAATAAATAAAATCTTTAAAAAAAAAAATTTCCAGATGAGAGCCCTGTGAAATTTGTTTTCTTGGTTCTGGTGGGGTTCTGAGAACTTTCATGAAGAATTATGCTTCCACTCTCACTGCTTCAGGTTTGGTTGGCATCTCCCCCACCACAACCACACGTGGATCTCTTTAACCTTTCCCTAAGCTACTCCAAAATGATCCTGAAGTAAGATTATGATAACTGGAAGGAGGAGGATGACATTGACCATTATCTACAACACAATGTACTTTTATTGAGGGCTTCCTAAATGTCAGGCTCTGAGGTATGTGTTTTACTTAGCATGTTTGATTTCATCTGCATAATCTATTCCAAATTGTAAGTGCACACATTATTATTATTTTACATAAAATGAAAAGAGTGTAGCATTTTATGTAACTTGTGCCAGGTCATGACTTAGAAAGGGTTGAATGTTTGAATCTGGGCATCAGACTAGTCTCCCCTGCCAACCCCAAATGGTTATGTCACTCCCTCTAGGGGTTTCTGGCAGATCACTGTTGGAGAGCAGTAGATAGTACTTCCTGCATCAACTATAGGAAGAATGGCTGAAATCATAGGCAGTGACCATACAGAGTTGGCACATGATTATTCAGGGAGATCTCTCTCTCTCTCTCTCATCCCTGTTCCTGGATTTTCGCTTCAACTCTTCACCTCCTCCTCCATCCTTTCTTTAAAATATTTTATTTATTTATTTGAGATAGAGAGCTAGTAAGAGAAAGAGAGCAGGATCAGGGGAGCAGAGGGAAAGGGAGAAGCAGGATACTCACTGAATAGGGAGCCCAAAGTGAGGCTCTGTCCCAGGACTCAGGATCAACCTCAGCCAGGAGGCAGATGCTTCACTGACTGAGCCACCCAGGCGCCCCCCTCGTCCATTCTTATAGTCAGCCTACTTAATCACAAAAGGAGACACAAAAGGTCCATTTCTACTCAGGAAACAAAATAAGGTTAAAAATGTATCTCAAATGTGCCTGTAGTTAAAACCTCTGTACCTCTGCTTAAAACTTTCAGAAATTCTGGAAGCAAGGAAGTTCATGGGACTCAGAGTATGACAATTTAATTTTGAAACTTATCTGCTTCACTTATTATTAGTGTGCTATGGGGCAAGTCCCTGGTATCTCTGAGAATTAGGGCTATCACCTAAGTTGATTCCTAGTTGATACAGCTCAACTGAATAAGGATTTTTGAAAAAAGATTTTATTTATTTGACAGACATAGATCACAAGTAGGCAGAGAGGCAGGCAGGAGAGAAGGGGAAGCAGGCTCCCTGAGCTGAGCAGAGAGCCCGATGCAGCGCTCAATGCCAGGACTCTGGGCTCCATCCCAAGACCCTGGGATCATGACCTGAGCTGAAGACAGAGGCTTTAACCTATGGAGCCACCCAGGCACACCTCAACTTAATAAGGATTAAAATGGATGCCTTCCATGCAATAAATATGCGATGAATGCATAAAGTAGAGCATATTAAAATTTTTTTAGATTTTATTTATTTGAGACAGAGAAAGAGAGAGAGTGAGTGAGCACAAGCAGGGGGAGGGGCAGAGGGAGATGGAGAAGCAAACTCCCTGCTGAGCCGGGAGGCCCAGGCGGAGCTGGATCTTGAGATCATGACCTGAGCCAAAGGCAGATACTTAATCAACTGAGCCACTCAGGTTCCCCCAAGGGCAAATTAAATTTTAGATATTTTATTACTAAGAATGATAAAACTAATTCTCATGTCATTAGACTTAAATATCTGGTGACCTGAAATTATGATTTCTCTACAGCTTTAGCAGGACTTTTCACCTTTGTTTATACAAGTACATCTTTAGCATATGGAGGGAAACAACGGAGTCTCATTTATTTCTGAGTCCCCAGAGCCTATACTTTGGCACAGAGGAGGCATCAAAATTTAAAAAATCTCAGTTCTTGGTTCTCTGATACCCTTCAGGAGAGTTTCTCTAGGGTAAATGTGTATGAGAGAGGTGAATAATGAAGAAACCAATGAGGAAATGAGTTCCAAGAAATAGGATGTGTCACACTGAGAAATACCCCTGAAGGCACTAGGGTGTATGACCACAAGAGTGAATAATTTATTTGTGAATTGCTTGAATATACAATAGGGACACAGTGCTGGATGCCCATTTGTTTCATTTTTCCAACCCTCTTTTCTTTTTCAGAAGGTGTCCAAGCTACACAGAACCACAAAATCTAACACGTGTCTCAGAATTCTTCCTCACGGGACTCTCAGATGATCCAGAACTGCAACCCCTTCTCTTTGGGCTGTTCCTGTCCATGTACCTGGTCACAGTGCTTGGGAACCTACTCATCATCCTGGCTGTCAGCTCTGACCCCCACCTCCACACCCCCATGTACTTCTTCCTTTCCAACCTGTCCTTGGCTGACATTGGTTTCACTTCTACCACAATCCCCAAGATGATCGTGGACATCCAAACTCAGAGCAGAGTCATCTCCTATATGGGTTGCCTGACTCAGATGTCTTTTTTGATCCTTTTCGGATGTATGGATGGTATGCTTCTGACTGTGATGGCATATGACCGGTTTGTGGCCATCTGTCACCCTCTACACTACTCAGTCATAATGAACCCCCGCCTCTGTGGCTTTTTAGTTTTGTTGTCTTTTTTTGTTAGCCTTTTGGACTCCCAGTTGCACAATTTGATTGTGTTACAACTTACCTGCTTCAAGGACATGAAACTTTCTAATTTTTTCTGTGACCCTTCTCAGCTCCTAAACCTTGCCTGTTCGGACACTTTCACTAATAACATAATCATGTATTTTGTTGGTGCCATCTCTGGTTTTCTCCCTATTTCAGGGATCCTTTTCTCTTACTATAAAATTGTTTCCTCCATTCTGAGAGTCCCATCCATAGGTGGGAAGTATAAAGCCTTCTCCACCTGTGGCTCTCACCTGTCAGTTGTTTGCTTATTTTATGGAACTGCTATTGGAGTGTACCTTGGGTCAGCACTGTTGCCTTCCCCCAGGAAGGATATGGTGGCCTCTGTTGTGTACACCGTAGTCACTCCCATGCTGAACCCCTTCATTTACAGCCTGAGGAACAGGGATATCAAGAGTGCCCTATGGAGGTTCCTCAGAAGAACAGGCTAATCTCAGTATGTGCACAATCCTTTTTGAAGTGTGGGTTGAAAAAAATCAGCAACCAAACATGTAGAACAGCAAATATTGCTTTCTTGGTCACATTATTTTTTCAGTCTTATAGTTCCCATTCCTCTTCAAGTTTCATATATGAATATTACTTTTTAAAATATTCCAGGGGTTCCTCAAGGTGTTGTTTTCCATTGAGAAGAGAATGCATTCAGAAGTAGAAATGATTGGTTGAGTTCTGTAGCCATCCTAATGTCCACAATTTGGCACACATTCTCTGAGCATCTGTGCTGTAGTAGGCCCTGTGTTGAGATGTGGGTATAAAGACAGACTATTTTATCTGCCCTCAAGGAGTTTCCATTTTGGCTGTTTGGGCGCAACTCTTACATAATTGGTGCATATTGGTTATCAAGAGAATCGCTAGTAGGGCCGGAAATATGTCCATCCCTCTTTGCTGTTATATTACAGTTTAACTCATTTTAGCTTTCTCTAAAGTTTTGCCTTGGACAAAACTCATTCCATTCTTTTACGGGTTTTTGATTTAGGAATAGATGGTCTTGCTTTTCCTACTATTCCACAAAGTTAAATTCCACAGAGTGTAATTTTGTGTACCGGGTACGCTAGTTGTCATCAACAAAATGTTTGTTAAGGGAGCGATTTAGAAAGCAGGGCTGGCCTCAGTTTAAATGCAATTTCAACTGTGAAAACTTATGACCTACATATTTAATTGAAATTAAGTTATGTGAAGAAAAATAGGTAAGGTGGATGCTGGTCAAGCGGGGCTGAAGAGGATGAGAGAAGTTGCTGCTAGATTGGTTTCAGAATATGCATTAAAAATATTTTTTAAAAAACCCTCGAAGAGGGCGCCTGGGTGGCTCAGTGGGTTAAAGCCTCTGCTTTTGGCTCAGGTCATGATCCCAGGGTCCTAGGATCGGGCCCCGCATCGGGCTCTCTGCTCAGCAGGGAGCCTGCTTCCTCCTCTCTCTCTGCCTGCTTCTCTGCCTACTTGTGATCTCTGTCTGTCAAATAAATAAATAAAATCTTTAAAAAAATTTGTTTTTAATTGGGTTGCAGGAGTATTCTGGGATGCCTTGTACATCATAACAAATGCATGAGAGGTTCTTCTCAATGACCCTGGTATCCAGGTGAAATGTAGAACTCTCTCTCTCTCTCTGTCTCTTTTAAAAGATTTATTTGTTCATTTGAGAGGGGGAGGAGCAGCTTAGGTAGAGGGAGAGAGAGAGAACATCAAGCGGACTCCTCACTGAGCTTGGAACCTGTCACAGGGCTCTATCCCATGATCCTGAGACCATGACCTGAGCCAAAACCAAGAACTGGATGCTCAACCAACTGAGCCACCTAGGTGCCCCTACAAGTCTCTTCATATACTTAAATTTTATATTCTTTTCCATGGTTCCTGTGTACTTTCCATACCAATCTTGCATCTCTCAAAGCTGTTTATGTGGGTAATGTCTAAGGATGCTGTTTACTGGTCCTCAACCATGGATTTTGTTAGACTCTCCTGAGGAGTCTTATAAATAATGATGACTGAGTCTTATCACCAGAGATTCTGACTTAGTTGGACAGGTGTGTGTCTAGGTATGAGGATTTTAAAAAACACCCAAGATGGTTTAGATGTGAGTTCCTAAAGAGATCAAGCTCAAAAGAGTAAGTTGTGAAAAAAATTATTGTAGTTCCAGGCAATGATTTTTTTTTCAAATGTTTTCTTCAAATTATTGACCTCCAATACTGTAAACTTTTTTTTTGTGCTGGTTAAGTCTCTCTGCTTCAAACTCATCTTTCTATACTTATCTTGTAATACTAAGGTGAGTCTCTTGAAATCACTGCTTTATTTTCCCTCTGGCTTTCTTGTTTTATATATATATATATATATATATATATATACATTTTTTTCTTTCTTCAAATTTTTACTTAAATTCCAGTTAGTTAACATACAGTGTAGTATTAGTTTCATGTGTAGAATTTAGTGATTCATCACTTACATACAACACCCCATGTTCATCATAAGTACCCTTCTTAATACCCACCACCCATTTAACCCATCCCCCTGCTCACCTCCCCACCAGTAACCCTCAGTTCATTTTCTGTAGTTAAGAGATGTTACATATTTTTAATAATGGCCAGCAAATGTCTTTCTACTCTAAAATTAAGTAAAGTTCACTACTCCCTTTAAACCCCTAGGCCCTTGGTATTTACTGGCTTCTTGTTTTTCACCACATTGTTTCACTTTTTGTTTTGTCCTACAGAAGCTATTTAACCAACTACCTACACTCAATTCTCTTTATTAAAATAATTAGCTTGAATTCTTTTTTCTATTTATTTATTTGAGAGAGAAAGAAAGAAAGAACGTGAGTGGGGGGAGGGGCAGAGGGAGAGGGAGAGAATCTGAAGCAGACTCCATGTTGAGAATGGAGCCCAAATGGGGGCTCAATACCATGATCTTGAGATCATGGCCTGAGCTGAAAACAAGAGTCAGACATTTAAACAATGGAGCCATCCAGGTGCCCCTGATATCTTTTTTCTTGACCGAGCCCTGAATGTTAAATTATAACATAAGGAGAAAGGTATGTTATGAGTTGTGTGCAGTTGGAATATTACAAAATAAGCTCATAAGATAAAGGTGGTTTTAAAGATATATCTTTGTTAGGAGTGTACAACTGGGATCTAAGTACTAGATCTAAGTACATATTTCCAGTAGACGGGTGACTCTAATGATACCTGAGGATTACTAAGTCACAGATTTCATCATAAATAAATAGTGCTTTGTCTTCATTTAAAAAAATCCTCAGCAGCAAAGGTTTATATTGTCAACAAAGATGAGTTCTTTTCTTTCTGCAGTAATGGCTGTTTAGAACTTCACTTTGTTACCATGCTTCCTTGTCTTCTGTCATTGGTAAATCAGTCTTTGGGCTCCATTTGGTTCTTCTTCTTCTTCTTCCTCCTCCTCCTCCAACTCCTCCTTCTCCAACTCCTCCTCCCCTTCTTCCACCTCTTCCTCCTTTTCCTCTTTCTCTCCTCCTCCTCCTCCTCCTTCTTCGATTTTATTTATTTATTTGAGAGAGAGAGAGAGAGAGAGAGAGAGCATAAGCAAGGGGTTAGACAGAGGGAGAGGGAGAAGCAGGCTCCCCACTCAGGGAGGGATCCTGACCTGGGGCTCGATCCCATGACCTGAACTGAAGACAGATGCTTAACTGACTGAGGCACCCAGGCACCTCCATTTGGTTCTTCAATAAGAGTACCCATCTTTCTTTAGAAATGTCATATATAGTTTTTTGGTTGTAATCTTGGTTCTCTGAAAACCTGTTCAACAACTAGTTTAATTTACCTTTCACTTCTGAGGTAAATCACCTACCAACTACACTGGTATGGAGCTTCAATATTGAAGAAAGGCATGAAATTGACAGATGATGAAGCCAAACATTTAGGGGAAGTTACCATCCAATAAAAATTACTACATTTCCATATTTGCATATCCATTTATTCAAACCTAAGTGATAGCCAAAGAACCTTGTTAAGTGGGAAAGTAATGTTGTCATTTAATGTCAAATAGTAGACTCTATCCAGAGATAGCACTTTGGTTTTTGTTTGTTTCCAGATTTGGATTTGGGTGAGTGCCTAGGAAAAGACTGGAAGATTCACACAGCCCCCTGGATGTGGTGTCACAATTCTTGATTAGAGTAGGAAACAGATTCCTCAAGAAATTAAAAATAGAGCTTCCCTATGACCCTGCAATTGCACTACCGGGTATTTACCCCAAAGATACAGATGTAGTGAAAAGAAGGGCCATCTGTACCCCAGTGTTTATAGCAGCAATGGCCACGGTCTCCAAACTGTGGAAAGAACCAAGATGCCCTTCAACGGACGAATGGATAAGGAAGATGTGGTCCATATACACTATGGAGTATTATGCCTCCATCAGAAAGGATGAATACCCAACTTTTGTAGCAAGATGGACGGGACTGGAAGAGATTATGCTGAGTGAAATAAGTCAAGCAGAGAGAGTCAATTATCATATGGTTTCACTTATTTGTGGAGCATAACAAATAACATGGAGGACAAGGGGAGATGGAGAGGAGAAGGGAGTTGAGGGAAATTGGAAGGGGAGGTGAACCATGAGAGACTATGGACTCTGAAAAACAATCTGAGGGGTTTGAAGGGGCAGGGGGGGTGGGAGGTTGGGGGAACCAGGTGGTGGGTATTAGGGAGGGCACATCTTGCATGGAGCAATGGGTGTGGTGCAAAACAATGAATACTGTTTTGCTGAAAAGAAATTAAAAAAAAATAGGAAACAGAGATAGAAAAAAATGTGAGATAGGAAAATACTCCACTGCCCAAATATGGGCTCAAAAATTTGAAAATTTTAGCAACTCAAAAGTTCGTTTCTGAGCTTCAGAATTCTCAGCAGCAAATTAGGTGCAATAGAGCTTATCTTCCAAGGCCATGCAGTAATTGTAAATAATTGTGCTATGGTTCAATCAGATGGTAGTTTCCCATCAAATGGAAAATCTTATTATAACATTAAGGAAGTTAATTTAAATAAGCATCCCAGTAATTTATAAGTAACCCGATGTGTGGCTTTGAGTATGATACATAACATTTTTCTATTTAAATTTCTCATCTATAGAGTTATGACAACAAGAGCGCTTAAATGAAAGGCTGGTTGAGAAGATATATTAAATGTGCTGAACATAACATGATTTAGCATGTAGTAGCAGATCAATAAGGACAAACTGTCAATATATTAACAGGCCAGTGTATGGTTTGAACATATAGGCTTTGTAGGCCAAAATCTGGTTTGCAAAATCAGCTCTTCTCATTGCCTGAGTGCTCTGGGATATATTTTTAATAATTTTTTGGCCTCTAATCCTTCATTTTAAATGATATTTAGCTGAAAGCATTCTAGGATTAAAAAGACAATGTGCAGGGGCGCCTGGGTGGCTCAGTGGGTTAAAGCCTCTGCCTTTGGCTCAGGTCATGATCTCAGGGTCCTGGGATTGAGCCCCTCAGTGGGGAGCCTGCTTCCTCCTCTCTCTTTGCCTGCCTCTCTACCTACTTGTGATCTCTCTCTCTGTCAAATAGGTAAATAAAATCTTAAAAAAAAAAGACAATGTGCACATGGTAAGAACCAAGTAAATATAGATACCATCATCATCATCATCTACCCTGTGGTTGGTATATTTATATTTCAACTTTATTGAAAATATTTGATAGGCAATATTGTGTAAGCTTAAGATGTACAATGTGTCAATTTGGTACCCTAATATATTGCAAGGTGATTACTACCATAGAGTTAGCTAACATTTCCATTATGTCACATAATTACCATTTCATTTTTGTGGTGAGAACATTAAAGATCTACTTTCTTTCTTTCTTTTTTTTAAAGATTTTATTTATTTATTTGACAGACAGAGATCACAAGTAGGCAGAGAGGAAGGCAGAGAGAGAGGGAGGAAGCAGGCTTCCTGCCGAGCAGAGACCCTGATGCGGGGCTTGATCCCAGGACCCCAGGATCATGACCTGAGCCGAAGGCAGAGGCTTTAACCCACTGAGCCACCCATGTGCCCCAAAGATCTACTTTCTTAGCAACTTTTAAATGTATAACACAGTATTGTTAACTACAATCATCATGCTGTACATTAGATCCCAGAACTTATCTATCTTATATCTGGAAGTTTGTACCCTTTAACCAACATATTTCTAATCCCCTCCCCCTGCCAAGGGAACCACTTTTTAACTTTTTGTTTCTATGAGTTTGGCTGCTTCAGATTCCACATATAAGAGCTATCATGCAATATTTGTCTTTCTCTGACTTATTTCACTTAGCACCATGCTCTTAACATCCATCTCTGTTGCAAATGGCAGGATTTGCTTCTTTGTTATAGCTGAATAATATTCCATTGTGTGTGTAGGTATATATGTCAAGGGAACATCATTTGCATACAATTTATTTTGTCAACCAGAAAAAACCCCACAGGCCCAAATCACATTTATCTAAACATTAGGATTTGTGAACACATAGTAATATAAAGGAAATACACTCTGGGGAAAATGAATTCTTCTCGATTTACAGAAATCATAAACCACTAGGGACATTTGTTGAATTTCAGCATAGAATGGCTATACCTTGGTGTAATGTCAAGGGAGGGACCTTGGTGGTAGAAGAGACATTGCATATGCTTCTTCCAACTACATGTCCTAAATCAACATCGTGGGATCTGCAGAAATGCCAAATCAGAGGCAATTCCTGCCTTCATGTCAGATCTTCTGTAGGGGAATTTTGTTGAGAGCCTTTTAGTATGATGCATTGTAGACCATGTTGGGAAGCAGAGAGACACCTCCAGAGTCTTGTGGTATTTAGAGATCAATGTCCTGATAAAGGGCGAGGGCGGCATGGTGGGCAGATTTTAATGCTCCCAATGACTTCCACCTCCTATATTTATGCCATTGTGGAGACTCATCCCCTTAAGTGTATCCTGGGCTAGTCACTTGCTTCCAACTAGCACAGCATGCAAAACTGATGGGATGTCACTTCTGAGATTAGGGTACAAAAAGACTCTGGCTTTTATCTTCCTGTCTATTGTTTCTCTGTCACCTATCTACTTATTCTGATGGAAGCCAACTGTGATGTGAGAGCTTCCCATGAAAGACCCATGTAGCTGAGAATTAAAGAATGCCTCTGGCCAACAGCCCTCAAGGGGCTCCATCCTTCCAACAGCTATGTGAGTGGGCTTGGAAACAGGTCTTCTCTCAGTCAAACTTTGAGAGGACTGTAGTTCTGGCTGACATGTTGATTGCAATCTTGTTAGATACTCTTGTTTATTTAAGGAAGTAGCAACTGTATAGTCAAATAATCTTCGACAAAGCAGGAAAAATATACAGGGAAAAAAGACAGTCTTGTCAATAAATCGTGCTGGGAAAATTGGGCAGCTATGTATAGAAGAATGAAACTCGACCATTCTCTTGCTCTTACACCATACACAAAGATAAACTCAAATGGGATAAAAGATCTTAATGTGAGGCAGGAATCCATCAAGGTCCTAGAGGAGAACATAGGCAATAACCTCTTCAACACTGGCCACAGCAACTTCTTTCAAGACATGTCTCCGAAGGCAAAGGTAACAAAAGCAAAAATGAGCTTTTGGGACTTCATCAAGATCAAAAGCTTCTGCACAGCAAAGGAAACAGTCAACAAAACAAAGAGGCAACCCACGGAATG